>NC_133654.1:222225929-222553492 GCF_009905375.1 Apium graveolens
TTAATAGAATTCTATGCTTGCACCGCAACCCTCCTCGTATAGTAATACGACTCTCTATTGATAAGAAGGAATAAGTATTCAATAGATAGATAATCTACTTAGTCTATCAAAGATAACTTATACGCCACCACGACCCAATTAGTGGTACTCAATCTCACATCCATTCCAATACAACTCTCACGGTTGTAATCAGCTCATTACTCGCAGAATCATTGCTGCATTACTATGGTCCACCACTGACCTACTGTCATCATTCACTTTCCGTGAAATCTTAATATCTAACCATATGGAGTCCATACATGTCGTATAGAATACTTCTAAGGAGTGAACATAACCACCAATCATAATTCATGAAGAACACTCCAAACTCTGACGTACTTTCATGACATGAAGTAAATAAAATTGCAGAAGAGTTTCAGTCAAAGCAAAGATATCAGGTTAATACCATTCTTAATCGTATGCCTTAAATAGAAGACTTAACTCAAGGGTTCGTCTAGTCCTTTTTGAAACATGATCCTAGCTTATCTCAAGATAGTATCTTCTGAGATAGATAGCCCGCTCATGGCGATTACACGAATTAAACCTTTACCAACTACTATTACGATTGGGTATTGCACAGTCATCAGAAGGAATGTCAATCTTCCAAACCATAATACAACCTTTATAGCTTTAACCATCATCACTGTATTCTTTTGGCACAAGCGCCTATAATTATCCTCTTACCTTTAAAGTGTCGGCCACCTCTTTGGCCTTTCCTGATAGTAAAATTTCCTTACAGTCAATGTCATTTTAACCACCTCCAAATAAATTTTCTACCTCATTTCAATCACAGCTTATGTGAAGATGTTTTCCTTAAAATCTGATGAGTAAAAAAAAATATCACCATTTTTCCATAAGTTATTGCCTCAGTCTTTAGAGGTTAATCACTGTCATGACTGACTCTCAATCATAATTAGAACATTTTTTTATCTTAAGTCCTAATTGCCCTGAACAATTTCGACCATTACTGGTTCGATCCATACTTTCTCGTGGTTTAACACGTGCCCCACTTGGCATCATTATAATTACGTCATATTTCCTTTATCAACATTTCTATTCTTGAGAATTTTGAATATTACCTTTCTCCTTGTAAAACCTCTAAGGTTATCCTTGAATCGTTCCTCATGTATTCCCTAGATACAGGGCATATCAAGATACCATTTATTAATACCAGAATCATTGTCTATATACTTCTGAAAAAATTCCCACTGATTCTTAAAGGTTGTTATTACCTTAATCCTTTCCAATTTATACTGTCAAAACTCATACTATCCCTATTAAGGGTGAAATGCCCACCTTTATGCATTCCCCTAGGATTCATTTTAAGTTATCGATGTTCTATCCTTAATTCCACCTTTAAAAAGGTACATGCATCCTTCCATGGATAAATCAAGTCATATATCCCTGATAAGGGTGTCTTATTCAATCATTCCCACCTCGATAGTATATGCCTAATTTCACAATAACATCTGTATTCAAAATGAGGTCAATCAAAATGGCCTCCAAAAGATAACAACGGTTATCCGCTTTTCTTTCCTAATTTGGTAATGATAACATGGATGTTCTGGAAGATATTGGTCGTGTTCAACGTGAACTTCTTCTTAATAATTCCTTATTTACTTTTGTTGTTTATCCCAACAGTCATCTCAATGTTGGGATAACTCTCATACCTGGCGTCTCCCTTTTTGGGTATCGAGCCACCGGTCTTACATTTCACATTCTTGAAGGTCACTTCCTTCATCCAATTTTCCTACTTTCTTACTTTCTTGTCTCCTCAGTTTATCCGCATCTCATTATTTATCCTTCGAACTATCTCAAGGTTTCCTCGAATCCTCCCAACTTACAGGAGATAAAATATATGTATCTCTTATGCCTTCAACCATCAATTTTAACTCATGGTGAATCACCCTCATCCTGACGATTACATACTTTTCTATTTCTATTGGTACGAGTCTTTAGGGTTTCCTCATACCCAACTCCCTTATCATCCCTCAAACTCTATTGCCTTTATATTCCTTTCCACTTCAATTTCTTTTTATTTTCCTTTCTCTTAGCATTATTTCATGAACCAACACAACATAAGCATTGATTTCAAACATCCCGTCATTCTGGATTCGTGCCCTTAGAACGAATCTTGACAACTTTTACAACTTAGATTCATAATTCATCATACTCGTCCGCTTTTGTTCTGGCTCTAAATCTGTTACACTACCTCCATAACCTTGGGATTTACTTTCTCGAAAACAATTGACTGAACTTAAATCAATTTATTATAATCTCTTGCTCCGTGCCTTCCTTGGTCTTTCACCAGCGGGTGGTCTCTCTCTTAGGAGGGTAAGTGACAAAAACAGTCTTTTGTGGTTCATCAATCATTTAGAATCTCAAATGATTCCTATATTTCCTTTAGCCAGGCTCTTGCCTCGACTGGGTCAGCTTGTTCCTTGGAACTCTGAGAACTTAGCGACTTAAAGAACCTGAAAGAATTTCTCACCGCATTGTTTCCTCAGGGTGGTGGTTGGGGATAATAGTATAAGTTCTGTTTAGGCAGGTCCATGAATTGCCCAATAGGAGTACCATCCTGATTCTCCCTATCTTGTTCAACTTCTGTTTTTTTTTTCAGTATGAAATGTTCCAACTTCTCCCATAATCGGGGTTATCTTATACGTTAAAAATCCTTATTTTCAACTTCATTATGTTATGGGTTCCTTCTATCTTGATGTCGACCTCCCTGACTATCACGTTCAGGGTTTGCTCTAAATCTTATTCCTCAAACTAGCTTTCATCTAAGATCTCATCTTTAAGTTCTTGAACATTTGGAACCCAAATTCTGTAGAAATGCCTCATTATTCCCTTATCATCTTTCTCGGTATTAATCTCTTATCTATTTGTTGGCTCTCTGCCTTCGTTCATCACTTTTTCTGGCACAATCTGTTCTTTTCCAATAATTTGAACTGTATTGCAATCTCAAACAGCTTTTCGGTACCGGCTCCGGTTACCTTCACTTCTATTTCCATTTTTTTTTCAAAATCTCTTATAAACTCTCCAAAAGACATTATCATCTTGAGTCTCTCCTTTTTTTACTAAGGGAATCAGCCACCATATTGGCTTTCTCCAAATGATAAAGAATCTCCCAATCATAATTCTTGATTAGCTCTAACCGCCTCCTCTAGCATATGTTGAGCTCTTTCTACGTAAAAATGTACTAGAGCACTTATGGCTTGTGTAAATCTCGCACTTCTCTCCATACAAGTAGTGCCTCCAATCTTTAGGGCAAAACTATTGCCACGAGCCCAAGCTCATGGGTGGGGATATCGAATTTTATATTCCCTTAATTATCTTGACGCGGACGCGATTATCTTGCCGTGCTGTATAAGAAGCACCCTAATTCCTTATGCGAAGCGTCACTACAAATCATAAAATCTCCTTTTCCATCCGGCAATGCCAACATAGGGGCCGCCACCAACCTTTGCTTTAGTTTTTAAAATCTTTTCTCATATTTCTCTGTCCATTCAAACTTCTCAGTCTTACGAGTAAGCCGCGTTAAAGGGGCTACTATCTTTATAAACTTGAACGAACCTCCGGTAGTGACCGGCCAATCCTACATCTGGTAGTTTCCCTAACCATGGTTATCAATTCCTCAATGGTCCTTTATTCATTCTTGTCAGGATCCTCCATAGGATCCTCCTCAGCAACTGTCCCTTCTAGGACAACATCCTCAACCGTTACATCCTCAATATCAACATCATCCGGTCCTGCGTTAGGACGCTCTATCGGATCCATAATCTGATCTCCAATAAGTAATAAAACATCATCGCGTTGTTGCTCCTCAGCCTCAGGGTTTGGTGTCCCGCTACCATATACGATAACGAACTACGCTTCTATCGCTACATTTATAAGGGTTCCCATAAGGGTTTTAACTGTCGGTACTACGTTAGGTAGCCCGACTATGAACTTGGCAAGAGTTCTTATTATCTTAGTTATTATCTTAACGTCACATCATCTCTGAGGTTTATAACGCTTAGCTCTGATACCACTTCTGTAACACCCCCAAATCCGGGGTCGGGGATCCGGGTTGTCACGAGTTCCATTTCCCTTAATAACACCCAATCTTAATAATTAATCAACTACTCTGTACTGTGACCCCACAATAAATACACACACCACACGTTATAGTCTCAGAGATGAACATCCAAAAATAATCACAAGTCATTTTATTCCACAATTATCTGCCAATACACCTTAAAAGGTTTCTGAATAAATTTACATTTCTTTGCCATTATTACAATTCATAAATATACATAATCTGATACATCAAAAGTTGAAAGCCTAGCCTATTAGTAGTTCCTACCTCAGCTATAGCGACATCAACGCCTATAGGAAACTGCGGAACGTTTCCTATCCGCTCGCGAATTGGGAGCTTGGTCCTGTTCATCTTGTCTATCTGATGTTGTGTGATGAAAGAAGAAAGCAAGGGTGAGCAGCAAGCCCACCAAAATAATATGTATAATGATTAATAATATATGAGCCTTCTCATAGTACTCATGAAAGTCTTGGTCAAAAGAAATGAACCAAGTTGATAACTTAATGCGATGAAGTCGCAAAATATTCAGTATATATATATATACTTTTCAAAATATTGGAAGTCCTCTTCCATGCATAATATACACAGAGTTCCAGTTTATAACTGTATAAAACTATCGTTACAAGGTGATCTCATATATCTAACCTTGTCTCAACGTTTTTTTGAAAATCTTTGACATGCATAAGATAGTCATTTACTAGATATAAGTTTAAAAGAATTTTGGCATAAACCTGATATCTTGCTGATCAGGCAAAGATACCAATAAGTAACATTTTCTACTAGTAGATGGATGAATCCCCCACCGGTCATCACCCTGGCCACATAAGGACCTTGTGCTGGACCACCACCCGGCCTCTTACGCGTTGATGGACTGCCACCCAGCCACTTACACTTTGATAGACCGTACCCCGGCCTGTCGCTTATGCCGACTCAATTAGATGGGCTTACTTCCCGAACATTGGGCAAGTAATCAATTCATTCATCAAAACAGCAACCTCGTTGCGAATATAAAATACACCACAGAGCCGGATCCCTTAGATTTTTGAGCGAGTATTCAAGTCCCCTTAAAATGGAAGATCTTGAATTTGAAAACAAGTTTTGGGATCTGCTCTACCTTTTAAAATCATTTTGAAGACTCGAAAATATTTTTAAGAATGTTTGGAGTTATGCTGATTTATTAAAATAAATCAGTCCCGATATATTAGGAATATCTTAATATTATTATTTAAATAATATTCTCATAAAGATAATCCTTATAAAAATATTAGAAGTAGAAGTGTTAAAACTCATACTTGAAATGAATATTAAATAACCAAAGACATACTTATACGAAATACTATCTTTATTTGAATAACCGAAAATAAGTTTGATTATCGAAACATTATTCTTTAATAAAATAAAGAATATTATTAAATAATAAGCGGAGTCATAATACCTCGAATGAATATTATAAATAATATTCATTAAATAAAATAACAGAGTCATACATCCTCAAATGAATATCCAAATAATATTTATTAAATAATATAAACTGAGTCATAAGCCCTCGAATGAATATTCGTAATAATATTCAATAATAAAATAAAGGAGTCATAAGTCCTCGGATGAATATTCGAAATAATATTCAATAATAAAATAAAGTTAAAGTATCGAATAAACCTTATTCGATTAATAATTTTGAAAACTATAACCATATATATATAAATATATATATATATATATATATATATTATACTCGGGAACATCGACTCCCGGTTTAGAAATATGTTCACCTTTTGATCCCCTATACTAAGGATAAATTCAAATACCGCTTATCTCTAGCATATGTATTATGCAACTGTAAGCATTTTAACCAACAGATATATAATCCAAGAATATGAAACAGGCATGCATATATACCATATCACATGCTACAATATATCGCAAGAATTTTCTAATAACAAATATGCATTTATCGCAAGATCATGCATATACACATATACATCACAACAACAGTATAACGGGTAGAAAACTTGCCTGAGCGACTGGGGGTTACGAATGGCTCGGGACGAGTCTGGTAACCTATAAGCAACAAGTAAGTTGGAATTAATCCAAAGTCACTTGTAAATCTATACTCTAACCAACTCAGACTCTAACGCTCGTTTTGCGCTTACTGATTCTCTTAAGTCACTCGAGTACCCTCGGCTCCACCATTTTTAATAATTTAACCATTACGAGTTTTAAGGCGATTCCTTCGCGAGTGTCTTAACAACTGCCTATTACACCTTACATAAATGTTTCATACTTTAATTAGTCATTTAAGGTCTTTAACCTATGTTTCAAAGTAAGGCGAGGGGAAATGTTTCGTTCGCGAAACGCCGTTACTTAAAACGGTCGTTTCTCCTAAACCGTACATCGGAATCAAACAAACCACATGTCAAAACGAAGCTCGTAACATGAACTATCTAAACATGGAAATGGTCATAATCTAGCAGGGAGTTCTCGGGTCCAAATGTTATGAACAAAAGCAGTCTAAAGTAAATCGGACATTACGACGGCTATGTTTACGCGATTTTCCAAATTTAAACCAACTCAAAACAACCACAATTCAACCCCAATTCACAACCCAATCCAAACTCCATCCAAAATACATTACAACAGCCCCAAAACAACTCATTATAATCCATTTAATTACTCCTAAAACTTGAATTTAAACTATACTACATTTTTTTAACCAAATCTTAAGATTTCAACAATTCAATCACCACCATTCCAACCCAAACTCTTAAACAAACAAGTTTCATGCTTCACATATACTATACTACTCATAAACATTCCTAAATACTCAAAACTAAAGCTAGGGTTTGGAGTTTATACCTTCCTTGAAGATTTTAATCTATGAAAGATCCTTGGAATGCCCATGGAAGCCTTGATCTATGCTTAAGCTACCTTGTCCTTACAAATAAAATAAAAAATCAAAAATTTGTTCTTGAAAGTTACTATTCACCCTAAACTTTTAGGAATTGATTAACTAGGTGAACCTTGGATTCTTGGATCCAAACTTATAGCATAACTAAGTTATGAATTATGGAAGCTAAAGAAACAAACCTTATAATTTTTGAAGGTGTGTAGCTTGAGTTTTTGAAAAACTCCTCCTTGTTTTTCTTTCAAAAGCCGAGAGCAAGATGATGAAGATGAAAAAAATTTTGTGTTTTGCTTTGATTTGTTTTGGTTGGTTGTTTTTAGCTTGGTTTTGGTTAATTACCTCTTTAACCATCAACTTTGTGTGGTTCTAAATCAACCACACCTCCTTTCCCCTCATATCATGCTTATGTCACATTTGTTATGTCATCATCCCTTACTTGCCCTCTTCTCATTGGTTGGGTGACATCATCCCCTCTAATCTCTTTGATTAGATCCCTAATTGTTTGCCTAATGACCGCTGATCTGTTATACGGTTCGCTTAACTTTCGTTTTCGTTTATCGTTTGAGGGATCATACCCGGGATCTTATTACTTGGGTTTCCTTAACCTTTCTCAATACATTATATTCCTTTTATGATCCTCTCTTATAATCCTTTAATTTAAATCCTTCTTATCTTGTTACCTTATACTCAATTCTTTCTGTATCTAGTGGATTTCCGGGAAAAATCAAAGTGTTCGGAATTGGATTCTGACGATCTTTACATACACTTATATGTCATATAGAGTGCCAATAAAATCTCAGAATATCCATAAAAGAACCCCTACCTAGTGTGGCATGAAAAGTTTTCTCATTCAGCAAAAACACTATTCATAAGGGTTTCAAAAATTTTCCAAAAATTGGGGTTATTACAATGGATGAACATGACGTGGTTGGGTTTGCCACAGCAGGGCATTACAGGGATACCTAGAGTTCTATCACAGGAGTCTGTGGGACAGGTTGCAGCACCAAATATGGTACCGTATCATGAGTATAGTTTTGTGAGAGGGGATAATGAGTATTGGAGATCTCAGTGCAGGGAGATCATGGGTTTTTTTTACCAGATGATAGAGGACCGTTAGCCGCACTTCAGTCGGACTACATGATGAGACAGAGACTACAGTCGACAGTATATAGTGTCACTCTTGAGTTGGATGCCTTGATGCCTGATGGACCGCATATTTACACAGAGTTTCATAGAGCCACCCATCTTGCACAGTCAGTGATTGAGACCCTCCGTGAGGAGTTGAGGCGCATTCCACCAGGGTTTTGATGGTTGGCAGCTGAAGACTAGTTGTTGTATTATATGTGACATATGTAGATAGATGCAGCATAGTATAGTGTGGTAAGATATGTATGTATGTAGTTACCAGTTTTGACAAGTATCAGTAGTAGCCATGATAGATCTGACCTTTTGTATCAAGCACTTACACCTGAGGCTGGTGTCATATATATAAAATAAACTTTTTCAACTTTTCCTTTTTATTTAAATTTCAGTCTTTACAACATTTACATTTAACTTACTGCTTTACAGTTTTTCCATATCTTAAATTATGTTTTATTTATAATATTGTTGTATAATTATTATTTAAAATTTTGAAATTAATTCAAAAGATTTGTTCAAATACTGAACCATTTAAATTTCCTGTTTTAATATTATCCAAATTGTTTTCTTTTCCATTGTCCATTGTTTAAAATTCATGTTTTAATACCAAACAAATTATTTCTTTATTTATTATCAACTGTTTAATAATTTGTTAAAAAGAATTATTTGTTTTATTATCATAAAAATGGCACCAAAAAGAAAGACTATGACTAAAACCTCCAACAGCAATTCTGAAGGACAGAATAATGATACTTTGAACCAAATGTTCCATCTGATGCAACAATAGATAGTAATGATGCAACAACAAATGCAACAACAACAACAGCAAATTTAGCAGCAGATGTTACAACAGCCACCTCGTCTTGAACCTCAAATACCACCAGTTGTGCCTGTTGTTACCTTTAAGCAGTTTCAGTCAGCTAAACCTCCAGATTTTGAGGGTACATTGGATCCTACTAAAGTAAGGGCTTGGTTGAAAGAAATGGAGAAAGCGTTTGTACTCGTGAAAGTTGAAGAGGATCAAAAGACTGATTTTGCTAGATATTTCCTGAAAGGAGAAGCAAATTATTGGTGGGAATCCAAGAAAGCTTTGGAGGGTGAGGACATTGTGACTTGGGATAGGTTTACAGAATTATTCCTGGAAAAGTATTTTCCTCGTTACATGAAGAACTAGATGAAATCAAGTTCTTGGAACTCAAGCAAGGAAATATGTCTGTGACAGAATACGAGGCCAAGTTTACGGAATCGGCTAGGTTCATTCTAGAGCAGGTTGATACTGAAGAGAAACGGGCTAAGAGATTCCAACAGGGATTGAAGTCGTGGATTCGTAACGGAGTGGCCGTATTTGAATTGACGACTTATACTGTCGTGGTTCAGAAAACCATGATCATTGAAGGGGAAAGTGAGATGTCCCAAAGAGAAAAAGGACAAGGAATTTTTCAAAACCGTTTCAACAAGAAGCCGGGATTTCAATCCCGGACAAATATGAATTTCGAAAGGACAGGACAAAGCAACCAGAGAGTAGGTAATCGTTTCCAAGTTCCCAGCCCGCAGGAAATTGTCAAACCCCCACTGCCGTACTGTAAGACATGTGTTCAGAAATATACGGGTGTCTGTATTAAGACAAATGTGACATGCTTCAGATGCAAACAGAAAGGGAACTACTCCAATGAATGTCCAGCAGGAAGAATAGAGATTACTTATTTTCAGTGTGGGAAGAAAGGACATGTTGTTAGGGATTGCAGAGGACCAGCTATCGCAGCTAGTATTCTAAAAGTGTTGGCATTACCCCCACCACCGCAACAGAGTCATTCTAGGGCAAGAACTTTTAATATAACAATGAAAGAAGTTGTGCAGAGTCCTGGAGTGATTGCATGTACGCTTTCTGTGAATTCAGTATATGCAAAAGTATTGATTGATTCTGGAGCCACACGATCTTTTATTTCTGAAAAATTTATTGATAAGATAAGTTGGGAAATTCAATGGTTGGGCGAGTCGTTAATTATAAAATTAGCGAATGACGGTCAAGTTCTTGTAAATCGAGTATGTCCCAAGTGCGATATTGGTATAGCCGGATATCATTTCTCTGTAGACTTGATACCCTTCAAATTAGGAGAGTTTGGTGTTATTTTAGGAATAGATTGGTTAGCCCGATATAATGCTCAGATTGATTGTGCGAATAAAAAAGTGAATTGCGAACTGCGAAAAATGCAACGGTAATGTTTAGAGGCGAGAAACAGCGAAAGAAATTCTTGACAATGATGCAGACTAAACGATTGTTACGACGAGGATGTGAAGTTTATATAGCTTATGTGTTGGATACTGAAAAAGAGAGTCCAAAGATAGAAGATATCTCAGTTGTGTGTGAATTCCCTGACGTTTTTCAGATGAAATTTCAGGATTATCACCGGACCGAGAAATTGAGTTTATCATTAATTTAGCACCAGGTACAACTCCATATCGGATGGCACCAGTTGAAATGAAAGAATTTTGAACGCAACTATAAGATCTTTTGGATAGAGGAATTATAAGACCCGGTGTATCTCCATGAGGTGCACCATTATTGTTTGTGAAGAAGAAAAATGGCAGCATGCAATTATGTATCGATTATCGTGAGTTAAATAAATTGACTATCAAGAATAAGTATCATTTGCCACGGATCGATGATTTGTTTGATCAACTAAAAGGAGCCGCATGGTTCTCTAAGATAGACTTGAGATCGGGATACCATCAATTAAAGATCAAGGTTGAAGATATTCCCAAGAGTGCTTTTCGTACCAGGTATGGACATTATGAATTTCTCGTAATGGCATTTGGTTTGACTAACGCACCAGTTGCATTCATGGATTTAATGAACAGGGTATTTAAGAGATATTTGGATAAATTTGTGATTGTATTTATTGATAACATCTTCATTTACTCAAAGACTGAAAAAGAACATGTCGAGCATTTAAGGATTGCTTTGAAAATTCTAAGAAATAAACATCTTTACGCGAAATTATCGAAATGCGAATTCTGGATAAAAGAAGTACAATTTCTAAGGCACATAATCAGCGGTGAAGGAATCAAGATTGATCCAGCAAAAATTGAAGCTGTATTGAATTGGGAAAGACCAAAGACACCAACAGAAGTCAGAAGTTTCATGGGATTGGCAAGTTATTACAGAAGATTTTGTGAAGATAGCTATGCCATTAACTAAGTTGACTCAAAAGAATGAAAAGTTCGTATGGGACGATAAGTGTGAAGAAAGTTTTTAGGAATTAACGAACCGATTGGTGACCGCACCGGTACTTGTACTACCAGATGAGCAGGGAGATTTTGTCATTTATAGCGACGCTTCTTATCGAGGACTAGGATGCGTATTGATGCAACATGGTAATGTAATTGTATATGCTTCTAGACAATTGAAACCTCATGAACAAGAATATCCTATGCATGATCTGGAACTAGCAGTTATCGTGTTCGCACTGAAACTTTGGAGATATTATCTTTACGGCGAGAAATATGAGATTTACATGGATCATAAAAGTCTAAAGTATATCTTCACGCAAAAATAACTTAACATGAGACAACGACGATGGCTAGAATTGATTAAAGATTATGATGTAACAATCACTTATCATCCAGGAAAAGTGAATGTCGTAGCAGATGCGTTGAGCCGAAAAGAAAGATTGAATATATTGACTTCTTCAGAAGAATTAATTAGAGAATTCGAGAAGTTGTAAATTGAAGTTCGTATTCCAGAGGAACCCACTGAAATGAACTATGCGATGAAATTTCAGTCAGAACTATTGGAAAAGATTCGAAGATGTCAAGAAAAAGTGATGAGCCAAGAGGACGACAAACTAACGGGAGAAGAAATCACAAATCAGAAAGATGATGAAGGGATTCTACGATTTTCATCAAGAATTTGGATACCTAATGTGCCAGAATTGAAGGAAAAAATCCTACGAGATCCTCACAACTCAAGATATTCCATACATCTAGGAAGTACAAAAATGTATCGAGATCTGTAGGAAAACTTTTGGTGGCTAAATATGAAGAAAGAAATAGCAGAGTGGGTAAGAAAATGCTACACGTGCGAACGAGTCAAAGCAGAACACCAACGTCTAAGCGGATTGCTACAACCACTAGATATATGCCACCTTATGAAGCTTTATATGGAAGGAAATGTAGATCACTGGTGTATTGGGATGAAGTGGGTGAACGCAAAATTTTAGGTCCAGAGTTGATCCAGCAAACCAAGGAAAAGATAGAACTTATCCGAAAGCGACTCGAAGCAGCGCAAAATCGACAACGCAAATATGCAGATCAAGTCAGGAAGGATATGGATTACCAAGAAGGAGAGCATGTACTATTCAAAATATTGCCATGGAAAGGATTGACCAGATTTGGCAATAAAGGTAAACTGAAACCATGATACGTTGGTTCGTTTGAAATCTTGAAGAAAATCGGGAAAGTTGCGTACGAGTTAGCCTTACCGCCTCACATGCAACATATCCAGAATATGTTCCATGTGTCGATGCTTAAGAGATATAATCCTGATTCTAGACATGTAATAGAAGATGAGCCGATAGAGATTCAACCTGATTTATCATATGTAGAACAGCCAATAAGAATTCTAGATCGGCAGGAAAGAGTATTGAGAAATAAGTATGCACCTTTAGTACGAGTTTTATGGAGAAATCCTATGGTTAAAGATTCAACCTGGGAACTTGAAAGTGAAATGCTAGACAAGTATCCTCAGTTATTTTCTTAGCAAGATTCTGAGAACAGAATCCTATTAAGGGGGAAGGATGTAACGACTGGGAAATTACGCTTGTATTATATCGTAATAAAGATAAAACCCTAAATGCTATGTGCTATGTATATTCCGTATCGTCGGGATATTTTCCGGGTATTTTTCGAATATTTTATTTCGTATTAAAAGCTTTTGTATCAAAAAGTTATACGACCCGAACTATGTTTTAATAGTTGATATTTCAAATAAAATAATTGGCCTTATTTTCCCTAGAACGGCTTGTATAGTCGCGTTATTCTGAACATCTAGATATTTTATAAATTTTCTCGTTCCGCAAAAAATGACTTTTCCGGGCCCCATTATTGTTAAAAACCCCACAAAAATCACATTTTTATTTTTATAAAATTATAGGAATTTCATTTATACCATTCTTTGTATTTTTGAATTATTCACAATTTTTGGGAATTTTTGGCATATATATTATATATATAATATTTAAAAATTAATAATTAATACTCAAAAATAATAAAATTAGGGGCCAATTAATTTTAATAGATGTATAATTAGGACCTTAATTTTAATTAGAAGTATTATTTTACTTACTATAAATAGCCTAATTTTTATTTAATTATTATTAATTAATTATTAAAAATCAGAAAAATACACAAATTCTCAGAAATTCGGGTCGGATTTTCGGGTTCGGGTTGCACAATCAAACGTTAATTTTGATCTGATTTCTGCATCAAATCGAGTGATTCAAGTACTCAAATCGAAGGTTTTGATCTGTTCTTTCTGTTTTTGATATCAATTTCATGTTTTAATTCGTATATTTTGATTTTCGATTTCTAGCGTTTATGTTTGAATTGGGTCTTTTTAATTCTAGGATTATTAGGATGATTTGATGATTGATATAGCTTCATATGATTATTTCTGATCGATTCATGGTATTTAATTGAACAAACGAT
Organism: Apium graveolens; assembly: GCF_009905375.1. Taxonomy (NCBI): domain Eukaryota; kingdom Viridiplantae; phylum Streptophyta; class Magnoliopsida; order Apiales; family Apiaceae; genus Apium; species Apium graveolens. The sequence goes on from NC_133654.1 coordinate 222,239,801, forward strand.
TCCTGGATAGTAAAGTTCGATTGTTAGGGTTTATGTCAATTTTTGATTTATACGTTTTTATTTTGATGAATATTTGATTCCTTAGATGTTAGGGCTTTGATTATACAGTGTTCAAGCTTGGATTTGAGCTATTAGAATCAAAGTTTCACGTACAAATGAAGAAAATCGATGTTTTGCCGGAGATGGAGTCGGTTCGATCGGAGAAATTGATCTGAAGGTTATTCTGTGACGATATGGCCGGAGTTAGATTGCTAGGATGATTTGGAATGAAAACCATGTAATAACCACATCAGACGACGTTGTTTTTGGCCTGAAATTGGGTCACAGGAATCCTGGCCGGTCGCCGGATTCTGGGGATTTTCCGGTCATGTTCTTCATTACCCGGATTTGACCTGGTTGACCCATTTCCAGAACCTGGTTTTGTCAGAAATTCAATTTCTGACAAGTGCTTCTCCAAAATTATTTTTATTTTTATTAATTATTAAATCAGTTTTATTTATTTTATAAATTGATTAATTAATTATTTAATTAATTGATTTATATTATAAATAATTCTGAAATATTTTCTAAAAATCAAAATTATTAATTATTTAAAAATGATTAATAATTTTGATAATTAATCAAATAATTTTCAATAAATTATAATAAATTCATTTTAATTCCAAAAATTATGGAAAAATCATTTTTAATTCCGATTTTTCCCAAATACTAATATAAAAATATTTTTAGGGTTCAATAATTAAGAATAATTATTTATATTGAATAATAAATTGATTTATCTGTATTTATTGAGTAACAATTGAACCGTTTATCCGATTTAAGCAAAATGAAATCCCTTTGACTCAGAAAAATGATTTATTTTTATTAAAAATAGTTATAAATCCTAATTTCCTTTAGAACCAAGCCGACTTTCGATATTTATTTACTTATAAGCCTTATTGCGTATAGAGACGAATCCAATAAATTTTGAAAAATAGTAAACGAGCCAGATATTGTTCAGTGAGGTGAATAGCGAATCGATTTCAATTCTAAAAATTATTTTAAGCTTAGAATGACTATGTGACTGATGTGTTATATGAATTATGTGGTTAATCGAGTTATATTTATTATCAGTTATTATACGAGTCAATAATACGCGAACGGGTAGACGATAAGGACTATGTGAAGTCGGTTTAAGGCGCGATTGAGATGTTAGATGACTAAATAAGCCTATTTATTTGATAGAGATGAAGGCAACAAGGAAAATTGAGCAGGTGATAGAGGAAGGTGATATATTTGTGGTAGATCACGTGAAAGGCAAGTTTTTTCCCTATTCTAAATTAAGAATAGTGAATTACTTTCAGATTCTTATCGCAGTTATACACTGATAATTCATGTTCCCAATCACTGATACACAATTATCAAGCCTTAGTTCATATTTCATTTTGATTTCTGATTTCTCCTAATTCGATGAATCCTCTATTCATATTCCAATAGTTGTATCTATATACGTATATTCTGATATATTCTGATGTTGGGATACATCAAAGCATACCGATTGTTCCGGTTGCTCCTCTATGGACTGGATGGTGATGAGTAGGATCAGGTTACACTGGATTCTAAGGACCGGGAATTAACCGGATCCTTGTGTTGGGCCGTAAAGCCTGGGTACCCGATTAGATCTATATATTGAGGTATGGATATGCACTGTGTCCTGGCTGATCAGCAGGATATAGGTGTGAACTTGTGTCCAATTTAGTTTATTAATACTTGCCAATAATGGCCTTCGTTCTTTTCTTGCGAGGTTATATCTTTGCAGATGTAACTAAATTACCTGTTTATTTAATTTACTATAAACTGTTTATATATTATGGACTTGTTAAGCAACTTATGGCTCACCCCCTTTTTATTGTTATTGTAACACCCTTCAAATCCGGGGTATAGATTTGGGGCATTATTAATCTTACCTACTCACTAAACCTGCACAAGCGGAATATAAATATAATAATTACCCCGAATTACTGCTACTCAGGATCTTTTAAGGTTAAGAGTTGAAAACAAGAATGACACACTAACTTTATTACAAACCAGTTTAAAAATAATTTGTCTCAAGAACTCTCTTTATTACAAAACTTTATTCTATCTACATTTCTCATTAAACAACTTTTATTCAAACCAACACTACTACTTATCCTGTTACACCTAATCTGGTAACTCAAAGCTCTTTTCTGGGATAGGAATGAACACTCTTGGTATAAGAGGGTCTCGCTGCTTGACTCGCTTCTTGACTATGCGGTAACCTTTTGATGGGTTTCATTATCTACCTTGACTGAAAAATAATAGGAATAACAATAAAAGGGGGTGAGCCAAAATTGCTCAACAAGCCTGCAACAATATATGTAGTATCAAGAGAAAATAAATGAATCGAATTCTGATGGTTTGAACAACCATTTGTATCTGTATGGAATAATAAATTGCCATTACTGGCGAGTGCCAAATGAATGAGACTGGAAATAAGAACTAACTATGCACTATAACCTGCTGATCAGTTAGGATACAGTGCAGATCTATACCCAACTGCATAGACCCAACCAACATAAGGAGTACTCGGGCATCTATGGCCTATTAATTAAAGGTCTGGGTAAAACCCAGCCCGTATCGTAACCATCCAGTCCAAAGCTCAGCATCCGATACAATCCGAATGCTTTTGATGTATCCCAACATCAGGATATATCAGAGTATAGGTAACAAGGTAAAAGTATTTGAATATGAATAGAGGATTCAATAAATTGGGAGAAATCAACTATCGAAATGAATTAGAAACAAGAATCAATAATTGGATATCAATGTATATGAACAAGGATTATCAAAGTATAACTAATATGAAAAGTGGGATATATTCACTATTCTGAACTTAGAATAGGGGAAAAACTTGCCTGGTGTACACTTAACCTCGTATGACTCACCGCTTTCCGTCTTCTGCTTTATTCGCCTTGCGAGTATAGAATCTATCATGGAAAGATATTCGTTTAGATAACTTACTACATACACATATCTCGAATTGATACCACATAACTCTATTATTCTACCCATACGTCTCTATCTGACTCGCATATATAGATATATAATTATATAACACATAAGGTTCACATAATCATGTAAAGCACATAGCACATAAGGCACATAATTGATTTTAACCTCATAATTATTTTTAGAATCGATACTAGACTCGTACCCATATTAACTAACCCTATTTGGTTTTATTTATAATTTTTTGGGATTTATTTGACTCGATTTTACCCATATTAGGGCCTATAAACAATTAACTAACACAAAACAACTCTCTTTCGGAAGAAATTATGATTTACAATTATTTTTATTGGATTCGTTTCATTTTTCTGAGTCTAGGGGTCTTCGTTTCACTAAAATCGGACTAACGGTTTAATTATTATGAATTAAACAAGATTTAATTAATTAATAATTAATTATAAATAATTAATTAGAATTAAATTATCCTTAATTATATTTTTTAAATATTTATTTAATAATTATTTTATTTTAAAATAATCAATCCCTAATTATTTAGATTAATTACAATTTATTACAATTATTTACAAATTATTATCACTCACTCGATTAGATCGATTATTTACAAATAACTAATCGATACTGATAGGTCACACACACTGTAGAAGGGGGTTGAATACAGTGTTTACTACAATCAAATCGAATATAAGAACTCAAGTAACAGAATACATATTTTATTCAACACAATAAACTCTGTTACAAAGAATTATTCTCTCTCAATGATGAACAAATTATCACGAGAGCTGTTAGGGTTACAATGAATAATAATCTCGATTTAGATAACACATATAGTGTAAACTCTATGTCTATGTTTATATACTACACAGTTACAAGATAATCTTCTAATTGATTTCGAATATAATTCTGCTTCCTAATATATATCAATCAGTTATCTTTTCTTCCAAGTATTCTATTCCTTATAAAATTCTTCTTCGTGCATATCTCTTCTTATATTTGTCTTGATCTTCTTTCCTTTCAAACAGCTGCCTTCCTTATCTGAAAGCCTCCTTAAGTCCTGATATTATCTCCTGATAAATATCTCCTGATAACTTAAGTTCTGACAACTTAAGTTCTGATATCTTAAGTCCTGACTTCAGTATAAGTACTGATTTCCAGTTAAGTCCTGATTTGTCCTGTTAGTTAAGATTAGAAAACTAAACACAAATCATATTACACATGACATCACAAATATATCTAACAATATCCCCCAACTTGTAAATTAGCATAATATACAAGTTTAACAGATATTTGATGATGTCAAAAATATTAAGTACAAATGCATGAGAATTTGACTAGATAACTACAACTTACAGCCCTTGTAGCTTTACCATCCTTAAAGTTTGATATCAGCTTCAGTCTGTATATCCTTCAGAATATAAGCAGTTGTAGATCTTGACTTGGCTTCAATTTCTGATCTCTTTAATATCAGGATTTGTTCTGAGATAGTTCTTCAACAGACATCTCTCAGCATATTCAAGTTCATTGACCATCCTCCTTTTAGCATTTTTTAGTTCAACTGTATCTTCACCAGTTTGAAAGATAGCAGCCCTGAGATCATTTATTTTAGCTTTTCTTATATCCTGATCTAGTATGATGATATAGGTTTTATCAGACTCTAGATTGAATTCAAGTCCCTTAATACCAGAAAATGTAGTGATGATTTTAGCAGTATTAGGCTTCATTTCAACAATTTCTCCACTGTGAGATCTGTACTTAGGACAGTATGGGCTGTCAGACTTTACAGAGTAAAGCTTCTTCTGTCTTTGAATATTTGATTTTAAATAACCTGCAGCACCATCTGTTGATCTGTTTTTCACTTGAAGTAGAAATAGAACATGTTCCAGTTCTTCAAAATACTTCAATGGAATAGCATTCTTCTTGATCTGGAATACCCTCCCATATGTCATAAAGTATAACATAACATCTTCTTTCAAAACAGAGTCGTAAACCATTTGTACAGATTCAAGTTGATTCAATCTCTCAAGAGTTGTTCCTACTCCTGGTTCACTCAAGGAAGTTGGATCATTGGTAGTATTGTTTACTCTCTTCTCTTTAGAACTACCCAATCCTGATTTATCCCTTGCTTCCTTTCCTGTAACAACTCTTGCTTCAAAACCACTTGATATAGTCTTCAAAGGTTGAGTCTGTTGAGCTTTGGGGAATCCTGGTAGTAGAATCTTTGAAGGTTTAACATGAGCAATGTCAGAGGTTTCCTTTTCATTATCTTCTGATATCAAGCCAACTTGAGCTATGTCAGAGGTTGCTTGCTTCACTGTCATATCAGAACTTACTACATCTTGACTCTTAACAACTTGAGCCATGTCAGAGGTTGGTTGAGAAATCTTCATTTTCATCAGAGTAAGACTAGCATCTTCTTCATCAATTATTTCTTCATCCATGATTGGCACATATACCTTTACAGGTTCATCAATTTTTTCTTTTCCCTTGGATCTTGGATCTACCTCCACTTGTGATTTGGCTTTGGTTGCCTCATAATTTGTCCTCTCCTTAATCACAATACCCTTAGGTTTTGGAAGTTTCTTTTCAACAACAGAAGCTTTAGAATTGGAGCTGACATTTTCTGCTTTAAGTCTAGCTTCTTCTTTCTTTAGACTTTCAAAGTCCATTCGTGGATTTTCTTTGAGAAGTAATCTCTTTGAAATTTCTTCATCAAGCTCCAGATGTCCAGTAGAACTTATCCTTTTACCAGTATCAGAACTTATTCTTCTCCCAGCATCAAAACTTATTCTTCTCCCAGCATCAGAACTTGTTCTTTGTGTAGAAATTTCAGTTGTCCTTGATGAAGAACCTTTACCTTGACCATGACCTCTACCCTTTTCAGAGTTTCCCTGGTCATCATTTCCATTATCCTTAACCTTCAGTGGTTGAGTAGATTTGCATTTGGAGGATTGGATCTCATTGAGTTGAGTTTGGTGAGAAGATTGATTCTTTAGAATTTCAGAAATTTGATCTTGTTGCTTCTCCTGAATCTTTTTAATATACCCAATTCGGTCAAAGGCTGGCTTGAAAAATCTGTTATTTTCCAATTTTATATTCATATCTTGCTAGATCAGAGATTCTTGAATTTTATCCACCTTGTCATGAGTTATTGAGTGTTGATCTTGAATGTGCCTTGTACTCAATGCAGTAACTCTCAGTTGTGCCTTGAAATCATCATTTATCAGCATTTCATCAGCTTTGGCCAGGTGCTCAGCAAGAATTTTTCAGTAGGAACAAAACTAATTGTGTTCCATTCCTTAGTCCACTCCCTTCCTCTAGGAGTTTCACTCCAAGGTACTGGTGCATCCTCTCTAACAAACTTCTTGATCAAATCAGCTTTGTTAACTGTTTATTGAGGTGCATGTCCTGAAGGACCAGCTGCATCAGCATCTACATTTGTAGCAGCTTCACCAGTAATTTTAGCATTGTCAGCATCAGAACTTACAGAGCCTGCAGTATCAACATCCTCTGATAAAATAACAGTATGTGAGGCTATATAGGCTTTAACATCATCCTCTAAATTCTGATCTGTAACTAAGTTCTGATCAACATCCAAATTTTGATGCCCACCTAAAATCTGATCTTCATCATCTAGATTCAGAATTGGTGTTGATGGAATATCTGCATTGAAATCAGCATCCAAAAGTGGTGTTGTTGGTGGAGTGAGTTGAGTTGGTGGAGCTTCCAAGTACAGAACCTCAGGCACAATCAAGTTATGAATATCAATTTCAGCACTTGTAGCTAGGTCTTCAACATGTACTGAATTAATGATAGGAGACACAGGAGGTGTAGACACTTGCTCTGGAATATCCTCTTGCTCTTGAATAGGAGAGTTTGGAGCTTGAGTAAAGTCTGATTCAACTGTGGGAGGTAATTCAATGACTATAGGTTCTGTTGGGATCAGAGATTCCTGACCCCCTTCCTTAGCTGCTGCTTCCAGAATTTCTTCAGAGTGTGATGATACACTAACTGCCCTCCTGGCTTTTTGCTTTTTAAGTTTCTTTACAGAATTAGAGACTTTGGGAGCTTCATAATTAGAATTTAGCTTTCTAAGCCTTTTGAGGGGCCTAGAACTCCCAGTTTCAGTTTCTTTCTGAGAAGAGATCTTTTCAGCTTCTACAACAACAGGTTCTGATATGGGAACCTGTTCCTCATTATCTGACTTATCTCTCAGAACAGTTATCCTTCTCTTCTGTTAAGATTGAGATACTATCTTAGTCCTCTTGGGTTTTGAAGATGAAGGCTTCACTGGATGTGCTGAAGATTGAGGTTGAGATGACTGTGTTGGTTTGTAATATGTCCTGATGGAGGGTTGAGTTGGTTGAGGTTGAGAAGTTTGAGGTTGGTGAGAGATGGTATGTTCTGATGGCTGTTGTGTTGGTTGTGATGTGTTGGTGGGTTGGCCATCAGGGTAAACATATTTGTATGTTTGTGGATCCGCATTTACCAAGATTTGTTTTACTGACTGAGGAATCTGTAAGGGTCTCAGCTCTTGTTTCTTATTATCAGCATTTAACAAATCATTAAAAGCCCTTTTTGCAAGCTTAAAGGGTGGAATTAAATCACAGGCTAGTTGGGGTTCATCAGCACAACAAAAAATATATATAAGCTGACAGAATCTAGCAAAGTATACTACATTCCTATCCTCTGTCATCCTATCCCCTATGAAAACTAGCACAACACTTGCAAAATCAAAATGAGTTTGATGAATAAGGGCATACCCGATTTACTGACTCGTGATGGGAATAACATCAAAGTTGGAGCACTTATTGGTGAATGCCTTAGTGATACAATCAAAGAAAAAGCTCCATTCCTTTCTGATATTTGATCTTTTCAGTTGACCCAGCTTTCCCAAACCTTTCTCATAGCCCAGACGGGCTATAAGCTGCTGTAAGACAGGATCCTCCACTGTTGAGAATGTGCAACCTTCAGGTAAGTGGAGAGCTTTACGAAATGCTCCAGGAGTAACCACATGCTCGACATCTCCTGATGTGGAAACAATGCTTGGAGTACCAATAGCACCACCATCATCAAAAAGCCCAGTTCGCCAAAATGTCAGCACTTGTTTGCTTGAAATAGTTTGAGGTTGGGTCAAACCATACCCAATCTCATTATTGGCTAATAAATCTTGCACAAAATGCAGATCTGATGGAGCTTCAGCCTTATTCAAGATTGCAGCATAGTTATTTGGTACAAACTTGGCTCCATCAATAATTAATTCCTTGGGCGCTATCAGAAATAAGTGAGAAATTAGTTTACCTGAAAGGTGTTTGATGAAATGTCTGTATAGAAAACCGTCAGAAAATGTGAGAGAGAATAAGAAAAGAGAGAGAGTGAGTAGAATAAAAATGAAAATAAAAGATTTGAAAATCTTTTATCTCTTTTACTTAGACACCCCACGTGACAGCGGTAAATGAGAAGTGGAACAGACCTTTACACCTGTCAGCCATGCAGCAGTTAAGGCAAAAGTTAATGGGCACGGTAAATAAGTAATGATTATATTGCACGTTCAGGTTTTTTTTTAAAACTGTTCCCACTAAACAAATGATTATTACTGCTTTATCTCACATAAACCAATATTCTGAGAAAATATGACCGTTCAAGTAATGACCAAAAATAAACTAAGTAAATAAATACTGCCACGTCAGCATCAGAACTTGATTATTATCAGAATTTAAAAGTCATCAGAATATGGCTCCTTAACTCAAAAAGTGAATGTTTATTTCTGTAATTCTTCACACAAATACTGATATGAGTACATCAGAACTTGTCCTCAGAATTTATGCAACTGACACTTAGACTATCCATCTAAAACAACATTTATCACCACAGTAATTTTCATCATTCATATGGAGTGTAAGTGTGTGCATTAAGCTAAATATCATACAAAGAGTAAAGTCTGATTCACTTCAGTACATCTTAGAAATAAGGCATAACTAAGAATTTTGCTCAAAATATGTCATTATTCTGAAATCTACTATTAATTGAGTTCATGCATGAGTCCACCTCAACTGATTTGTGCTCATTGTATGCATATTTTGAAATTCCTTTTTACAGTGGCTTCTCAGTGTAAGTGAGTCATGACTGCTTATCAGAATTTATGCTGTTATCAGAGTATTTCTCCAATAATCAGAGAATGTGAACAGTTACCAAGAAAATTTTATTTTGCTTTTCTAATGCATATTACTTAATACCAGTAATGCACTTGGATCTTCCCTTCCACATTTTTACTCTAGATCTTAAAGGAGTACCTGATATTTATTTCTTTTCTTTTTCTTTTTCTTTTAATAAGTGAGGCTTATCAGCACTTAGTACATTCATAAGATTTACAAACATCAGAACTTAATAGATAAGAAGCACTATTCTAGTTTTTGACTTAGTAATAAGATACACAAAGTAAACATAACTAAGCTCAGTATCATAATTTTCTATTGTTAAAAGATTTCCACATAAATAATTACTTCATACATGGGATCATCAGTATGTTAAAGACTACTAGGTCAGCATCTAGCACAGTTATCCTAATTGGATTGAATATTCACAAAAATATTCATATCACTATCAGAGTTTAGAAATTCACATCAGACAACAATCAGCACTTAGAAAAGTTCAAATTAAGCACAAAAATACACAAAGATAGTAATATATGTAAATACTGATCATAAAGTCTAATGTATCAGAACATAAACTAAGCAGATTTAGAGAAAGAACCTGAAACCATTCCAAGTTCATTTACCAATCTTGTAAAAGTAGCCTCACATAGTGGTTTTGTGAAGATATCTGCTAGTTGTTGATCTGTTGGAACAAATTACAATTCCACTGTACCTTCATCCACATGTTCCCTTATGAAGTGGTACCTTATGCTGATGTGCTTTGTCATTGAGTGTTGAACTGGATTACCTGTCATAGCAATAGCACTTTGATTATCACAGTAAATAGGGATTTTAGAATATGTTAACCCATAATCTAGTAATTGATTCTTCATCCAAAGAATTTGTGCACAACAGCTTCCTGCAGCAATGTATTCTGCTTCTGCAGTTGATATGGAAATTGACTTTTGTTTCTTGCTAAACCAAGAAACCAATCTGCCTCCAAGAAATTGGTAGCTTCCACTTGTGCTTTTCCTGTCAAATTTGCATCCTGCAAAATCTGTATCTGAGTAACCTATTAGCTTAAAGTATGATTCTCTAGGATACCACAATTCTAGATCAGTTGTACCCTTTAAGTACTTAAAATTTATTTTCACATCTGTTAAGTGAGGTTCTTTTGGATCTGCTTGAAATCTTGCACAAAGACAGGTAGCATACATGATATCAGGTCTACTTGTAGTTAGATAGAGTAGTGAGCCAATCATACCTCTGTAATCAGTAATATCTACTGATGTACCAGTATCCTTATCCAATTTTGTTACAGTGGCCATAGGAGTGGATGCACTTGAACAATCTTGCATTCCAAACTTCTTCAACAAATTTCTGGTGTACTTAGATTGATAAATAAAAGTTCCTTCTTCATTCTGCTTGACTTGAAGGCCCAGAAAATAGCTAAGTTCTCCCATCATACTCATTTGATATCTTGACTGCATTAGCTTGGCAAACCTTTTACAAAGTCTGTCATTTGTAGAACCAAAAATGATATCATCAACATATATCTGCACCAAAAGTAAGTCCTTTCTGTGTTTGAGATAAAACAATGTTTTGTCAATAGTCCCTCTGTTAAATCCACTTTCTAGAAGAAACTGAGCTAATGTCTCATACCATGCTCTTGGAGCTTGCTTAAGGCCATAAAGTGCTTTATCAAGTCTGTAAACATGATGAGGAAATTTTGAATCTACAAAACCTGGAGATTGTTCAACATATACTTCTTCTTCCAATTCTCCATTAAGAAAAGCACTTTTTACATCCATTTGAAAGACTGTAAACTTTTTGTGAGCAGCATAAGCTAAAAATATCCTTATGGCTTCCAATCTAGCAACTGGTGCAAATGTTTCATCATAATCAATTCCCTCATGTTGAGAATATCCTTTTGCAACCAGACTTGCTTTATTCCTTGTAATTATGCCATCACTATCAGTTTTGTTTCTGAACACCCACTTTATACCAACAACAGATCTGTTCTTTGGTCTTGGCACTAGGGTCCAGACTTTATTTCTTTCAAATTCATTTAACTCTTCATGCATTGCTTGCACCCAATCAGCATCTTGAAGAGCTTCTTCCACTTTCTTTGGTTCAGTCTGAGAAAGAAAAGAGTGATAGAGACATTCATTTGATGTTGCTGTTCTAGTTCTTATACCTTCTTCGGGATCTCCAATAATCAAGTCAGGTGTATGTGCTTTAGTCCACTTCCTTGCAGATGGAAGGTTATCTCTAGAACTAGATACTCCCCCATGATCCATGCTGTCTCCATCAACATTTTCTGATGCTCCCCATGAAATTATGCTCTCTGAGTTGGATCCTTCAGAATTTGAGTTTCTAGAATTATCAGTATTTGAGTTTCCAGAATTATCAGAACTTGGCCCATCAGAACTTGATGAATCAGAACTTGAAGAGCCTGTTCTAGATTCTGATGCTTCTTGAGATGTGGTTGTATCTTCAATATGCTCCCCCTACACAGGTGCATTTTCCTTTGGCGTAGTTACCACAGTTTCAATAACATAAGAGTTTGCAGTATCAGGATTTAGACTGTCAGGATTTAGACTGTCAGGATTTACAGAATTAGAATTTAAAACTTCATTCTCAAATCTCAGCTGATCATGATCATTGAAATCTTCAAGTCCAGTAATCTTCTTATCATCAAAAGAGACATTGATAGATTCCATGACAACCCTTGTTCTAAAATTGTAGACTCTGAAATCTTTTATGGAAAGTGGATATCCAACAAAAATTCCTTCATCAGCTTTAAAATCAAATTTGGATAGCTGTTCAGGATGAGTCTTAAAAACAAAAAACTTGCATTCAAATACATGAAAATACTTCAGATTTGGCTTCTTTTTCTTCACCATCTCATATGGTGTCTTTCCATGCTTGTTGATAAGTGTTGCATTCTGAGTTAAACAAGCAGTCTGAACAGCTTCAGCCCATAAATAGGTTGGTAACTTTGCTTCATCAAGCATAGTTCGTGCAGCTTCAATAAGAGTTCAATTCTTTCTTTCAACAACTCCATTTTTATGTGGAGTTCAAGGAGCGAAAAATTCCTGCTTAATTCCTTGCTCTTTGCAGAACTCTTCCATGATCAAATTCTTGAACTCAGTGTCATTATCACTTCTTATGATTTTCATAGAGTCTTTAACCAATTTATCCAGTTGTTTGACATGATCAATCAAGATAGATGCAGTTTTACTTTTTGTGTGCAAGAAATACACCCATGTGTATCTGGTGAACTCATCCACTATGAACATAACATATTTCTTCTTTGCAATAGACATGACATATCACTGGACCAAATAGATCAACATGTAGTAGGTGATAAGGCTCAAGAATGGAAGATTCAGTCTTGATCTTGAATGAATATTTTCTTTGTTTTGCTTTTTGACAGAACTCATAAAGGCCATCAGGAGAAAATACTGATTTTGGCAGTCCTCTCACAAGATCTTTCTTGACTAGTTCATTTATATTGTTGAAATTTAAATGAGAGAGTTTCCTGTGCCAATTCCAACTTTCTTCAGTTGATGCTCTACTTAACAGACAGATTGCAGAACCATCAGTACTTGTTGAAAGCTTGGCTTCATAAATGTTACCATGCCTGTATCCTTTCAGAACAACTTTGCCTGTAGATTTGCTTACAACTTCACAGTGTTCTTCAAAGAAATCCACATGATAACCTCTGTCACAGATTTGACTAACACTCAGCAAATTGTGTTTAAGTCCTGAGACTAGAGCTACTTTTTCAATGATGACATTCCCAAGATTGATATTTCCATATCCCAGAGTTTTTCCCATGTTGCCATCTCCATAAGAAACACCTGGGCCAGCTTTCTCCACAAAGCATGATAGCAGGGCTTTATTTCCAGTCATATGTCCTGAACATCCACTGTCCAGAACTAGGATGTTTTTCCTGTTGCCCTGCAATCACAAAGACCAATAATGATTAGTTTTAAGGACCCAGACTTGCTTGGATCCTTTGACCTTATTAAGTTTGTTAACATTTGCAGAGGATTTAGCATCAGAGTTTATTTTAACAGTTTTCTTATCAGAATTTACAATATCAGACTTTGCATCAGAACTTACACTAGAAGGAATAATGCTAACATTCTTTAAAGAAGGTTTTATTTGATAATAATCATAGTACAAACTATGATATTCCTTACAAGTATAAATGGAATTCCATAAACTACCACAATGAAAACAAGGATTTTGTGGCCTATATCTAACAGACTGACTCTTAACTCCTGATTTTGAATGTAAGGAGTTTATGTTCTTATTCTTCCTGCAAAAAGAAGCCAGATGGTTAGAATTTCCACAGTTATAACATTTATTTCTAGGAGAATTAGGAATAGGCTTATAATCATTGTTTTTATTCACACCTACATTTCCATTCCTATTTTTCCTAGGTGGCTTTACCTTGTTTACATTTTTAACATCTTTCAGCTTATGCTTAAGCTGCTTCTTTGTCATTAAGCCTATGTTAACTTCAATTGTCATATCATGTTTCAATTTGTCAGAAGTTGAGTCTGCCTTAACTTCTGTCTCAGTATCTTTCATCTTTTCAAAATCAGACTTTACAGATTTAGCTACAAACTTAACAGGATTTAACTTTGGCTTTTGTTTAACAACTATAGGCTCAATTTCTACAGTTCCTTTATTATTCTTATCATCTCCATAATCTAAGCCCTCTTTCCAATTTCCACTACTTAACAGATTCTGAGTTGTTCTTCCAGAGTTAGTCCTGAAGGGTTTTTAGCACATAAACGCAACGAAAACGTAAATTTAAATCTTAAAAAAAAACCAAAACCCTCCGCAGGATCCATGCGAAAAATAATATTTAATTCGTAGTTCAGTATGTTTACCTTAAGAAGCTTTACGTTAATGGAAAGATGGAGGTTTTTAATAGTGATCCAAGAACGATGAGCGGAGATCCCTAGCAGCTGCTCCTCAAGTGTGAAGCACTCCACCGGTATCCACCAAGAGTACAATGTGATGGAAGAGGAAGAGGTTGAGAGAATTAGTTGCCTCCCTCTTGTTCTACTTTAGAATTAGGGTTAATTATTTGGGTTGAGGAAAATAGGGTTTATAATAGTATATTTATAGGCAAAATTTTCAGCTGAAAATTTTCCATAAAATATTATTATTATTAACCCTTTAATTGATTATTTTTATTAACCAATTAACTAATAATTAAAACACCTTTTAATCATTAATCCCTTTTCTAAACACTTTAGAAAAATAATTCTCTCACTTGATTTAAATTCTAAAATTAAATTCTTAATTAATAATATTAAGAATTAATTAAATCTCATTTAATCAATTATTAAATCTGCTAATTAATTATTTATTTCACAAATAAATAATTACCAGCCATTATTAATTAATTCCTCCACCATTAAATCATTATCTTTTATGGGTGACCCTATAGGTTCAATATTAAGCCGGTAGCAGACATAAATAATAATAAAACTATTTTATCATTATTTATATTAATTCTCTAATTCATTAAATATGATTAATTAATAAATTAATCATATTTATTCTACATCGTGAGGGATACTTCTCAGCATATCGCGACTATCCGGATAATACGAATTCACTGCTTAGAATACCAAGAACCTATTCAGTGAGTAGTTACCGTACAATCAATTCCTTCCACCCTGCAATGTCACGATTAAATACAAAGCATTGAACTTGTGTCAAGCCTATCTTATTTAATCATTTGTTTTCCCATTCACTATGCTTAGTTCTATTTATTGTAAATTAGAAACTCCTTTCTAATTTCATTCACTCGGGCCAGAGATTCCTGAACTAGCATAAATGGATCGGCATTGAACATTCTCTTCCTTCACTGGAAGGGGTAGATCCTTTATTGATCATACACTATCTTCGTGTATAAATTCCTATACCCAGTAGAGCCCTTATAATTATCCCTGGAGACTAAGAACCAAACAAAAGCATAGTTCAGTGTACACAAGATGACTATGATGACCTCAAGTCTAAGG
This sequence comes from Apium graveolens, assembly GCF_009905375.1. Classification (NCBI taxonomy): domain Eukaryota; kingdom Viridiplantae; phylum Streptophyta; class Magnoliopsida; order Apiales; family Apiaceae; genus Apium; species Apium graveolens. The sequence goes on from NC_133654.1 coordinate 222,255,012, forward strand.
ATACTTGTACAACTATCACTATGTGAACAACTGCTGACACGTGAGTGAACTCCATCAGTTGTTCAGCTGTGTGAGTCATGTTCAGTGAACTTATTCTATAATAAGCACCTACATACTATCTATAGTGTCACCACACAAATATCTATGAGAACAGACATCCTTCATAATGAAGCAAGCATAGTATGTACCGATCTTTACGGATTACTAATTACCAGTTAGTAATCCTACGACCAGGAAATATTTAAGTTTAGAATTATCATCTTTTAGGTCTCATTATTATGATCTCATCATAATCCATAAAAAGCTTTACTCTAAACTATGGTATATCTTATTTAAACACTTAAATAGATAAAGCCCACAATAAAACCAAAACAAGTCTTTTATTAATATCAATGAAATCAAAACATATTACATAAAAGTTATTACTAAATCATCATACATGATTGGACTTAGGACACATCTCTTTCAATCTCCCATTTGTACTAAATCCAATCACTCTGGTATCTAATACCCATCTTGTCTTTATGACGATCAAAGTGACTTTGAGAAAATGGCTTTGTGAGTGGGTCTGCTACATTGTTATGTGTGTCAACTCTCTTGACGTCTCCTCTTTCAATACAATACAAGAAATGTTACCACGCTCCCACTAACCTTTTTGTAGACACATGGTTCATCTATGTTTTTGATAAAACCAAACTCTTTGATTGTCTCGTCAAAACGGATATTCCATCTACGAGAAGCTTGCTTTAAACCATATATGGTTCGCAGCAGCTTACACACTAGGTGTTCATTTCCCTTGGAAAGAAAACCCTCTGGCTGTGTCATATACACTTCCTCTTCAAGTTTCCCATTGAGGAAGGTCATTTTCACGTCCATTTTCCAGATCTCATAGTCGTAGTAAGCAGCAATCGCAAGCAAAATCCGAATTGATTTTAACAGGGCTATAGGCAAAAAAGTTTCATCAAAGTCAATCCCTTGCCTTTGTCTGAATCCTTTTGCCACGAGCCTGGCCTTATAGGTCTCCACCTGCCCATCTGCTCCAATCTTTCTTTTGTATACCCACTTGCACCCAATAAGCTTAACACCTTCAGCCGCCTCAACCAGAGTCCATACTTGGTTGGTATACATAGATTCCATTTCGGATTTCATGGCACTATGCCATTTCTCTGAGTCAACACTACTCATAGCCTCATTATAGGTCACAGGGTCGTCATCATCAATGATTGACAACTCATTGTTATTCTCAATGACAAGGCCATAATACCTCTCAGGTTGGCGAGACACTCTCCCTGACCTACGAATGGGCTGTTCCACAGAAGGTTGTTCAGTCTGAACAGGTGTTTCCACTTGATCCGCAGTAGTTTGTGCTTCTTGAACTTCATCAAGTTCAATTTTGCTCCCACTGTTTCCTTCAAGGATAAACTGCTTTTCCAAGAAGGTAGCATGTCTGGAGACAAACACCCGATGATCGGTGTAAAAGTAATACCCTAAAGTCTCTTTAGGATATCCTAGAAAATTCTATTTTACAGATCGAGATTCCAGCTTATCTAGGTCAACTTTCTTGACATAAGCTGGACATCCCCAAATCTTAACGTGTTTAAGACTCGGTTCCCTTTCTTTCCATATCTCATATGGAGTTTGAGGAACATATTTGGAAGGCACCTTATTCAGTAAATATGCTGAGGTTTCCAATGTATAACCCTACAGGAATACTGGAAGATTCGCATACCTCATCATGGACCGAACCATGTCTAACAAAGTTCGATTTCTCCTTTCAGATACCCCATTCAATTGTGGAGTATATGGAGGAGTCCACTGTGAGACTATACCATTTTCTTTGAGATAAGCTAGAAACTCTCCATTCAAGTATTCACCACCTCGATCTGATCGAAGAGTTATAATACTATGTTTGGTTTGTTTCTCCACTTCATACTTATATTCTTTGAACTTTTCAAAGGCTTCAGACTTGTGTTTCATTAAATACACATATCTGAATCTAGATCGATCATCTATGAAAGCAATGAAGTATGAAAATCCACCCATGGCTTGCGTAGACATTTGTCCATATACATCTGTGTGTACCAATCCTAGCAAATCAGCAGCCCTCTCTCCATGTCCACTAAATGGAGATTTGGTCATTTTACCCAATAGACAAGCCTTGCATGTAGGATATGATTCAAAATCAAAGGGATCAAGTAACCCTTCCTTATGCAATGTCCGCAGTCTATTTTCACTAATATGACCAAGTCCGCAATGCCACAAGAAAGTGAGATTTTCATCATCCCTTTTTCTTTTATTAGTATGTTCAATTTGTAGTAAATTATGCTCTATGTCACATACATACAGACCATTGTTTAAAATACCACTTCCATAAAGAACGTTATCTCTAAGAATTGAACATTTATTATTCTGAATAACAAACGAAAATCCAGCCAAGTCTAACATGGAATAGAAATAATATTCCTCACAATCGAGGGAACAAAATAACAATTATTTAGAACAATAGTCTTGCCCGTAGACATATGGAAATGAAATGATTCTACAGCTTCAGCAACAACTCTTGCTCCATTTCCCATCCGTAGAATCACCTCCTCTTCTTCAAGAGTCCTACTTCTCTTTAGTCCCTGCAACGAATTGCAAATATGAGAACCACAGGCGGTATCTAATACCCAAGTAGAAATTTGACTTAGTGACATATTAACTTCGATCATGAACATACTTGAATCAGAAGCGGTAGTTTCACTACCCTTCTTCTTCTTCAATTCTGCAAGGTAAACCTTGCAGTTCCTCTTCCAGTGCCCCACCTTGTTATAGTGAAAGCAAACAGCTTTGCTCTTGGGGTCTTCAGCTTTTGGTGGAACCGGCTTTTTCTCACCTACTTTCTTCTTCTTGGAAGGGTTCTTCTTCCTTTTCTTAGGATTGGAACCTTCACCAATTAGAAGAACAGAACTCTTCTTAGGGGGAAAATTCGATTCCGCAGTCTTCAACATGTTGTGGAGTTCAGGCAGGCTGACATCCAGCTTATTCATGTGAAAGTTCACAATAAACTGCGAGAACGAACTCGGAAGTGATTGCAAGACCAAGTCTTGGCTCAGCTCCCCATCCATGGCAAAACCAAGTTGTCCAAGACGTTCAATCAACTTGATCATCTTAAGTACATGGTCGTTCACAGATGATCCCTCAGACATCCTACAACCGAACAGTTCCTTCAATATCTCATATCGAGTTGTCCTCCCTGCCACATCATACAACTCTTGTAGATGCATAAGGATAGTGTGAGCATCCATATGCTCATGTTGCTTCTGTAGCTCAATGTTCATGGAAGCTAGCATGATGCATTGAGCAACATTTACATCATCTATCCACTTACGATACACAACATGATCATGATTATGTGCATCGCTAGCAGGTTCAGTAGGCTTAGGTGAGTCAAGCACATATTCCAGCTTCTCAACCCTGAGAACAATTCTCAAGTTTCGAAGCCAGTCAGCAAAATTAGGACCAGTCAACTTGTGAGCATCTAGTATACTCCGGAGTGATAGTGCAGAAGACATAACGAATATAGTAAATCTGTAAATGATGAACACATAACAACACTTAGCAAATATTTAATTTCATTTCAAGACACTATATGAATCGGGTCTTTATTCATAAGTGGCTCCCACCCGTTTATCTAATTTATACAACCCCTAAGTGAAAATTAAGCATTCATAATGCTAGTGGGAATAGGGATCCTACATTCCATCACACAACCTCGGCTGTAGCACGAAACGTCATGTGATGTTCAATAGGCAGACAACTCTTGTCAATTACATCTTATGTTATTCCCTAATAAAACTTTAGCCTCTTGAATAATTGAGTCACGGTTTTAGCATGACAAACTCAATATTCTAAGTCAAGTCTAACCCAACATTTTGTACAATTGAATCAGTCTCCAACGGCCCATGGCTGTAGCACGTAACGACCTTTAGATTCTAATTCAATGTACACATCTCTATGTAATAGACAAGTATTTCTTATTTTGAAATCAAATCCCTCGGATGTAGCACGAAACGACAATGATTTAAAAATAAGAACCACTTTCTACCATGTTGGAAGGCTATGACCGACACAAGCCCATTGTGTCATTGGCCAATTACTACTTGATATTATTTAATTTTAGAGGGATTATATTATGTTACAATCATAATCATATTATAAAGAGATTCTTCCTTATAAATTAAATATTTCAAATCAATAATCGATAATCAGATGATTCCCAGATCGGGGGAAGCATTGTCAAGAAGCGTCACTTAATACCCCTTTCTTACAGATAGAAATTTGCTTTTGACAGAATCATCCTTTCTCTCAATATTGAAAATTCATATTTAATTACGTGTTTCATAAACACAAGAATCTCATGATTGTATTCATAATATTATTGTTAAGGCAATAAACGATTCATATTCTAGATTTTCTAGAGCACGTCTTATATTAATTTAAGTTCACCTAAATCTATCATCGCATGATAAACATAGGCTTATATCTCATATATAAGATTAAATAAATAAGTAAATGTAAAGTACAATAAAGTAAATGTGTTTGGTTATGGCCCCATCCTATGTGATCTTTATCAAGCTCATGATAAAGATCAAGGTCAATCTAATATGGTGATGAAAATAAATACAACTACTTCTTACATAAGTCTCTTCTTTGTTTAGACTTCTTGTATGCCTCGTCTTCTTCTTTGTATCACCTCCATTGGATAGCCTTCTTGAGTCTTCAATTACATTACATAGATTGAAAGTAAAACTAATCTAATGAACTTACAAGAATAACTCGAGTTACATTCAAGATTTATGATTACAAAGATTCACGACATGCAAGTCGTATTTAAAACCAAAACCATTACACTAAGGTCGAAAGGCCATAACCGTCCACCATACTCATACAACACATAAAAGCATGTTAAAACACATAATCTGATCTTAACATATCATATTATCCATGATCTAATCATAAAAAAAATATGACAAAAATCAGAAAAATCAGAAAAACAAGAATCACTGTTTACGGGCAGTAAACGACGTCAAACGCCTTACAGACGAGTCGTTGATAGCTTTATCTATCAGTTTTGTTCAGACGCTCGTTTACCTATGGAATAGGGTATTCGTTTGCGTAAATCGAACACCAGACCCAGATTTCAGCAAATCTGCAGCAGCCAATTCAGAATCCGTATCTAATATGATTCTCATAATTAGAACAAACATAAATCATGTATATATCAGTATATATACAGATTACATAATCATCTTATGATTATACAACTCACATGAATATCATATATTCAAAACCATATATATATAAGCATATTATATCAACATCAAATCATGGCAAATCACGTACATGATCATATATCGAAAACAGTTAACACATAAACGAATTAAAAACTTTTCGCAAGTAGCTTTGATGCCATTGAAGGGTTTTTAGCACATAAACGCAACGAAAACGTAAATTTAAATCTTAAAAAAAACCAAAACCCTCCGCAGGATCCATGCGAAAAATAATATTTAATTCGTAGTTCAGTATGTTTACCTTAAGAAGCTTTACGTTAATAGAAAGATGGAGGTCTTTAATAGCGATCCAAGAACGATGAGCGGAGATCCCTAGCAGCTGCTCCTCAAGTGTGAAGCACTCCACCGGTATCCACCAAGAGTACAATGTGATGGAGGAGGAAGAGGTTTAGAGAATTAGTTGCCTCCCTCTTGTTCTACTTTAGAATTAGGGTTAATTATTTGGGTTGAGGCAAATAGGGTTTATAATAGTTTATTTATAGACAAAATTTTCAGCTGAAAATTTTCCATAAAATATTATTATTATTAACCCTCTAATTGATTATTCTTATTAATCAATTAACTAATAATTAAAACACCTTTTAATCATTAATCCCTTTTCTAAACACTTTAGAAAAATAATTCTCTCACTTGATTTAATTTCCAAAATTATATTCTTAATTAATAATATTAAGAATTAATTAAATCTCATTTAATCAATTATTAGATCTGCTAATTAATTATTTATTTCACAAATAAAATAAATAATTACCAGCCATTATTAATTAATTCCTCCACCATTAAATGATTCTCTTTTATGGTGTGACCATGTAGGTTCAATATTAAGCCGGTAGTAGAAATAAATAATAATAAAACTATTTTATCATTATTTATATAAATTCTCTAATTCATTAAATATGATTAATTAATAAATTAATCATATTTATTCTACACCGTGAGGAATTCTTCTCAGCATATCGCGACTATCCGGATAATACGAATTCACTGCTTAGAATACCAAGAACCTATTCAGTGAGTAGTTACCGTACAATCAATTCCTTCTATCCTGCAATGTCACGATTAAATACAAGGCATGGAACTTGTGTCAAGCCTATCTTATTTAATCACTTGCTTTCCCATTCACTATGCTTAGTTCTATTTAATATAAATTAGAAACTCCTTTCTAATTTCATTTACTCTGGCCAGAGATTCCTGAACTAGCATAGGTGGATCAGCATTGAACATTCTCTTCCTTCACTGGAAGGGGTAGATCCTTTATTGATCATCCACTATCTTCGTGTACAAATTCCTATACCCAGTAGAGCCCTTATAATTGTCCCTTGAGACTAAGAGCTAAACCAAAGCATAGTTCAGTGTACACAAGATGACTATGATGACCTCAAGTCTAAGGATACTTGTACAACTATCACTATGTGAACAACTGCTGACACGTGAGTGAACTCCATCAGTTGTTCAGCTGTTTGAGTCATGTTCAGTGAACTTATTCTATAATAAGCACCTACATACTAGCTATAGTGTCACCACAAAATATCTATGAGAACAGACATCCTTCATAATGAAGCAAGCATAGTATGTACCGATCTTTGCGGATTACTAATTACCAGTTAGTAATCCTACGCCCAGGAAATATTTAAGTTTAGAGTTATCATCTTTTAGGTCTCATTATTATGATCTCATCATAATCCATAAAAAGCTTTACTCTAAACTATGGTATATCTTATTTAAACACTTAAATAGATAAAGCCCGCAATAAAACCAAAACAAGTCTTTTATTAATATCAATGAAATCAAAACAGATTACATAAAAGTTATTCCTAAATCATCATACCTGATTGGACTTAGGACACATCTCTTTCAAGTCCAAGTCCTAATAATCTCTCTTTCCTTTTCTAACTCAGTTTTTAGAGATTTATTCATTTTAAGCACTTAATCTCTAACATAGAAAGCATCATCTCTATCTTTCTGAGTTTGATGGAACATAACTAACTCTTTTTCTAAATAATCATTCCTCTTTTTATAAGCAAGATTTTCAGAAGTTAATCTTTCACATGTTAAAGTTTGATCTCTTTAACTAATGAACATGGTTTTAAGATATCTTCTCAACTCAGTAATATCATCAGTATAAAAAACATAAGTTGTTTGAGGTACCTTTAACTCAGCAGCATCAGAACTGCTATCAGCAATTGCCATCAAGGCATAGTTCACCTCACTTTCAGAATCTGAAGTGTTTGTCCAGCTTTTCTTCTTTGTGACAAGAGCCTTACTTTTGTCACTCTTCACTTTCTTGCAATCACGAGATATGTGGCCTTTCTCACCACAGTTATAGCATTTGACATTTGAGTAATCTCCTCTGTCAGACTTTCCTCCTTTGCCTTCAGATTTTCTGAAACCTTTCTTATCAGAACTTGCACCTTTCCTGGAAAATTTCTTTCCCCTTCTGACGCAATCTTTGTGATTCCTTTCACCATAAGAGCACACAGCTTCATTATCTCTTTATCAGGGTCCATCTCAGATAGACTTTCAGTTTCTGAATCCTCATCACTATCAGAACTTGATGACTCAGTATCATACTTTGTGATGAGAGCCTTTCCTTTGCCTTTCTTTAAGACAACCACTTTAGGGGATTCCTCCTCAGTCTTAAGAGCAACTGTCCTTGACTTTCTCCAATGCCTCTTGCTTCTTTGATCCATCTCAAGTTCATGAGTTTTGAGCATACCATAAATTTCATCAAGAGTAGTTTCATCAAGAGCATAGTTGTCTTTTATAGTTATGGCCTTCAAATCCCAACTTTCAGGAAGAGCTAAAAGGAATTTGAGATTAGTATCTTCAAGATCATATTCCTTATCCACCAGTGACAGATCATTCAAGAGTTTGACAAATCTATCATATAAACCAGTTAATGACTCATCAGGTTTTGAGTCAAAGTGCTCATACTCTTGAGTGAGTATAGTCCTCCTGTTCTTCTTAATTGAATCAGTTCCCTGACATCTTGTCTCCAAGGCATCCCATATCTCCTTTGCAGTCTTGCAGTTAATTACCCTGTTCGACATGACATTATCAATGGCACTGTGCAACAAATGTCTTACCTTTGCATCCTTTGCAATATATGAGATATCTTCAGCTGTATATTCACTTTTCTCCTTTGGTACAGTCTGTGCTGGCTGATCTGCAACTACAATAGAGAGCTTGGTTGACTTATGTGGTCCTTCATTAATTCTGTTAAGTTATTATGGATTTGTAGCTTCCAGAAACATAGACATCCTCACCTTCCATTGGGATACTCGGAAGGTTTCAGTATGGGAACCCTAATGGTCTCATATCGATTATGGATTTGAGTCTTTGGAGTTTCTTCAGTTTTGGTGGGCTTGGTTGGAGTTTGTGTTTCTTCATACATGATTGTTTTTGGATCTTTACTGTATGTATGTTAATAGATAGCTCTGATACCACTTGATAGATCTCACACACTGTAGAAGGGGGTTGAATATAGTGTTTACTACAATCAAATCGAATATAAGAACTCAAGTAACAGAACACAGATTATATTCAACACAATAAACTCTGTTACAAAGAACTGTTCTCTCTCCGTGATGAACAAATTATCATGAGAGCTGCTAGGGTTACAATGAATAATAATCTCGATTTAGATAACACATATAGTGTAAACCCTATGTTTGTGTTTATATACTACACAGTTACAAGATAATCTTCTAATTGATATCGAATATAATTCTGCTTCCTAATATATATCAATCAGTTATCTTTTCTTCCAAGTATTCTATTCCTTATAGAATTCTTCTTCATGCATATCTCTTCTTATGTTTGTCTTGATCTTCTTTCCTTTCAATCAGCCGCCTTCCTTATCTGAAAGCCTCGTTAAGTCCTAATATTATCTCCTGATAAATATCTCCTGATAACTTAAGTTCTGACAACTTAAGTTCTGATATCTTAAGTCCTGACTTCAGTAGAAGTACTGATTTCGAATTAAGTCCTAATTTGTCATGTTAGTTATGATCTGAAAACTAAACACAAATCATATTAGACATGACATCACAAATATATCTAACAGATACAACTAACTGATACGTTATTTATCGAATAAATAATTATTATTCACACCATAAACTAACTCAATGATCAACTACTCGTATAAATACGAGCTACTCGCATTCCTCGTATAATTATCGAATTATTACTGTTATTATTATAATTTATACGATTAATTAATCATTTATATTTAATTATTCGTTACGAATAATTATTACGACACTCTTCAAATAAATAACTATCGCTCGAATAATAATAATTTAATTCATCGTTCACTTACTCATATTATTAAACTAATTATCGAATCTTTAATCATATTATTCAATTATTTTTAATCCTTATTTATTAATTAATTACCCAATTATTAATTAATAAATAACTAATAAATAATTAGATAAATAATTAAATAATTAATTAAATAACTAATTTCGAATTTCTAAATTAATAAAATGATTTAGAAATTATTAATAATAATTTTCAGAATTTAAATCTAATTTTTAATTAATTTTTAGAATTACTAAAATATGATTTTGGATTTTATAAAATATAATCAAATAATTAAAAATCCAGAAACAGAAAACAGGTTAATGCATTCGGGTTTTGAAGATCAAACCCGGGTCGAATTCCGGGTTGAAACCGGGTCGAACCCGGGTCCTCAAGAACAGCCTAGAACCCGGTGACGGTGGCCGGTTCCGACGAGCTTTCCGGCGAGCCCTTTTCGAGGCCATCTCGATCGATTTTGACAGGGATCGACTCGTAACACTCCTGGGAATTCATCTACACCATCCACAACTCCTGCACAGTCCTCCTTCGATTCCACCGGCCAAAACCCGAAGTTTTCCGGCGGCGTCACCGGAAAACGACACCTCCTCCAAAAACACGATCAACCTCGATGATTAATACGTAAAATCGAAGCTCCTGAGTTCTACAATCAATCCCAATACCCAAAAACAATCAAAACATCACCAAAATCACAAAAAAAAAACGAATTCAAAATTTCTAAAAAACCAAGAACTCGAGAACTACCTTCTCGGGGTTATACGAATCAATTAACCCTGTAAAATCATTCCTCAACTTGAAATAAAGCTATATAACTTATCAAAACAAACAAACGATTCTTAAATCACAAACGCCTAATTCAAGCATAAACCCTAAAAATCAAATTAAAAATCAAACCAACAAAACACGAAATTGATGGTATGAATAGAAAGTAGAGATCAAGAGGATTGTTTTGGTTACTCACATGATCAAATCAGACAACAGAATCACTTCCAAATCTAGGGATTAATTCTCTGATTGTTCTTCACCAACACAACCTATTTCTTGATTTTCTGAATTTTTTAATTATAATTAAATAATTAATTACTAATAAATCAGGCATTTATAGTACTGAAAATAATACCCCTAAATAAAATTAGGGGGCTAATTATACATCTAATAAAAATATTTGGCCCCAAATTTTATAATTTTTGGGTATTAATAATGAATTTTTAAATATCCAATAAATACAAAATAAATGCTAAAAATTCCCAAAAATTATGAATATTACAAAAATGCAAAGAAAAATGATGTATGATAATTTCATGATCATATAAAAATGTGATTTTTTTGTGGGGCTTTTGGTACCCGAATGGGTCCGCAAAAGTCATTTTTCGCGAAAAAGGTAAATTTGTAAAACGTCTAGGGGTTCGGTATAGCGATATGGTATAGGTCGTTCTTGGCAAAATAGGGCCAATAATTTTGTTTGAAATACGGGCTTTTGAAACACTGTTTGGGCTGTACGGGCTTTGAAATAAAATATATAACTTACGATAAAACACTCAATAAATATCCAAAACACATTCGGATCAAAACAGACAACACGTAGCACATAGCAATTAAGGTTTAACGACTCAACATAGTTAATCACATAATAATATACATAATTTATCTTTATTATAAAATAATACAAGCTTAATTTTCTCGGTCGTTACAGTTATCCACCTTATTGTTTTCAGTTAAGAAGGAAAATGAAACCGATCAAGACTCGCGTGGTAAAGAAACGGGTCAATCCGCGGAACCCTCTCATACCAAGAGTGCTGATCCCAATTCAGGTGGAAAGCTTTGAGTTGCCTGAGCAGGTGTAGTGTAGTTAGATAATGGGTGAGTTTTAATAAAGATGAATTTAGTTTAAAACTTGTTAGACGATGGCTTATAATAAAGGGAGTTTTGTGAGATTTTAAATTTGGGTTGTAATAAAATTAGATTGTGGTTCTTGTTTTCACACTTTAATCTAAAAAGATCCTGGTTAGTGTTAAAGGGGTTTGATATATATATATATATGTTCAATTGTTATACACGTGTGCACAGGTTTGGTTGTTAGCTAGTAACCTCCAGACTTATACACTGGGTTTGGAGGGCGTTACAACCAGCTTCTTTCTCCAGAATACCTTGGTCTTCATTAGCAACAGTTGTAACGTGAAGATTTTTACATTTTAGTAGTCACAGTCAAATCTTCAACCCTTCTTTTATTCCTCTTGCTTCCTCTTTTATTCTCCTCATGTTCCTCCTTATTACCTCCATCAGAATTTTCATCATCAGTACTTATTAATGATAGCTGTTTGCATTTAGATTTAACCATTTCCTCCCCCTTTTTGGCATCATCACCAAGTAGTAGAGAAAGAATCAGCTCCATTGAATTTTGTACTTTAGTAAGTTGATCAGACATTTGAGCTTGATTAGCTTCCAATCTAGCTTGACTGGCTTCAATTGAAATGTTTATGGTAACTATTGGTGAAATTTATTTCTGAATTTCCAGATGAGTAAGCAGCTTTGAAGTAATCAATAATTCTTTAATCTGATTGATTTGAGTAGTTGTTTCTTCATGAGCTGTGTGTAAGGATCTGACAACAAAGTAGATGCTTTCAGATAATTCAGCATATCAGGATTTGTAATCTTTTGTTCTGTTGTTTCCAGATGTTCAACTGCACGTATTCTAGAAATAGGACATGTAGTATCTTTCCAATAAGCATTCCAGAGATTATCAGAATAATCCTACTTCTTCTTAGCATCTAACTCTGTCATTTTCTGTTGTCGAACATGCATAGGCATATCTTCAGGAGAGAAAAGATCATTCTCAAGATCTAACATAGCATTAGATACAAGAGTTTCTTTACCATCGTTAGATTCTTCAATAATAGTTGGATCTTGCACTAATTTCTGAATTTTATCTTAAGCTTCAGTATGTAGAATAAAATAAAAAATTGATCCAATGGCTTCAGAAGCTTCAACACCTTCAACAGTTATCTTCACATCTTCAAGTATTGTAGATAAATGAATTGTAGCTTCAATAACTTCCAGAACTTCAGTTCCTGTAACATATTGTGGTGATTCTGAAATGGATGAATCTTTATGAATGGACTATTGTGCTACTACATTTTCAGTAACAACAGGGATTATCTCATTTGATGGAATAGAAGAATGAATGGACTGTTTTTCAATAAAAACTGGGATTATCTCATGTGATGGAATAGTAGAATGTAGACTGCAAGAAAGTATCAGTACTTAGACTTTCAGGGAGGTCAATAGCCTTTGATACATCAGAGTGTTCCTGAGATGCAACAGACTGTTGTTTAGCATCTGTTCCTTGAGTAATCTGAGCATCTGCAAACATGTAGCAAATTAAACTTAATCTCTCTATTCTTTTAAAGTAGTCTTACTACTCCTCACACCACACATCTCATGACTTCTAATAGTCAGAGCTTCCTCAAAAGGATTACTAAATCCAATATCTCATCTACCTCTCCTTTTGCCAGGAAGGATCTTGCCTCTCTTGAATTCTGTTTTTCTCTCAATCTTTTCACACATCTCACAGAAAAAGACTTAGAATCTATGATCATACAACTAATCCTTTGTAAGGTCTAGATGTAATCATATCAACAGGATTTATATCATGAAAAGCATACTATAAATGCTGAAAGAACTAAATCATTATTTAAATTAAATGCTGATAAAGTAACACCGGTATTTATACCTTGTGAATTCACAATTAAACTCACAGTAGATATTATGGTTATGACAGTTGTTGTTCACCAATAATGAGAACCTCCATTTAAATTGGAGAGGATTTGATCAGGTTACTGTCATGTACCATGATCTCAAACCTTTGTTCTTCTTGCAAAGAACTAACACTTGAAATGTGTTTAATGAAAGCTATCACAGAGTCTTCAGTAAAAACTGATGAAACCTCTATGTCTCTGTTAGTATCATCAAGATCTACCTCATCAAGTAGTCTCTAACCAACTAAATGTTATTTTTGGGTGGTGAACATAATTCAAAGATTATGACACTTGATTTTTGGCAACATTTGAGAAAAGAATTCAAGTATTTCAATTGTAAGAAGAAATTTAAGATATAAGATATTTGAAATTTGAGATTGAGTGTGGACAACTTTCTTGATAAGAAAAGAAAGTTTCAAAAGATTTTGTATTGTAAGCAAGACTCAAAGATTGTAACTCTTAGTGATTAAGAATTAATTTTTTCTTAAATTTTCTTCTCAACCAGCATTTACTTCTTGTAGTGCTCAATTTGTACTGAAGTGTCATATGAGCTCAAATAGAGATTAGTTTATTCACATGCACTATGAAAAATATCTGAAATTTAGCATGCAGTATTGAATAATCATTTAACATTTAAGAAAATTCAAGCACACATACAAAAAAGTAATCAAGAAGTCATTTAGTGAAGCAAAAGAAGCTTAAATATTTTCATTAATTAAGAAGTAGAATACAAGATTTTCATAGAATTTTAAGATGAAATCCTAATACAATCTATCTATTCTAGCTTCTTCTTCTTTGTCTCCTCCATCTTCTTCTTTTCCCTTCGATGGAAGATCCTCACATAGAGCCTGCAAGAGAAATGATATTTTCTTGCAATGCCAACCGTAATAAGCGGCGTTGTTCTCCCTCAAGGCGCCTTTGTGCAGCCACATCAGCATATCTCATTTCTTCAAACTGGACATCTATTCGAAAGAGACGAAGCGACTCAGTGTTATCTGAGTTCAGTCGATCAATAATCGACCGAGGAATCTCAGAGTAATGATAGTCTTGGCCGTGGAAAACTGCCCTTAGCCGACCAATGTTGAAATACAACCTCACATATTTGGGATTTGCTACTGGGCGGTAGACTCCATGGGAAAGTGAAAAGATGGCCATAGATTCTGAAGAAGATGAATGTTTTGGAATTTGTGAGTGAAAGGTCAGTGAGAAGTGTTGATGGAAGATCCTGACATAAATGGAAGATCCTGACATAGAGCCTGCAAGAGAAATGATATTTTCTTGCAATGCCAACCGTACTAAGCGGCATTGTTCTCCCTCAAGGCGCCTTTGTGCAGCCATATCAGCATGTCTCATTTCTTCAAACTGGACATCTATTCGAAAGAGACGAAGAGACTCAGTGTTATCTGAGTTCAGTCGATCAATAATCGACCGAGGAATCTCAGAGTAATGATAGTCTTGGCCGTGGAAAACTGCCCTTAGCCGACCAATGTCGAAATACAACCTCACATATTCGGGATTTGCTACTGGGTGGTAGACTCCATGGGAAAGTGAAAAGATGGCCATAGATTTTGAAGAAGATGAGTGTTTTGGAATTTGTGAGTGAAAGGTCAATGAGAAGTGTTGATGTAATGTCTGAGAAATTATGCTTGTATTATATAGTATTAATGATAAATTATGTGTTTCAATATGTCATTTATGTGTAATTAGCTATAAAACCCTAACTGCTACGTGTTATGTGTATTCTGTATTGTCTGGATATTTTCAGGATATTTTTCGGATGTTTTATTTCGTATTTACAGCCTTCGTATCAAAAGTTATATGACCCAAACTATGATTTTATAGCTGATATTTCAAATAAAATAATTAACCTTATTCTTCATAAAATGGCTTGTACCTGTTATGGATAAAAAACTAATATATATATAATTACTGTATTTAGTACTAAGGAACGTGAGCTTCAAGGCTCGATTTGACTGCTCTTGTGTTTCGTGACTCAATCTGTCTTAACAAGATGCCTACGTACCTTGCTGATTGCCAAGGATCAAGTCAAAAAATGTAGTTCTGATTTGTGGGGTGAGGCCCCTTATATAGATGTGGGAGTCCTTGAATTGGACTTGGTATAGGAGACTTGGTGGACAAGCCTCTGAATTAGGATAGACTTAGGAGTCCTAGGAAGTAGGAAGCTGATTCCTTATCCTTTTAGGTCCCCTTGAGGCTAATCTATAAGGATTTATATCCTTATCGGGACTCTTCTCAATAGCTGATTTTTCCCTTATTAATTAATTACGAAATTAATTAATAATCAGGGCTTTTGGGCCTTTTTCATTCCACCAGGCCTGATCTGGTCCATCAGGCTTAACCTTTCTGGTCTAAATATCATACATCTTATTATTGGGCCTAGCAGCCCATTAATTATAAAATCAGGACTTATTTATCCCTATCATTTGCCCCCCAACTTTTGGGAAACATTGATTAGGTTTCGCAGAAGTTAAATCTATTCGTTCTCTTATAGGGTTTCGTTTTGCGTAAAGTGTGGAGCGACCTACACATTTACAATGAATCTTCCTTTTATTCAGAAATTATCTTAATTTCCAGGAATTTTTCCCTAATTTTCTGGGATTTTTCCTAATTTTCTGGGATTTATCCTTAATTTCTGGATTTTTCCCTTAATTTTCTGGGATTTATCCTTAATTTCTGGATTTTTTCCTTAATTTTCTGGGATTTATCCTTAATTTCTGGATTTTTCCCTTAATTTCTGGAATTTATCCTTTATTTCTGAAAATATTAACACTTTTCAGAAAATATTTAAGGAATTTTTCCTATTTTTCTGGATTTTTCCCTAATTTCTGGGATTTATCCTTTAATTTTCTGGATTTATTCCTTATTTCTGAAAATATTAACATTTTTCAGAAAATATTTAAGGAATTTTTCCTATTTTTCTGGATTTTTTTCCCTAATTTCTGAGATTTATCCTTTAATTTTCTGGATTTATTCCTTATTTCTGAAAATATTAACATTTTTCAGAAAATATTTAAGGAATTTTTCCTTATTTTTCTGGATTTTTTCCCTAATTTCTGGGATTTATCCTTTAATTTCCTGGATTTATTCCTTATTTCTGAAAATATTAACATTTTTCAGAAAATATTAACATTTTTCAGAAAATATTTAAGGAATTTTTCCTTTTTTTTATATAAAAATTTCGACGAGGAATCCCATTCGACCAGGATCCTGGTCGAATTATCCTTCATTCAGCCCTGGTCGACGGTATTTCGAGGAGGATGGGTTCGAGCAAGAATCCTGGTCGAATTTCGGCCAGGATTTTTTCCTATATATATATATATATATATTTTTTTTTTGGATTTTCGAGTAGGAAATTTTAATTTCGGTCAAGAGCCCTAGTTTTGACCGAATTAACTTCCCTGAGTTGCCTAGGTCGACAGAAATTCGGGAAGGATCCACTCGATCAGGATCTTCTCTTGATTTCTAGTCGAATGACTCTTAATTCAGGTCGAATTAAGCTTATTTTTCAGCCCTGATCGACAAGATTTCGACCTCAGGAGCTTCGATCAGGATTCCTTCGTGTTTCCTGGTCGAATTGGTCTTGAATTAATTTCTTGCATATATTTCTGTAATTTGGATTTGGGCCCTTAAACCTGGGCTGTATTCTTTTGGGCCATCCCCTTTTTTGGTTTATAACTTGGGCCCATTTCAACTGGGTTTTGTATTTTTAACTAATTGGGCCCTTTTCTGGGCTGGTTTTATTGGGCTGACCTTGGGGCCCACTTTTTTTATTAATCCTGGGCCTGAAGACTTGGCTTTTCTTAAAAATCATTTGGGCCTCAAATAGGGCTTTTTGTATTTGGGCCTTGGTACTGGGCCTTGGGTTTTTCAAGATTTTTCTAGAATTGGGCCTCATTTCTGAGCCCAAATTCCAAACTCTTCTAAGGTTATTCTGGATTCTTCCAGAATCTTCAAAAAAATTCAAGTTTTTCTCTTAATTTTTCCAGGAATTTTCTGGATAATTCCAGAACCTTCTTATTTTTGGGCTCAAATGGGCTTTTTTGAGGCCCAAATCCCCTTCTTCTTGGCTATAAAAAGGTGGGATGAGAGTGTGTTTCCTCACACCTCTCATTTCACTTCTCCACTCATCCTACAAATTTCTCCCTCTTCTCTTCCTTTTGTTTTTTTTGGCCACTCCTCCCTTCAAGACTTTCAGGTTTTCTAGGCTTTACTAATGGCTGACAAGAATTCCGAGAGAGCGGCGAAGATTGCCTCGGCTTCAAAACGAGGTAAGGATATCGAGATCCGTTCTTCGTACATGTCTTTAATCGATATGATCAACACTAGGGGGGATGAATATCCCTCTACTGCACATCTCGATTCTTTTAATCATTGTAACACTTGGCACAACATTGATTTCAATAAACTAAATGCTCGTTATAACGTCCTTCCTCCTTTTAGATTAGTTCCAGTCTCTGGTGGTGACCGTACTTGCCACTGGAGACCCGACACTCTCTTCATTTACACAGATGCCCTTAATGCTGGGCTTAGGTTTCCTTTCCATCCTTTTATTCCTCATCTTTTGGCTGATTTACAAATCAACCCGTGTCAGCTTCCTCCAAACGCCTGGAGGAATATTCTATGTTTTATGGTTTGTTGTCTTAGGGAGGGCTTTCCTCTTTCTGTAGCCGTTTTTAGGAAGGTCTTTCAGTGTTATAATAGTTCCTCCAATATCTGTGGCTGGGTCTATGTCAAGCAAAGGCCCAAAAGCAAACATATCTTTAACAGCGCCTCTATTCCTGATAATAATCAAAATTGGAGGAATAGTTTCGTTGGGTTACGTTGGGAGAATGGTGACTGGGGCACACTTTTTCGATCTTCCTTCGGGAAGGTCAGTAATGGTAGCCTCAAATCCATTCACTTAACTCCTGAAGAAACTATTATTTATAATGGGCTTACTCAGGATGATGGCACCACCACCAGCTGGACTCTCTTAGAGGAGTTTTCCCTGATTCATGTGGGACTATCCTCTGTTTCTCAATAGGGTATTTTTCTTCCCTTCTCAATTTTACTTCATTTCATGCATTATTAACATCACTTATTTTGTCATTTGCTTTGTTTCAGCTGCTAAGGAGATTAACGAGGACAATGTTCCTTTGGTTGAGGAAACAGCTAGGATGAAGAAAGCTCGGCTCGCAGGCCTAGACACCCGGGGAAAGGCCACGGAGCCTATCTTTTTGAAGAAGCACAAAGAGCCTATAGGGGAGGCTTCAACTGAAGGAGCTGGAGGCCATGGTGCTCCTATCACTGCTGCTGCCCCTACTGCTGCTGCCACAGGCGCCTTTCAGCCTCTCTGGGGATTCCGCCGAGGGGACACCGTAGTTGGTTCCACGAAACATGCTTGGGATTGGTCCTACCATAGCGTGACTCCCAAGGACTTTACTGATGTGGTGGCCACCCCTGATCTTGAGAGGATTAAGCTCATGGGAGCTCAGTCTCTGGCTTCGGTATGCCTTCTCTTTTTTGAACTTATTTTTCGTTCTTGTAGCATTTTCTTGCCTTATACTTTGTTAATTGCTTTGTTCCAGTCTAACGCCTACTTTCAAGGCGCTGTGAGGCAAGCCGAATCGTGGAAGCGGGCTTCTGATAAGGCCGATAATGCCCTCAGGAGGCAACAGAAGAAGTATGCTACCCTGGAGAAGAAGTTCAAGCGCAAGGAGGAAGAACTCGGAGAGTCTAACGCCGAGCTGGTGGTACTTCGGGCGGAGAAGGATAAAGCTATAGACAACTATCTGGACTCGGAGGAGTTTGCCCAATCCATGAGGATTAGGAATGATTCAGTCTTTCCCGGGTTTTTTAGGACTGGTTGGGACACGGCCCTTGGGACCGTGAACGAGGCTTGTCCTGATATTAACCCGGCGGACTACATCTGCCCTGATGACGAGGCTTTGCTACAGAGGTTTCGTACCCGAGTAGTTGTCTCGGACCATGTTCCTCAGGATCCACTCCTTCCTCCTCCCGAGTCTTCTTCCAGACCTGCTGAGGACGACAGCTCTTCCTCCTCCTCCTCCGAGACGACAGAGACATCCAGCGAGAGTGGAGAGGATGATGATATGGATGCTGAGGACGCCTCAGCTTCTTAGAGCTTTTTCAGCCCTGCGTGGCTTGTTTTATTTTCGAGACCTTTTTTTTATCAAATTTCTTGTAATATTTATCTGATCTTATTTTATCACCTTTTATGCTTGCATCCATGCATTTGGTTTTTATTCGTTAGGCCACAAACATACTTTGAAGAATTCATGAATTTCATAAAATTGTCTGGGATTCGTCCCTTACACAAGTCTTAATAAACTTCGTAATAAAACTAAAACATATAAATCCTAAGCAAGCAAAGCTTCAAGGTGCTTTTCAACCTACTCGCCATCCTGACGAGTGAGAATCGTATCCGGCTGCCCTACACATAGTAAACCTTCAGGTTTTGTGCATGCCAAGTTCTCGGGACTTCAAAACCATCCATAGTCTCTAGCTTGTAGGTTCCTCTACCTTGAACACTCTTGACTCTGTATGGCCCTTCCCAATTCGGGGCAAGCTTCCCTTTTTGTCCTACACCAGATGCTTCTATCTTCCTCAAGACTAGATCGCCTTGTTTAAAAAACCTTTTTTTAACCCTTAGGTTATAGTAGAATGAAGCCTTTTTCTGATATTCTACTATCGTTGCATGTGCCCTATCTCGCACTTCATCGATCAGATCCAGGGCTAACCTTTGCCCTTCCTCATTTTCTTCTGCATTGAAAGCCTGAATCCTTGGAGAGGAATGTGATATCTCTACTGGAACTACTGCTTCTGCCCCATATGCCAACATGAAGGGAGTTGCTCCTATCGTGACTCTACAGGTAGTCCTGTAGGCCCATAATATTGGAAGTATCTCATCTACCCAATTATTTCTTGACTTCTCGATCCTCTTCTTTAGTCCATCCAGGATTATCCGATTTGCTACCTCTGCTTGGCCATTGGCTTGCGGGTGAGCCACAGAGGTGAATCGTAACTCAATTTCATTTTCTTCACAATACTTCTCGAATTCCTCATTGTTGAATTGTGTTCCATTGTCAGTGACGAGGATACGGGGAATTCCATATCGGCACATAATGTTTTCCCACAGGAATTGTGCAACCTGCTTAGTAGTGATTTTGTCCAAGGGTTTGGCTTCGATCCACTTGGTGAAATAATCAATGGCTACAATCAGAAATTTCCTTTGTGCCATGGCCATAGGAAAAGGCCCTAGAATATCCATCCCCCACATGGCAAAGGGAATAGGCGAGTTGATAGAGGTCAGCATCTCGGGGGGTTGTCTAACAACTGGTGCATGCTTTTGACAGCGATCACACTTCTTCACATATTCTTTGGCATCAGCCATCATTTCTGGCCAATAGAAGCCTAAACGGGTTATCTTATGAGCCAAGGCCCTGCCCCCCAAGTGCTGCCCACAAATACCTTCATGCACTTCCTCAAGAGCCAAGCGTGCCTCGTCGGGACTGAGACACCTCAAGTAAGGAACCACGAAAGATCTCTTATACAGAATTCCATCTATCAAGGAGTACCTTAGTGCTCGAATAGTTAACTTCCGTGCCTCAGTTGTATCACTTGGCAACCAACCGGTCTGAATGTGAGCCTTGATGGGATCAATCCATGACGTCCCCAAGCCTATGGGAGCCACAAGCTTAACATCTATGCTCCGTGTCTTCAAAACACGGAAGTACACACTTCCTGAACTTTCTTCAATCTCAGACGAAGCGAACTTTGATAGCGCATCTGCTTTAGCATTTTCTTCCCTTGGAATGTGTTCAACATGGCATTCATTAAATTGGGTCATCACAGCCCTTACTAGGCGAACATACTTAGCCATCGTATCATCCCTTGCCTCAAATTCTCCCTTTACCTGGGATATGATCAGCTTCGAGTCTCCACGGACCTTTAAGTTTTTGACTCTAAGTGTCCCAGCTAGACCAAGGCCAGCAATCAGGGCTTCATACTCTGCTTCATTGTTTGTGGTTGGGAAGTCTAGCTTCATAGCATACTTAATTAGGAATCCATCAGGGCTTTGCAAAACCAACCCTGCTCCACTGGAATTTGTTTTTGATGCTCCATCAAAATAGAGAACCCAATATTCTTTCTCCTTGTCCCCATTGTCGACTCCCTTTGTGGTTGGGAAGTCTAGCTTCATAGTATACTCAATTAGGAATCCATCAGGGCTTTGCAAAACCAACCCTGCTCCACTGGAATTTGTTTTTGATGCTCCATCAAAATAGAGAACCCAATATTATTTCTCCTTGTCCCCATTGTCGACTCCCTTGTCTTGAGGTATGGTATCTTCCTGCCCCCCGACTTCTTGGTTGGGTATGGTACATTCCACCACGAAGTCAGCTAGTGCCTGGGCTTTTATGGCCGTACGTGGCTTATACTTGAGATCGAACTCTCCCAACTCTATTGCCCACTTAATCAGTCTCCCACTTGCCTTGGGACTGTGAATGATGTTTCTCAGCGGCTGATTTGTTAGCACTTCAATCTGGTGAGCTTGAAAATAAGGACGCAGCTTTCTTGAAGCCATTACCAAGGCTAAAGCGAATTTCTCAATAGTTGAATAATTCAACTCTGCACCATGCAAGATTTTGCTGACATAGTATACGGGTTTCTGGACTTTCAGTTCCTCCTTAACCAACACCGCGCTCAAGGCGCTTTCTGAAACAGCCAAGTATAAGAATAAAACTTCACTCAGAACTGGCTTGGCCAACAACGGGGCCTGGCCCATATACTTCTTTAACTCTTCAAATGCCTTCTGATTTTCCTCACTCCATACAAAGTCTTTAATGTTCTTTAATGACTTGAAGAATAACAAGCACTTGTCTACTGACTTGAAGATGAATCGTCCTAGCGCCGCAACCCTTCCAGTGAGCTTCTGTACATCCTTGACAGTTTTTGGTGGTTCCATATCCAGGATTACCTTTATTTTATCGGGGTTGGCCTCAATTCCCCTCTTTGAGACCATCAATCCCAAGAATTTTCCCGATCCTACTCTGAAAGCACACTTCGTTGGATTCAACATCATCTTGTGGTACCTTAGGACCTCAAAAGCTTCCCTCAAATGGGTTATATGATCAGTCTTTACTAGACTCTTGACTAGCATGTCATCAACATAGACTTCCATAGTCTTCCCAATAAGATCCTTAAAAATTTTATTCACCAACCTCTGATAGGTGGCTCCTGCATTCTTGAGACCAAACGCCATAACAAGATAACAATAAACACCAAAGTCAGTGATAAATGATACCTTTGGAATGTCATTCTTATGCATTTTGATCTGATTGTATCCGCTAAATCCATCCATGAAACTCAGCATCTCATGTCCAGCAGTGGCATCAATCAAAGTATCAATTCTAGGCAGCGGGAAACAGTCTTTGGGGCATGCATCATTCAGATCAGTGAAGTCTATACACATCCTCTACTTTCCATTAGCCTTCTTCACTATTACAGGGTTTGCTAACCACTCCGGAAATTGAATCTCCTCAATGAAAGCAGCCTCTAAGAGCTTTTCTACTTCCTATTTTATAGTCTCTTGTCTTTCCGGGGCAAAATTTCTTTTCTTTTGTTTCACTGTCTTCCGGCTTGGATCCACGTTTAGCTTGTGAGTAATTAACTCCGGGTCTATGCCTGGCATATCAGCTACTGACCATGCAAACACATCACTATTTTCTTGTAAAAATTTCACTAACTTCCCTCTAAGAGGCTCCTCTAATGTGGCTCCAATGAAAGTCATCCTCTCAGGATTCTCGGGGTCTAAAGGAACCGAAACCAATTCTTCTGCTGGCCTTCCTCTATTCTCATCATTTTCTCGAACATCCATATCTTCAATAGGAAGAACCTGCCCCCCGACTCCATCTGCCCTCAAAGAGGCCACATAACAACTTCTAGCCATTTTTTGATCTCCTCTCTCTTCTCCAATCCCGTTTCGGGTGGGAAACTTCATGACTGAATGGTAGGAAGAGGGGACTGCCTTAAAGGCATGTATCTCTGTTCTCCCCATGATAGCATTATAAGTTGAACTAGCCTTTACCACCATGAAATCCAGCATCTGCGTTGCTTGCCTTGGTTCCGTACCTATGGTGGTTGGCAATTTGATTATCCCTTCCACAGGACATTCTACTCCAGCAAATCCATATATTGGCATGTCGGTTGGTGTCAACTGGGAGTCGTTATACCCCATTCTTAGAAAGGTGTCGTGGAGCAAGATATCCACAGAAGCACCATTATCCACAAGGACCCTCTTAACCGGGCTATTTCCTATTATCGGTGTTATGACCAACGGGTCGTCATGGGGAAACTTCACACCCTCTAGGTCGGAATCATCAAAAGCCAATGTTACTTCTGTCCTGGCCCTCTTCGGGGCTTCTCCAACAATATGCATAACCTCCCTAGTATATGCCTTTCTGGAATTTTTGGACAATCCAGCAGCAGTTGGACCTCCAAAGATCGTGTTTATCACTGGCCCTCGAGGGCGTCGCGGTCCTCCAAAAATTGCATTTATAACCGGCCCTCTAGGTTGGGGATTCCGCCCCTGATCGTCTTGGTCTCTCCTACGATCTTCAAAGTTCTTCCTTCCATTATTATTTCTGTCCCCTCCATCTCCAGTATACTTGTTCAATCTTCCTTTTCGAATCAAAAACTCAATTTCATCTTTCAATTGCCTACACTCATCGGTGTCATGGCCAACATCTTTGTGAAACCTGTAATACTTGCCCTTATCTAGCTTGGCGGGATCAGCCTTCAAGGGCTTAGGCCAGCGAATATCTCTGTCTTTCTCAATCTCCATCAAAATCTGACTTCTGGGAGCATTCAGCTTAGCGTATTCAGTGAACTTTTGCCCAGGTCCTCCCTTCTTGGGGGTTGAATCAGGGTTTTGTTCGGTTCTAGGATATTTGTCCTTAGCGATATACTCCAAATCAGTTTTTCGTTTCTTGCCTCCAGTGGGCTCATTACTTACTACGGTCTTCCTCATGCTTTCTTCAACCTTGATATACTTCCTTGCCCTCTCTTGGAGTTGCAACATGTTTTCAGGGGGACGTTTGGCCAAGGACATCTTGAAAAACTCATCCCTAGTTCCTTGTTGCAGTGCTATCATGGCTACCTTATCATCAAGGTCTGGGACTTTTAAAGCCTCCTTTGTAAAACGATTCAGGTAATCCCTCAAGGATTCCTTAGCTCCTTGCACAAGACTCATAAGAGATGCTGAACTTTTCTCATGGACTCTTCCACTGATGAATTGCTTAATAAAAGCCTGACTTAATTCTCTGAACAATCCAATAGAATTTGGGGGTAGGCGACTGTACCATCTTTGAGCCATACCCGACAGGGTTTGAGGGAAGGCCCGACATTTTATAGCATCATTCACGGGTTGCAGCAGCAGTGCATTAGAGAATGTCCTAACATGATTAGCGGGGTCTCCCGTGCCATCATAGGCTTTGATAGTGGGCATCTTGAATTTCCTTGAGATATGGGCATTCATTATCTCTTCTGTGAAGGGTGGAGTTGGATCGTCAGGATCTCCAAGGGGAAGGAGATTGCTTGGATCAGTTCTTGGGACAGCAGCCCTTCTTCTTACCGGACCATCCAGGTCTATGATAGGAGGAGGATTTCTCCCCCTAGGAGGTATGTGGGGTCTGGTGGCCTGGTGAGCCTCCAAATCACGCCTCAGCCTTTGGATTTCAGCCTTATGAGCCCTGATCCTTTCCTGCACTACTTGGGGATTCGCCCCTGGGGTGCTTTGGGGGCGTTGCCTTCCATCGGCCATTGGCTCTTTTCCAGGACGCCTCCTTCTCGGGGCCACTTCATCATCTGAAGATTCGGAGTCTCTTTCAGTGTATGGACCAGAAAATTCCCGATCCTCAGGGATAGGACCCAAACCTCGTATATAGGGGGGCGACCGCCCTCGTGCTTCGCTTCGCCCAGCATATCCGCTTCCTCCAACCTCAGGGTGAAGGGGCATCCCATAAGGGGGGTTAGTAGTAACAATAGTTGAATATTCATACCCGACGGGTCGAGAATTCACAGGTATATGTATTTGTTGAACTTGAGGATTCGTACCTTGAATCGGGGGAGTTGTCCCTTGTAGCTGGGGTTGAGTTGTCCCTGTCTGGGCTTCCTCCTGAGTAGATGCATAAGTTGAATGGGGAGGAACCTCCACGGTTGATGAAATCACCTGGGTTGTCTCTGATGGTGTTCCTTCCTCTATAGCTCCAATTGTTCTCCGTGTTCTCGCCATGGTTGTTGTCTTTCCCACAGACGGCGCTAAATGTTATGGATAAAAAACTAATATATATATAATTACTGTATTTAGTACTAAGGAACGTGAGCTTCAAGGCTCGATTTGACTGCTCTTGTATTTCGTGACTCAATCTGTCTTAACAAGATGCCTACGTACCTTGCTGATTGCCAAGGATCAAGTCAAAAAACGTAGTTCTGATTTGTGGGGTGAGGCCCCTTATATAGATGTGGGAGTCCTTGAATTGGACTTGGTATAGGAGACTTGGTGGACAAGCCTCTGAATTAGGATAGACTTAGGAGTCCTAGGAAGTAGGAAGCTGATTCCTTATCCTTTTAGGTCCCCTTGAGGCTAATCTATAAGGATTTATATCCTTATCGGGACTCTTCTCAATAGCTGATTTTTCCCTTATTAATTAATTACGAAATTAATTAATAATCAGGGCTTTTGGGCCTTTTTTATTCCACCAGGCCTGATCTGGTCCATTAGGCTTAACCTTTCTGGTCTGAATATCATACATCTTATTATTGGGCCTAGCAGCCCATTAATTATAAAATCAGGACTTATTTATCCCTATCAGTACCATTGCATTATTCTAAACATCTAGGTATTTTATAAATTTTCTCGTGTTAGATATATTTGATAATGTCATGTCTAATATGATTTGTGTTTAGTTTTCAGATCTTACTTAAACAGGACAAATCAATACTTAACTGAAAATCAGCACTTATACTGAAGTCATAACTTAAGTTGTCAGAACTTAAGTTATCAGGAGATATTTATCAGGAGATAATATCAGGACTTAAGGGGACTTTCAGATAAGGAAGGCGGCTGATTGAAAGAAAAGAAGATCAAGACAAACGCAAGAAGAGATATGCATGAAGAAGGAATTCTATGAAGAATAGAATACTTCGAAGAAAAGATAACTGATTGATATATTTTAGGAAGCAGAATTATATTCCATATCAATTAGAGATTATCTTGTAACTGTGTAGTATATAAACACAGACATATGGTTTACACTATATGTGTTATCATTATCGAGAATAATATTCATTATAACCCTAGCAGCTCCCGTGATATTTGCTCATCACTGAGAGAAGACAGTTTCATATTGTAACAGAGTTTAATAAAGTTTGTTTTCTGTTACTTGTGTTCTTTAATTCGATTTGATTGTGCTAAACACTGTATTCAACCCCCTTCTACAGTGTGTGTGACCTAACAAGTGGTATCAGAGCAGATTTGTTAACACACAAACAGTTTAAGATTCGAAAACAATCATGTCTGAAGAAGAACAAACTCCAACTAAGCCCACCAAAACTGAAGAACCTCCAAAGACTCAATCCATAGTCGATATGAGACTATTAGAGTTCCCATACTGAAACCATCTGAATATTCCATATGGAAGGTGAGGATGTCTATGTTTCTGGAAGCTACTGATCCTGAATACCTTGACAGAATCAATGAAGGACCACACAAGCCAACCAAACTCTCTGTTGTAGTTGCAGGTCAACCAACAAAGTCTGTACCAAAGGAGAAGAGTGATTATACTACTGAAGATATCTCATCAATTGCTAAGGATGCTAAGGTATGACACTTGCTGCATAGTGCTATTGATAATGTAATGTCAAACAGGGTAATCAACTGCAAGACTGCAAAGGAGATATAG
This sequence comes from Apium graveolens, assembly GCF_009905375.1. Taxonomy (NCBI): domain Eukaryota; kingdom Viridiplantae; phylum Streptophyta; class Magnoliopsida; order Apiales; family Apiaceae; genus Apium; species Apium graveolens. The sequence continues at coordinate 222,282,408 of NC_133654.1, forward strand.
GATGCTTTGGAGACAAGATGCCAGGGAACCGAATCAATTAAGAAGAACAGGAAGACTATACTCACTCAAGAGTATGAAAACTTTGACTCAAATCCTGATGAGTCATTAACTGGTTTATATGACAGATTTTTCAAACTCTTGAATGATTTGTCACTAGTTGACAAGAAATATGATCTTGAGGATTCGAATCTTAAATTCCTGTTAGCTCTTTCTGAAAGTGGGGATTTGAAGGCCACAACTATAAGAGACAACTATAATCTTGAAGAAACAACTCTTGATGAAATTTATGGGATGCTCAAGACTCATGAACTTGAGATGGAACAAAGAAGCAAGAGGAAAGGATGAAAGTCAAGGACAGTTGCTCTTAAGACTGAGGAGGAATCTCCCAAATCAGCTACCTCAAGGAAAGGCAAGGGAATAGCTCTCATCACAAAGTCTGATACTGAGTCATCACGTTCTGATAGTGATGATGACTCAGAAACTGAAAGCTTGCCTGGGATGGATGCTGATGAAGAGATGATGAAGTTGTGTGCTCTTATGGTGAAAGGAATCACAAGGATTGCATATAGAAAATTCAGGAAGGGAAAGAAGGTTTCCAAGAAAGGTGCAAGTTCTGATAAGAAGAGTTTCAGAAAATCTGAAGGCAAAGGAGAAAAGTCTGACAGAGGAGATTACTCAGATGTCAAGTGCTACAACTGTGGTGAGAAAGGCCACATATCTCCTGATTGCAAGAAAGTGAAGAGTGACAAAGGCAAGGCTCATGTCACAAAGAAGAAAAGCTGGAAAGACACTTCAGATTCTGAAAGTGAGGAGAACTATGCTTGATGGCAAATATTGATAGCAGTTCTGATGCTGCTGAGTTAAAGGTACCTCAAACTACTTATGCCTTTCATACTGATGATATTAATGAGTTGAGAAGATATCTTAAAACCATGTTTATTAGTTATAGAGATCAAACTTTAACATGTTAAAGATTAACTTCTGAAAATCTTGCTTATAAAAAGAGAAATGATTATTTAGAAAAAGAGTTAGTCATGTTCCATCAAACTCAGAAAGATAGAGATGATGATTTCTATGTTAGGGATGAAGTACTTAAAATGAATGAATCTCTAAAAACTGAGTTAGAAAAGGAAAGAGAGATTATCAGGACTTGGACTAACTCTGGTAAAGCAACTCAGGATATTCTTAGTAGTGGAAACTGGAAAGAGGGCTTAGGTTATGGAGATGATAAGAACAATAAGGGAACTGTAGAAACTAAGCCTATAGTTGTTAAACAAAAACCAAAGGTAAATCATGTCAAGTTTGTTAAGGAAAGAGAGATTATCAGAACTTGGACTAACTCTGGCAGAACAACTCAGAATTTGTTAAGTAGTGGAAACTGGAAAGAAATCTTAGGTTATGGAGATGATAAGAATGATAAAGGAACTGTAGAAATTGAGCCTATAGTTGTTAAACAAAAGCCAAAGGTAAAACCTGTTAAGTTTGTAGATGTAAAGTCTGATACTGAGAAATCAGAAGTTAAAGAGGAATTAACTTCTGACAAACTAAAACAGGAAAAGCCAACTGAAGTTAATATAGGCTTAATGACTAAGAAGTAGCTTAAGTACAAGCTGAAAGATGTTAAAAATGTAAACAAGGTAAAGTCACCTAGGAAAAATAGGAATGGAAAGGAAGGTGTGAATAAAAGCAATGATTATAAGCCTGTTCCTAATGCTCCTAGAAAAACATGTCATAACTGTGGAAATTCTAACCATCTGGCTTCTTTTTGCAGGAAAAATAAGAACATAAACTCCTTACCTTCCAAGTCAGGAGTTAAGAGTCAGTCTGTTCGATATAGTCCACAAAATCCTTGTTTTCATTGTGGTAGTTTATGGCATTCCATTTATACTTGTAAGGAATATCATAGTTTGTACTATGATTATTACCAAATAAAATCTTCTTTAAAGAAAGTTAGCATTGTTCCTTCTAGTATAAGTTTTGATGCAAAGTCTGATACTGTAAATGCTGATAAGAAAATTGTTAACATAAACTCTGATGCTAAATCCGCTGCAAATGTTAACAAACTTAATAAGGCCAAAGGATCCAAGCAAGTCTGGGTCCTTAAAACTAATCATTAGTGGTCTTTGTGATTGCAGGGCAACAGGAAAAACATCATAGTTCTGGACAGTGGATGCTGAGGACATATGACTGGAAATAAAGCCCTGATATCAGACTTTGTGGAGAAAGCTGGCCCAAGTGTTTCTTATGGAGATGGCAACATTGGAAAAATACTGGGATATGGCAATATCAATCTTGGGAATTTCATCATTGAGAAAGTAGCTCTGGTCTCAGAACTTAAACACAATCTGCTCAGTGTTAGTCAAATCTGTGACATAGGTTATCATGTGGATTTCTTTGAAGAACACTGTGAAGTTGTAAGCAAATCTACAGGCAAAGTTGTTCTGAAAGGATAAATGCATGGTAATATTTATGAAGCCAAGCTTTCAACAAGTACTGATGGTTCTGTAATCTGTCTGTTGAGTAGAGCATCAATTGAAGAAAGCTGGAATTAGCACAAGAAACTCTCTCATTTGAATTTCAACAATATAAATGAACTAGTCAAGAAAGATCTTGTGAGAGGACTACCAAAATCAGTATTTGCTCCTGATGGCCTTTGTGATTCATGTCAGAAGGCAAAACAAAGAAAATCTTCATTCAAGAGCAAGACTGAATCATCAATTCTTGAGCCTTATCACCTACTACATGTTGATCTATTTGGTCCAGTGAATGTCATGTCTATTGCAAAGAAGAAATATGCTATAGTCATAGTGGATGAGTTCACCAGATACACATGGGTGTATTTCTTGCACACAAAAAGTGAAACTGCATCTATTTTGATTGATCATGTCAAGCAACTGGATAAATTGGTCAAAGATTCTGTGAAGATCATAAGAAGTGATAATGACACTGAGTTGAAGAATTTGATCATGGAAGAGTTCTGCAAAGACCATGGAATAAAGCAGGAATTTTCTGCTCCTGGAACTTCACAACAAAATAGAGTTGTTGAAAGAAAGAATAGAACTCTTATTGAAGTTGCACGAACTATGCTTGATGAAGCAAAGCTACCAACCTATTTTTGGGCTGAAGCTGTGCAGACTATTTGTTTTACTCAGAATGCAACACTCATTAACAAGCATGGAAAGACACCATATGAGATGGTGAAGAAAAAGAAGCCAAATCTGAAGATTTTCATGTATTTGGATGTAAGTGTTTTGTTCTTAAGACTCATCCTGAACAGCTATCCAAATTTGATCTAAAAGCTGATGAAGGAATTTTTGTTGGATATCCACTTTCCACAAAAGCCTTCAGAGTCTACAATTTAAGAACAAGGGTTGTCATGGAATCTATTAATGTCTCTTTTGATGATAAGAAGATTACTGGACTTGAAGATTTCAATGATCATGATCAGCTGAGATTTGAAAATGAAGTTTTAAATTCTGATTCTGTAAATCCTGACAGTCTAAATCATGACAGTCTAAAACCTGATACTGCAAACTCTGATGGATTAAACTCTGATGTTATTGAAACTATGGTGACTACGCCAAAGGAAGATGCACCTGTGCAGGGGGAGCATACTGAAGATACAACCACATCTCAAGAAGCATCAGAACCTACAACTGGCTCTTCAAGCTCTGATTCATCAAATTCTGATGAGCCAAGTTCTGATAATTATGGAAACTTAAATAATGAAGGATCCAACTCAGAGAGCATAATTTCAGGGGGAGCATCAGCAAAATGTTGATGAAGACAACATGGATCATGGGGGAGCATCCAGTTCTAGAGAAAATCTTCCATCTGCAAGGAAGTGGACTAAAGCACATACACCTGACTTAATTATTGGAAATCCTGATGCAGGTGTCAGAACTAGAACAGCTACTTCAAATGAATGTCTCTATAATTCTTTTCTTTCTCAAACTGAACCAAAGAAAGTGGAAGAAGCTCTTCAAGATGCTGATTGGGTGCAAGCAATGCAGGAAGAGTTAAATGAATTTGAAAGAAATAAAGTCTGGACCCTAGTGCCAAGACCAAAGAACAGATCTGTTGTTGGTACAAAGTGGGTGTTCAGAAACAAAACTGATAGCGATGGCATAATTACAAGGAATAAAGCAAGGCTGGTTGCAAAAGGATATTCTCAACAGGAGGGAATTGATTATGATGAAACATTTGCACCAGTTGCTAGATTGGAAGCCATAAGGATATTTTTGGCTTATGCTGCTCACAAAAAGTTTACAGTCTTTCAAATGGATGTGAAAAGTACTTTTCTCAATGGAGAATTGGAAGAGGAAGTATATGTTGAACAACCTCCAGGCTTTGTAGATTCCAAACTTCCACATCATGTCTACAGGCTTGATAAAGCACTTTATGGCCTTGAGCAACTCCAAGAGCATGGTATGAGACCTTAGCTCAGTTTCTTCTGGAAAGTGGATTTAACAGAGGAACTATTGACAAAACACTGTTCTACCTCAACCATGGAAAGGACTTACTTTTGGTGCAAATATATGTTGATGATATCATTTTTGGTTCTACAAATGACAGACTTTTCCAGAAGTTTGCCAAACTGATGCAGTCAAGATATCAAATGAGTATGATGGGGGAACTTAGCTATTTTCTGGGCCTTCAAGTCAAGCAGAATGAAGAAGGCACTTTTATTTGTCAATCCAAGTACACCAGAAATTTGCTGAAGAAATTTGGAATGCAAAATTGTTCAAGTACATCCACTCCCATGGCCACTGCAACAAAATTGGATAAGGATACTGGTACATCAGTACATATTACTGATTACAGAGGTATGATTGGTTCACTACTCTATCTTACTACAAGTAGACCTAATATCATGTATGCTACCTGTCTTTGTGCAAGATTTCAAGCAGATCCAAGAGAACCTCACTTAACAGCTGTGAAAAGAATTTTCAAATACCTTAAGGGTACAGCTGATCTGGGATTGTGGTATCCTAGAGAATCAAACTTTAAGCTAATAGGTTACTCAGATGTAGATTTTGCAGGATGCAAAATTGACAGGAAAAGCACAAGTGGAAGCTGCCAATTTCTTGGAGGCAGATTAGTTTCTTCGTTTAGCAAGAAACAAAAGTCAATTTCCACATCAACTGTAGAAGCAGATTACATTTCTGTAGGAAGCTGTTGTGCACAGATTCTTTGGATGAAGAATCAGTTACTGGATTATGGGTTAACATATTTTAAAATCCCTATTTACTGTGATAATCAAAGTGCTATTGCTATGACAGGTAATCTAGTTCAACACTCAATGACAAAGCACATCAGTATTAGGTACCACTTCATAAGGGAACATGTGGATGAAGGTACAGTGGAATTGTATTTTGTTCCAACAGATCAACAACTAGCAGATATCTTCACAAAACCACTGTGTGAAGCTACTTTTATAAGATTGGTAAATGAACTTGGAATGGTTTCAGGATCTTTCTCTAAATCTGCTTAGTTTATGTTCAGTTACATCAGACTTTATGATCAGTATTTACAGATATTACTATCTTTGTGTATTATGTGCTTAATATGAAATTTGCTTAAGTGTTGATTGTTGTCTGATGTGAATTTCTAAACTCTGATAGTGATATGCATGTTTATGTGACTATTCACTCCAATGAGGACAACTGTGCTAGATGCTGACCTAGTAATCTCTAATATACTAAAGGTCCCATGTTTGAAGTAATTGTTTATGTGGAAATCTTTTAACACAAGCAAATTATGATATTGAGCTTAGTTAAGTTTACTTTGTCTATCTTATTACTAAGTTAAAAACTAGAATAATGCTTCTTATCTGTTAAGTTCTGATGTTAGTAAATCTGGTGAATGTATAAAGTGCTGATAAGCCTCACTTATCAAAAGAAAAAGAAAAGAAAATAAAATAAAAATTAGGTACTCCTTTGAGATCTAGAGTAAAAATGTGGAAGGGAAGACCCAAGTGCATTGCTGGTATTAAGTAATATGCATCAGAAAAGTAAAATAAAATTTTCTTGGTGACTTTTCACACTCTATGATTACTAGAGAAATACTCTGATAATAGCATAAATTCTGATAAGCAGTCGTGACTCACTTACACTGAGAAGCCACTATAAAAAGGAATTTTAAAAGATGCATAAAATGAGCATAAAATAGTTGAGGTAGACTCATGCATGAACTCATTCTATAGTAGACTTCAGAATAATGACAGATTTTAAGCAAAGTTCTAAGTTATGCCTTATTTCTAAGATGTACTGAATTGAATCAGAATTTAATCTTTATCTGATATTTAGCTTATTGCACACACATACACTCCATGTGAATGATGAAAATTACTGTAGTGATAAATGTTATTTTAGATGAACAGTTTAAGTGTCAAATGCATAAATTCTGAGGACAAGTTCTGATGGAAGTTCTGATGATTAAATTATGATAAAACCATATCAGTAATTGTGTGAAGAATTACAGGAATAAAACATTCACTTTTCGAGTTAAGGAGCCATGTTCTGATGACTGACCTACCACTGATTTAATTCCACCCTTTAAGCTTGCAAAGAGGGCTTTTAATGATTTGTTAAATGCTGGCATTAAGAAGAAAGTGGTTAGACCCTTATAGATACCTCAGTCTATAAAATAGATTCTTTTAAATGCTGATCCTCAAACTTACACATCTGTTTACCCTGATGTTCAACCAACCAGCACATCCCAGTCACCATAACAACCATCAGAACATACCACTTCTCAACCTCAACCTACTCAACCCTCCATCAGGACATATTTCAAACCATCACAGACATCTTATTCTTCACCATCAGCACATCCTGTGAGGCCTTCATCTTCCAAACCTAAGAGGACAAAGAATGTACCTCAGACACAACAGAAGAGAAGGAGAATTGTTCTGAGGGATGAGTCAGACAGTGAGGAACAGGTTCCAGTATCAGAACCTGTTGTTGTAGAAGCTGAGAAGGTCTCTTCTCAGAAGGATACTGGAATTGGGAGTTCTAGGTCCCTAAAAAGGCTTAGAAAGCTAAATTCTGATGATGCAGCTCCTACAGTCTCTTCAAAAGCTAAAAGAATTAAAACATTAGCTAAAAGGCATGCAGATTCTGGTAAATGACTGGAAGCAGCAGCTGAGGAAGGGGATCAGGAATCTCTGATCTCACAAGACCCTGTTAAAGCTAACAATTCTCCAAGTGCTGATCCAGATCTTCATGCAACTCATCACTCTCCACTTCATGAGCCAGAAACAGCTCATATTCCCACACCTCCAGTATCTCCAGTACATGATGATAACCAGGGGCCAAGTGATGAAATTGACATCCATAACTTGGAAGTGCCTCAGGTTTTGTACTTAGAAGCTCCACCTACTCAAATCACTCCACCAACAACACCACTTCTTGATGCTGATTTCAATCCAGAATTGCCTACAACACCCTCTCTGCATCTAGATACTGAAGATCGGATGTTAGGTGAACATCAGAATATGGCTGTTGATCAGAACTTAGTTGGAGATCAGCACTTAGAGGATGATGTTGAAGCCTTCATAGCCTATCATACTATTCTTTTATCAGAGGATGCTGATGATGCTGATTCTATAAGTTCTGATGCTGCTAATGATAAAGTTACTGGTGAAGCTGTTGCTACAAATGTAGATGCTGATGCAGCTTGTAACACCCCCAGATCCGGGGTCGGGGATCCGGGTCATCACGGTCTTTCTTTCCACAATATCACTTAACTTAATTAATAATAAATAACCTCATGTTGTGACCCCACACTAACACACACCACAATCCGTTATAGTCTCAGAGATGAAATTGAAATAAGTACAAGTCCTTGAATCCATAATTTAAAAGTTATTACAACCCAAAATGATTACTTGATAAGTTTACAGTTAATTGTCATTATCTGCCACAAGTTATAATTATACATAATTGGTTCCCAAAAGTAGAATGCCTGATCTACCAATAGATCTACCTCTGCAGCTATAGCAGCTACAACATCAACGGGAAGACGCAGGACGCTTCCCACGCGCTTGCGCTGGGTCTGCTTGAGTCTGGCCATCTTTCCTAACTGTTGTTGTGTGATGAAGAAATGAAGCAAGAGTGAGCATTACAGCTCGCAAGATAATATATAGTGTAAACAATAATGCAAGTATCTAAATGGATAACTTACTGGAAACCTTTATCAAGTGTAAGGTAATTACTTACTGGATATAAGATTAAAGGAAGATGAAGTTACCAATTACTTCACTATACTTATACCATTTTATAAAACTACTTGAACTACCATTGTTCAAAGTATTATAGGTTTCAAAAGTTCATCCCATAGATGAGACCACAAGTTAAGACTTGAATAGATTCAATTTTTAAAATATTATTGAATGAAATGAAGTTACGAGATACTTTATTTAGTCCCGATATATATATCCACATATATATCTCTTATACATTTCCTGGAAACCTCTGTTATGTAAAGTATGAACAGAGTTTGTAACATCCAATGAATTTCGGAAAGGAAAAGAATTTTGACATAAATCTGATATCTTGCTGATCAGGCAAAGATACCAATAAGTAACCTTTTCTACTGTAGATGGATGAATTCCTCGCCGGTCATCACCCAGGCCACATTAGGACCTCGCGCTAGACCGTTACCCGGCCACTCACGCGTGGATGGACTGTCACCCAGCCTCTTACACCTTCATAGACCGTACCACGGCCTGTCGCTTATGCCGACTCAATTAGATGGACTTACTTCCCGAACATTGGGCAAGTAATCAAATTGTTTTCTCAAAACAGTAACCTCGTTGCGAATATAAAATACACCACAGAGCCGGATCCCTAAGATTTTTGAGCGAATATTCAAGTCTCCTTCGAAAGGAAGATCTTAAATCTGGAAACGAGTTTTTGGGATCCGCTCTAACTTTTAAAATCATTTTGAAGACTCGAAAACATTTTTAAGAATGTTTGGAGTAATGCTGATTTAATGAAATAAATCAGTCCCGATATATTAGAAAATATCTGAATATTATTATTTAAATAATATTCCCATAAGGATAATCCTTATAAAAATAATTGAAGTAAAAATTTTACAACTCATACTTGAAATGAATAATAAATAACCAAAGATATACTTATACGAAAGTACGATCTTTATTTGAATAATCGAAAATGAGTTTGATTATCGAAACATTATTCTTTAATAAAATAAAGAATATTATTTAATAAATAAGCGGAGTCATAAGTCCTCGAATGAATATTCCAAATAATATTTATTAAATAAAATAAACGGAGTCATAAGTCCTCGAATTAATTTTCAAAATAATATTCATTAAATAAAATAAACGGAGTCATAGGTCCTCGAATGAATATTCAAACTAATATTCATTAATTAAAATAAAGTTATCGAATAAACCTTATTCGATTAATAGTTTTGAAAACTATATCTATATATATATATATATATATTATACTCGGGAACATCGACTCCCGGTTTAGCAATATGTTCACCTTTGGGCCCCCTATACTAAGGGTATACGCAACTACTGCTTATCTCTAGCATAGGAATTATGCAACTTATAAGCATTGAATTAACAATTAGATATCAAGATTACGAAACCAGCATGCATATAAATATCATATCACATGCTCCAATATATCGCAAGATTTGCTAAGAACAATCATGCACTTATCACAAGATAATGCATATACATATATACATCACAACAACAGTATAACAGGTAGAAAACTTGCATGAGCGACTGGGGGTGGTAAAAGTCCTGGGATGAGTCTGGTAACCTTCCTTGGTGAGTAAAAGTAACTAAGGAGCTTGGAATCACCCTTGAAAGTCCTTACCAAAGCTTAATCTCACTAATTAATGAAGCTTGGAACTTGGATTTGGGTTTTTCTTTTCTTGCAAAATGGAAAGGGGCCGAGAGCTTTGTTCTCCAAAATGAAAGTCAACTTTGTGTTTTTGGTGTTATGATTTGTTTGTTGGTTGTTTTTGCTTTTGTTTTAATTAATTACCTTTTAACCATGGTGATTTTTGTGTGGCTTGAAATCAACCACACTTCCTTCCCTTTTTGGTCATGCTTAGGTCATCAATCTTATGTCATCTTCCCATGCTTGTCCTCTTCTTATTGGTTTGATGACATCATCCTCACTAACCTTTTTTATTAGCTCCTAATTACTTGGCTAATGACCGCTGATCTGTTATACGGTTCGCTTAACTTTCATTTTCGTTTATCGTTTGAGGGATCATACCCGGGATCTTATTACTTGGGTTTCCTTAACCTTTCTCAATACATTATATTCCTTTTATGATCCTCTCTTATAATCCTTGAATTTTAAATCCTTTTTATCCTGTTACCTTATACTCAATTCTTTCGGTATCTGGTGGATTTTCGGGAAAAATCAAAGTGTTCGAATTTGGATTCTGACGATCTTTACATAAACTTATATATCATATAGAGTACTAATAAGATCTCAGAATAACAATAAAAGAACCCCTACATAGTGTGGCATGAAAGTTTTCTTATTCAGCATAATCAGCAGAAACACTATTCATAAGGGTTACAAAAAAGTTCAAAATTTTGGGGTTATTACACAGCTGGTCCATCAGGACATGCACCTCAACAAATTGTTCATAAAGCTGAAATAGTCAAGAAGTTTGTTACAGGGGAAGCACCAGTACCTTGGAGTGATACTCCTAGAGGGCAGGAGTGGACTAAGGAGTGGAACACGGTTAGTTTTGTTCCTTCTGAAAAGATTCTTGCTGAGCATCTTGCAAAAGCTGATGAAATGCTGATAAATGATGATTTCAAGGCATAGCTGAGAGTTACTACATTGAGTACAAGGCACCTTCAAGGTCAACACTCAATAACTCATGACAAGGTGAATAAAATTCAAGAAAACTTGATCCAACAAGATATGAATCTGAAACTTGAAAAGAAAAGGTTTTTCCAACCTACCTTTGACAGAATTGCCAACATTAAGAAAACCCAAGAGAAGCAACAGTCTCAGATTGATGAAATTTTGAAGAATCAAGCTTCTCATCAAAATCAACTCAATGAGATCCAATCCTCAGTGGAATTGCTTGTCTCTCTTCTTTTACCTGCTGATGCCAAAAAGGGGGAGAAAGTAATTAAGTCCAAATGCAAACCTATCAAGACACTGAAGGAAAAGGATGATGAAAAAGATGACCAGGGAAACTCTGGAATGGGTGGAGGTCATGATGAAGGTAAAGGTTTTTCATCAACTAAAGCTGGAACTACAAGTCAAAGAACAAGTTCTGATACTGGGAAAAGAATAAAATCTGATACTGGTAAAAGGATAAGTTATGATGAACTTCTGGAACTTGATGAGGAAATTTCAAGACAGTTATTTCTGAAAGAAAATCCAGGAATGGACTTTGAGAGAGAGTCTAAAGGAAATTAAGGCCAAATCACAAATGGAGATAGGTCCAAGGTCCAAGGGCAAAGAAAAAGTTGGAGGACCTGTAAAGGTTTATGTGCCTGCTATGGATAAAGAAATATCTGTTGAAGATGCTAATCTTACTCTGATTTCAAAGAAGATTTCTCTAACAACCTCTGACATGGCTCAAGTTGTTCATAGTCAAGATATAGTACGTTCTGATATGACACTGAAGCAAGCAACCTCTGACATAGCTCAAGTTGGCTTGATATCAGAAGATAAGTTAAAGGAAACCTCTGACATTGCTCATGTTAAATCCTCAAAGTTACTCCTACCAGGATTCACCAAAGCTAAACAGACTCAACCTTTGAAGGCTGCAGCAAGTGGTTTTGAAGCAAGAGTTGTTACAGGAAAGGAAGCAAGAGATAAATCTGGATTGGGTAGTGCTGATGAAAGAAGTGTACAGAACACAACCAATGATCCAACTTCCTTAAGTGAACCAGGTGTTGGAGCAACTCCTGAAAGATTGAATCGACTTGAATCTGTACAGATGGTTTACCATACCTTCTTGAAAGAACATATCTTGTTATATTTCATGACAGATGGAATGGTATACCATATTAGAAAGAATGCTATACCACTGAAGTATTTTGAGGAACTAGAACATGTTCTATTCCTACTTCAAGTGAAGAACAAATTAACAGAAAGTGCTGCAAATTATTTGAAGACTCAAATTCAGAGACAGAAGAAGCTTTATTATGTAAAGTCTGATAGCATATACTGTCCCAAGTACAGAAATCACAAGGGTGATATTGTTGAGATCAAGCCTAACTCTGCTAAGATTATAACTACCTTTCTGGGTTATAAGGCTGTGGAATTCAATCTTGAGTCGAACAAGGTATATTTGATCAGACTAGATCAGGACATAAGAAAAGCTAAAATAAATGATCTCAGGGCTGATATCTTTCAAATTGGTGAAGATACAGTTGAATTGAAGAATGCTAAAAGGAGTATGATTGATGAACTTAAATATGCTGAGAGATGTTTGTTAAAGAACTATCCCAGAACAACTCCTGACATCAAAGAGATCAGTAATTGAAGCCAAGTAAAGATCTACAACTGCTTAAATTCTGACTTGTATACAGACTGAAGTTGTTATCAGAAGTTAAAGATGGTAAAGCTTTAAGGACTATAAGTTGTAGTTATCTAGTCAAATTCTCATGCATTTGTACTTAATATTTTTGACATCATAAAATATCTGTTAAACTTGTATATTATGATAATTTACAAGTTGGGGTAGATTGTTAGATATATTTGATAATGTCCTATCTAATATGATTTGTGTTTAGTCTTCAGATCTTACTTAAACAGGACAAATTAGTACTTAACTGGAAATCAGCACTTATACTGAAGTCATAACTTAAGTTCTCAGAACTTAAGTTATCAGGAGATATTTATCAGGAGATAATATCAGGACTTAAGGGGACTTTCAGATAAGGAAGGCGGCTGATTGAAAGAAAAGAAGATCAAGACAAATACAAGAAGAGATATGCATGAAGAAGGAATTCTATGAAGAATAGAATACTTGGAAGAAAAGATAACTGATTGATATATTTTAGGAAGCAAAATTATATTCCATATCAATTAGAGATTATCTTGTAACTGTGTACTATATAAACACAGACATAGGGTTTACACTATATGTGTTATCATTATCGAGAATAATATTCATTGTAACCCTAGCAGCTCTCGTGATATTTGTTCATCACTGAGAGAGGACAGTTCCATATTGTAACAGAGTTTAATAAAGTTTGTTTTCTGTTACTTGTGTTCTTTAATTCGATTTGATTGTGCTAAACACTGTATTCAACCCCCTTCTACAGTGTGTGTGACCTAACATCTCATTTCGCGAAAAATGACTTTTTCGGGTCCCATTGGGTGTTAAAACCCCCACAAAAATCACATTTTTATTTTTATAAAATTAAAGGACTTTCAATTATACCATTTCTTTTTATTTTTGAATTATTCACAATTTTTGGAAATTTTTGGCATATATATAGTATATATAAAATATTTAAAAATTAATTTTTTATACTCAAAAATTATAAAATTAGGGGCCAATTAATTTTAAAAGATGTATAATTAGGGCCTTAATTTTAATTAGGAGAATTAATTTTACTACTATAAATAGCCTAATTTTTATTTAAGTATTATTAAATAATTATCAAAAATCAGGAAATAATTAAAATTCTTTGAAATTCGGGTCGGGTTTGTCAAGGTCGGGTCGAACAATCAAACCGTGATTTCAAGCTGATTTATGCATCAAATCGTGTGATTCAAGTACCCAAATTGAAGGTTTTGATCTGTTCTTTCTATTTCTATCATCAATTTTATGTTTTAATCTGTTATTATTGATTTCGAATTATAGGGTTCGTACCCGATTTGGGTCTTTTTGATTCTAGGGTTATTAGGATGATTTGTTGATTGATATAGCTTTACCTGATGATTTACAGTCGATTCATGGTATTTAATTGAACAAACGATTCCTGGATAGTGATATTCGATTTCTAGGGTTTATGCTTAATTTTTAATTACTCGTTTTTGATTTTTCAGATAGCTGAAGTTATTTAGAGGTTAGGGGTTTAATTATACGTGTTATAAGCTTTAATTTAAGCTATAGAACATGAAGTTTCATGTACGATTCAGTGATTTTGAAGTTTGGCCGAAATTTTTTTGGGTTTTGGTTGGAGACGAAGTTCCAGGGATGATTTTGTGTTGTTGTGGCCGGTTCTGAATTGATGGTGTGATTTGGAATGAAACCCCTAAAAAATAACACCAAACGATGCTGATTTGAGGCTGACCGGAGCATGGCCAGACTCCGGGAGCTCACCGGAATCTGGAAAAATTCCGGCGTGTTCTTGGTAACCCGACCTGTTCTTCCCCAACCCGTTTTTAACCCGCCTTTGATCCGATTTTGTCAGAATGTGATTTCTGACAAATGTTTCTGGAATTTTATTTTTATTTTTTATTTATTAATTATTAAATCAGTTTTTATTTATAATATAAATTGAATAATTATTTATTTAATTAATTGTTTTATATTATAAATAATTCTGAAATTTTTCTAAATATCAGATTTAATTATTTCCTTAATTATTTATTATTTATTAATTATTTAAAAATGATTAATTATTTTGATAACTAATCAAATAATTTTCAATAAATCATAATAAATTCATTTTTATTCCAAAAATTATGAAAAAAATCATTTTTAATTTCGATTTTTCCCAAGTAATTATTTAAAAATATTTTTAGGGTTTAATAATTAATAATAATTATTTATATTGAATAATAAATTGAATTATTTGTAATTATCGAATAATAATTTAACCGTTTATCTGATTCGAGCGAAATGAAAGCCCTTTAACTTAGAAAAATGATTTTTTTTCTTTAAAAATAGTTTTAAATCTTAGTTTCTTTTAGAAACTAGTTAACTTTTGATATTTATTTAATTATAAGCCTTATTGCGTATAGAGACGAGTCTGATAAATTCCGAAAAATAGGAAACGAGTCAGATAATGATCAGTTAAGTAAATAGTGAGTTAATTTCAATTCTAAAAATTATTTTTAAAACTAGAATGGCTATGTGACTTATGTGCTTATGTGTATTATGTGATTAATTGAATCTTATATGTTAGTTCTTAATAGATGGGTTAGTAATACGCGTATGGGTAGACGATAAGGGCTATGTGAAGTCGGTTTGAGACGTGATGGAGACACCAGATGACTAAATAAGTCTATTTCTTTGATAGAAGCAAAGCCAACAAGGCGAGTCGAGCTGATGATAGATAACGGTGAAGTACTTGGAGTAGATTGCGTGAAAGGCAAGTTTTTCCCCTATTCTAATTTCAGAATAGTGAAGTTACTTTAGATTTTTATCGCACTTGCACACTTTTGATTCCTGTTCACAAACACTGATAGACAATTATTATTCCTTAGTTCATATTTCATTTCAATTCCTGATATCTCCTAATTCACTGAATCCTCTATTTATATTCCAATAATTATACACATATATTAATATAATCTGGTATTGAAATATATCAAAGCATACCGATTATTCTGGTTGCTCCTCTATGGACTGGATAGTGACGATTGGGATTAAGTATACACTTGTTCTTAAGGACCGGGACTTAACCGGATCCTTGAGTTGGGCCGTGAAGCCTGAGTACCCATATGGATCTATATAATGAGATATAGATCTGTACT
This sequence comes from Apium graveolens, assembly GCF_009905375.1. NCBI lineage: Eukaryota > Viridiplantae > Streptophyta > Magnoliopsida > Apiales > Apiaceae > Apium > Apium graveolens. Next base: position 222,298,100 of record NC_133654.1, read on the forward strand.
GTATTCGGGTTGATCAGCAGGATATAGGTTCGAACTTGTGTCCAGTTTAGCTCATTTATATTTGCCAATAATGGCCTTCGTTCTTTTCTTGTGAAGTTATGTCTTTGATGATGTAATCAAGTTACCGGTTCATTTAACTTACTATAACTCTATTAATATATTGTGGACTTGTTGAGCAACTTATGGCTCACCCATTTTCTTGTTGTTATTAACCTTATTGTTTTCAGTTAAGAAGGAAAATGAAACCTATTAGGAATCCAGTGGTAAAGAAGCGAGTCAAGCCGCGGGACCCTCTCACACTAAAGGTGTTGTTCCCAATCTAGGAAGAAAGCTTTGAGTTGCCTGAGCAGGTGTAGTGTAGATAGTTACTGAGTGTGTTTGAATAAATGAGAAAATTAATTTAAAAAACTTGTTAGACAATGGCTTGTAATAAAGAGAATTTGTAAGAGTTTAAATTGGGTTTGTAATAAAGTAGATAGTGGTTCTTGTTTTCATACTTCAACCTAAAAAGATCCTGATTAGTGAACAAAGGGGTTATATATATATATATATGTTTAATTATCATACATGTTGATCCGATTTGGAGATTAACTAGTAACCCCCAGACTTATACCCCTGGTCTGGAGGGCGTTATAGGTTGGCATCAGAGCTGTATGTTAGGTCCCTGAAAACAAGAACATTAGGATTAAGATAAGATAGGGAGATCGCATAAGATAGGAATAGTAAGATAGGAAGAGTAGCGTTAGGATTTAGATAAGTCTAGATTAGGAAGGTATAAGTTTTAGGATTGTTAAGTGACCCTTTCTCTTTTCTTGTCATATTATCAGATGATATCGTCAGCATCTTCCGATAGGATTGTTACTGGGCCACTTTCACCAGTTATGCCGCCAGTGTCTGCTGAGATACTAGTTCAGGTGCCCCCAGCACAGATATTTCCACCATTTCCACCACCACCACCATTGCCAGAGGAGCCAGCACCCCCATCTCCAGAGATGTTACCAGATCCCATGGAGATGTTTGATCCATTAGAGTTCTTTCAGCCGATGCTTCCACCTCCACTTCTGGTAGAGTATCAGTTCATCCCAGAGATTGAGCCGGAGTTTCCACCAGTAGTATTACCTCCTTTGCAGGTGAATGCTCCAGAGCCAGAGGTATTTCATATGGCCCCGGTCGAGGGGATGGATGAGCACGATGTGGGATTACGGTTGGGATTACCACAGCAGGGCATAGCAGGGATACCGAGAGTTCCATCACAGGAGTTTGTGGGACATGTTGCAGCACCACACATGGTTCCATATCATGAGTATAGTGTTGTGAGAGAGGATGTTGAGTATTGGAGGTCACAGTGTAGAGAGATTATGGGTTTGTTTGATCAGAGGGATCGAGGACCGTTAGCTGCACTTCAGCCAGATTACATGATGAGGCAGAGGCTTCAGTCGACAGTGATGAGTGCTACTTTTGAGTTAGATGCTTTGATACGTGATGGACCGCACTCTTATGAAGAGTATCATAGAGCTATCCATTTGGCACAGTCGGTTATTCAGATCCTCCAGGATGAGTTGAGGCGTATTCCTCCAGGGTTTTAAGAGTTGACAGCAGGAGACCAGTTGTGTAATATATGTGACATATGTAGATAGAGGCAGCTTAGTATAGTGTGGTTATGTATGTGTGTAGTATCTAGTTTGACTTGTAGTAGCGGTAGCAATGACAGAGCTGACCGAGACTTTTGTATCAAGCACTTACACCTGAGGCTGGTGTCATTTATATAAAATAAACTTTTTCAACTTTTTCTTTTTATTTATTTAAATTCCAGTCTTTATAACAATTATATTTATTTTATTGCTTTACAGTTCCATATTTTAAATTCTGTTTAATCTAAGACAGTGTACCATTATTTTCATTTCGAGTTATAAAATCATTTCAGTTGATTATTTAAATTTTAAATCACTTAAATTTTTGTTTAATATTAATCGAATTATTTATTTCCATAATTTAATTCTTAAATTTTGTTTTAATAACAGAAAAATTGTTTCTTTATCTATTATCAATTGTTTAATAAAACATTAAAGAGAATCATTTGTTTTATTATCAGAAAATGGCACCAAAAAGAAAGATCAGAACTGAAACTTCCAATAGCAACTTCGAGGGACAGACTAATGACACTATGAACCAAATGTTCCATCTGATGCAACAGCAGATGGTAATAATGCAGCAACAGCAACAACAGATTCAGTAACAGATGTTACAACAACCACCTCGTCTTGAACCTCAGTTACCACCAGTTGTGCATGTTGTTACCTTTAAGCAGTTTTAGTCAGTTAAGCCTCCAGAGTTCGAGGGTACAGCAGATTCTACTAAGGTTAGAGCTTGGTTGAAAGAAATGGAGAAAGCCTTTGCGCTTGTGAAAGTTGAAGATGATCAAAAGACTGATTTTGCTAGTTATTTCCTGAAAGGAGAAGCGAATTATTGGTGGGAATCAATGAAAGCCTCAGAGGGCGAAGACATTGTGACTTGGGATAGGTTTAAAGAGTTATTTTTGGAGAAACATTGTCCTCGCTATATGAAGAACCAGATGGAAATTAAGTTCTTGGAACTGAAGCAAGGGAATATGTCCGTGACAAAATACGAAGCCAAGTTTACTGAGTTGCCTAGGTTTGTTCCGGAGCAGGTTGATACTGAAGAAAAGATGTGGCACCCTCCAAACCCGGGTCAGAAGTTTAGGGGTCTCCACACACACCTTATTAATAACCTGCTTACATTAATGTTAAAGATAATAATATGCAGTGACCCTACTTACCAACTACCACGAACCGCAACAGGTTAACGTATGCACACAAGCCAAACACACTTACTTATATTACAAACCGTTCAAATCCCAACTATCCAAACTCAGAACTGAGTATTAAACATTATTACAAACTTTTACAAACTTAAATTATTCCAAAAGAAGCCTACTAGCTCAACTCGATCAACCTGAACCCCTAGCTCTCGCGCTGGACTGGGGATCCTCGGTACCAACCGGTTCCTTCTTAACTGGAAAAGAACATAAACAACATCGCACAAATGAGCTAACTAGCTCAGCAAGTCACAATGACAAAACTGAAAATAATGATCATCAGGTGAATATGGTTATGATATCAAGTGAACAATGGATTATGATTTAGAATTCGATATTATATTTTCATTTTAAAAAAAACAAGGTTAGGCTGCTGATCAGTCACGCACTAACCCCGAGCAAAGCACACAGTACTGCTCTAACTACTGGATCCAAGGCACACATTGGCCTAACTTGACCATTATATGATCTGACCACGAATCTGGTCCACAATTTTATAAAAACAATCCAATTCTACCATAATAACAGAATAAGCAGTAATAAACAATAAATGGGATCATTAACAACATTGGACATTCAATAATAAAAATGGTTTCAATCTGCATAAAGATCAATACGGAATTTCCAAAGCTTGGCTGTTAGGTAGTGAAAGAATTGGATAACAAAAGAATCAGTATTTCAGGGTTTCAAGGATTTGGCCTTTCAAAGCATAAGATACAATGGTTTGAGTGTGTAAGCAATCTAGTTCAGTGTTTGATAATTAGTTTATATGTATTTATGAAGTAGTATCGTATATTTGAGGTTCGTACTTGGGTATACAACAATCAATGGTCTAGAAAGAATCTGGTTTACGGCTAAAGATCAATAACTGGAATCAGGGTTTTGGGTTCAGTGCTTCAAAGCACTTGCAATATAAAATAAGATTATCAATCAATACAACATCTCAAGAAAGTTCAGAACACTTTCCTGGTACTAGGTTACTACACTGCACTTGCTCTCAATCACCACTGTCTTACTCCTTGACTACCTGTTTCCCTTTCCTACACCTTGCTTCTTCTGCTCACATATCATAAGCATCTATCAATATTCAACTCATACGATTCTATTTGACACATACTTCTATCTACCCTTCGTTTCACCCAAATTCGATTATCGGATTGAAAGTTACGCAATAAATAAGTAAACATCGAATATACAGACCGACAGTTAACCAACAAGTCACATATAACACATAACACGTCACATAATCAATGGTATATCATTTATAAAGAAGTCTCGGGTCATAAATAGGCTTTCGGATATTTAAAATGATTTTTAAAATACTTTTCGGAATTAAAACGGGTCGTTGGATCAATTTCGGAGTAATAAACAGGGTTAGGTCGGCCCATTTTGGCTTCAAAACAATTTTATAATAATTATCGAGCCTTGAAAATAATTTAGAATAATATTTTAAAGCTCGAAACTATTTTTCAGAATTTTTAAATCATTTTTAAATCATTTTTAAATAATTAAATCTAATTAAATAATTAATTAAAATCAATTAATAATTAATTAAATCAATTAATCAATTAATTTTCGAATTAATTGATCAATTAATCGATTAAAAATTAACTGAAACTAATTAACTAATTAATTCAGATTTATTTTGAATTCAAAATAATTTTTGGAATTAAAATAATAATTTTTGGAATTTTCAGAAATTAAAATCAAAATTTTTTATAATAAAATAAATAGGAAATATGATTTTTGAATAATTTTAAAACAGGAATCCTATTTTTGAAAACTCTGGAAAGTTCAGGGACTGAACTTCATCGTTTTCAAAAGATAAGGTACTAAACTGCAATTTTGACAGGGGTCGCCAAGAAAACGTCGGGGGTGGCCGGAGAACACGTTCCCGGGATCCTCACCCCACCACAAGCTCCAGATCACATCTATAGACAACCAGGAATCGATTCATGCAATCAAAACATATCAATAACCCCAGACTTGGCCGGAAATTGGCCAAGAACATCGCCGGTTTGCGGCGAAACATCGAAAACTTAAAAAGACAACTCCCTACGATTTAAGCATCCTCTGTTAATGAGCTATATACCAATCGATTGCAAATTTCATAAGGAACATAATCCACTATAAATCAACAGTTAATAACCCCTAAATCAAAAAGCCCCAAATTTCAATTGAAAACATTCATACGGGTTATAAACCCTAATTTTAAAATTCGAGAATTAAACCCACTTTTGAGCATGTTATTGAACTCCAAATCAAACGTATGACATATGAAAATCATCAGGAAAACAAGCTCTACAACATGCAATCATCAAATCATACAAACAATCATCCGAACAAAAATTCATATTTTTAATAAAAATAATTCGAAATTAAATAAAAATATAGAAAAATAACCTTGATTTCTGCAGTTCTGAAACTTGAAGAAACTGAAAGAACACCTTAAAACCTCTGTTTTAGTTACTCGAGCGTTCCAAACGGAGATCAATAACACCTTCAATTTGTGGTTTGATTTTTAGAAGGGTTTATGAATATAAGGATTTTCTCTGGAAATTTATATAATTACTGACTGCAAATGACTTTGATACGAAATAAAATAAGGTAAAAGGCTATTTATAATTACGGAAAATTAGTATCCCGTTGGATCATTCCGGATATAAAACGGTACGTTTATTTGTAAAAACTGATCCAAACGGTATCAATTTTCGGGATAATTATCCAAATCAGTATAATTTGTACTGTGGTCTTGGTCTCAGCGCCTAGTTACACGTACTACGAGGTGATAATTGGGATAGTTTAATAAAAAGCTCACGTTTATCGAAAATACGAGTTTTATTGATTTACCGAAACGAATATTGTATCGAAAATGTTGCGCCGGGACCCGTGCAAGACAAACCGTACGCCGGATCGAAAAAGTCGAAACATGGAATATGTTCGGAATATTACAATTAGGTTAGGAAGGAGTTCTCAAAAGAGTTTCGGGTTCCAAAAACGTAACAACGGATAACGTCGGTTGGTTCCCGTTTTTATAAAATAGATTTTAAATACCCGGAAAAAGATTTTATAAATTCATAAATCAACATAAAAATAATTAGGAAGATATGACAATTATCTATATTTTATTTTGGACATATAAAATTTAAAATACTCAATTAATAATATTTTTAAACATCCAAACACATTTAACACTTAACAAATAATTCACAGAATAGATACTGAACACATATAATAATTATTTATTAGCAAAAATATTACACGATATATCCCAGATATTACATCATTCCCCCTTAAAAGGATTTTATCCTCAGAATCTCCTAAGAGAACAAACGAGGGTACTTTTCTCTCATATCACTTTCTCATATCACATTCTTGAAAACTTTTTCAAAATCTTGAATTAAATCTTGGATCTCGATCAGATACAATAGACACCGAGACTCCGTGACGAACTACAATTTCCTTCAGGTACATATGGACCAACTTGTCGAGTGAAAATCTTTCATTTATAGGCTGAAAATGAGCTGACTTGGTAAGTCTATCCACTATAACCCAAATGGCATCATGATTATCCCTTGTCCTTGGTAATCCAACTATGAAATCCATGGCAATATGTTCCCACTTCAACTCTGGAATCTCCAATGGTTGTAGCAATCCACTTGGTCTTTGATGTTCGGCTTTAACTCTCTAACATGTATAACATCTGCTAACCCATTCCGTAATTTCCCTCTTCATATCTGGCCACCAATAATTTTCCTTTAAATATCTGTACATTTTGGTACTCCCTGGATGGATTGAATATCTTGAATTATGTGCTTCCTATAAAATTTCATTCTTCAGCTCCGTCATCCGTGGAATCTAAATTCTTGAAGAAAACCTAAGAATACCTTGATCAACTTTCTGCGTGCACAATTCCTCACCTACCAAATGATTTATATCTTGATCCATTACATTTTCCTAACACTTCTTTATTTTCCCTAGCAACTCCGGCTGAAAAGTCATACTGTACACTTTTGCTTCATTAGGCCTGCAAACTTTAATCTCCAATTCCAGTTTCTGAAATTCCTTATATATCTCATCAGGTACTGATAACACATTTAACTTTTTCTTCCGACTCAACGCGTCTGCTACAACGTTCGCTTTACCGGGATGATAATTAATCGAGCAGTCGTAATCCTTGATCAATTCTAACCATCTCATTTGCCTCATATTAAGCTCCTTCTGTGTGAATATGTACTTTAAGCTTTTGTGATCCGTGTAAATCTCGCACTTTTCTCCATACAGATAATGTCTCCAAATTTTTAAAACAAAAACTATGGCTGCTAGCTCCAAATCATGAGTAGAATATTTCTGTTCGTGTGGTTTCAATTGCCTTGACGCATACGTAATCACCTTATCGTGCTGCATTAGAACGCATCCTAGTCCTTTATGAGAAGCATCGCTATAAATTACAAAATTCCCTTGATCGTCTGGAAGTGACAAAACAGGTGGTGTGATTAATCGTTGCTTCAATTTCTAAAAACTGATCCAAACGGTATCGGTTGTCGGGTTAATTATCCAAATCAGTACAATTTGTACTGCGGTCTTGGTCTCAGGGCCTGGTTACACGTACTACAAGGTGATAATTGGGATAGTTTAATAAAAAGCTCCCGTTTATCAAAAATACGAGTTTTATTGATTTACCGAAATGAATATTGTATCGAAAATGTTGCGCCGGGACCCGCGCAAGACAAACCGTACGCCGGATCGTAAAAGGCGAAACATGGAATATGCTCGGAATATTACAATTAGGTTAGGAAGGAGTTCTCGGAAGAGTTTCGGGTTCCAAAAATGTAACAACGGATAACGTCGGTTGGTTCCCGTTTTTATAAAAGAGATTTTAAATACCCGGAAAAAAGATTTTATAAATATCATATGATTCTTATAAATTCATAAATCAACATAAAAATAATTAGGAAGATATGACAATTATCTATATTTTATTTTGGACATATAAAAATTAAAATACTCAATTAATAATATTTTTAAACATCCAAACACATTTAACACTTAACAAATAATTCACAGAATAGATACTGAACACATATAATAATTATTTATTAGAAAAAATAATTACACGATATATCCCGGATATTACAAAAGCAGGCTAAGAGATTCCAATAGGGATTGAAGCCATGGATTCGTAGCGGAGTGGCAGTATTTGAATTGACGACTTACACCGTCGTGGTTCAGAAAGCCATGATTATTGAAGGAGAAAGTGAAATATCCCAAAGGGAAAAAGGCCAAGGAAGTTTTCAGAACCGTTTCAACAGGAAGCCGGGGTTTCTAGCCCGGAAAAATATGGATTTCAAAAGGACAGGACAAGGCAACCAAAAAGCAGGTAATTGTTTCCAAGCTCCTATTCAGCAGGGAATTATCAGACCCACACTGTCGTACTGCAAAACATGTGGCCAGAAACACATGGGCGTCTGTATCAAGGCAAATGTGACATGCTTCAGATGCAAACAGAAAGGACACTACTCCAATGAATGTCCAGTGGGAAGGCCAGAAGTTACTTATTTCTAGTGTGGAAAGAAAGGACATGTTGTTAGGGATTGTCGAGGACCAGCTATGGTCGCTAGTGTTCCGAAAGTATTGGCACTACCTCCTCCACCACAGTATAATCAGCCCAGAGCAAGAACTTTTAACATGATAATGAAGGAAGCTGTGCAGAGTCCTAGTGTGATTACACGTACGCTTTCCGTGAATTTTGTAGATGCAAAAGTATTGATAGATTCTGGAGCTACAAGATCTTTTATTTCTGAAGAATTTATTGATAAGATATATTGCGAAACGGAATGGTTGGGCGAGACGTTAATTATAAAATTAGCGAATGACGACCAAGTTCCTATAGATCGAGTATGTCCCGAGTGCGATATCAGAATAGTCGGACATCATTTCTCTGTGGACTTGATTCCTTTTAAGTTAGGAGAGTTTGATGTTATTTTAGGAATGGACTGGTTAGCTTGTCATAATGCTCAAATCGATTGTGCGAATAAGAAAGTAAAATTGCGAACTGCGGGAAATGCAACGGTAATGTTTAAAGGTGAGAAATAGCGAAAGAAATTCCTGACCATAATGCAGACTAAACGATTGCTACAATAGGGATGTGAAATGTATATAGCCTATATTTTGGATATGGAAAAGGAAAGTCCCAAGGTAGAAGATATTTCAGTTGTATATGAATTTCCTGACAATTTTCTAGATGAACTTCCAGGGTTACCACCGGACCGAGAAATTGAGTTTACTATCGATTTAGCACCGGATACGGAACCAGTTTCGAAAGCTCCATATCGGATGGCACTGATTGAAATGAAAGAATTATCGACGCAACTACAAGATCTTCTAGATAGAAGAATTATAAGACCTAGTGTATCCCCATGGGATGCACCAGTGTTGTTTATAAAGAAAAAGGACGGTAGCATGTGACTATGTATCGACTATCGTGAACTGAACAAGTTAACTATCAAGAATAAATATCATTTGCCATGAATTGATGATTTATTTGATCAATTGAAAGGAGCTGCATGGTTTTCCAAGATAGACTTAAGATCGAGATATCATCAATTGAAGATTAAAGTTGAAGATATTTCCAAGACTGCTTTTCGTACCAGATATGGACATTATGAATTCCTCGTAATGGCATTTGGTTTGACTAACACGCCAATAGCATTCATGGATTTAATGAACAGGGTATTCAAGAAATACTAAGATAAATTGGTAATTGTATTTATTGATGATATCTTGATTTACTCAAGGACTGAAGAAGAACATGTCGAGCATCTGCGAATTGCTTTGGAAATTTTAAGAAAGGAACGGCTTTATGCAAAGTTCTCGAAATGCGAATTTTGGTTAAAAAAGGTACAATTTCTAGGGCATATCATCAGCATGGAAGGAATTAAAGTGGATCCAGCAAAAATTGAAGTTGTACTAAATTGGAAAAGGCCAAAGACACCGACATAAATCAGAAGTTTCTTAGAATTGGCAGGTTATGACAGAAGATTTGTCAAAGATTTTGCGAAGATAGCTACGCCACTAACCAAGTTGACTCGAAAAAGTGAAAAGTTCATATTAATGACAAGTGTGAAGAAAGTTTCTAAGAACTGAAGAATCGGTTAGTAAATGCACCGGTACTCGTGTTATCAGATGAGCAAGGAGATTTTGTCATTTACAGCGACGCTTCATATCGAGGACTGGGATGTATATTGATGCATCATGGTAAAGTAATTTCTTATGCTTCGAGACAATTAAAACCTCATGAACAGGAATATCCTATGCATGATCTGGAATTAGCAGCAATTGTATTCGCACTGAAACTTTGTGTTAGGTCCCAAATTATCGTAGAAGGGGGGGTTGAATACGATAATCACTAAATTAAAAATTCTTTTGAATCTTTAGCAGATAAAATATTTAGTGCCTGGATAGTGGTTTCGCGTTCTTGAGAGGAATAGTGTTTGGAACGATAAAAATAAGGAACACAAGATATTCGGGAAAATATATATTCGTATATAAATCCTCGAGGGTGTTGCTACACTCCGGTAAATAAATTAACCGGCTACAATCTAAGAACAACAAAATTCCTAGCTACTACAAAGATTTACAAATCAAATCCTATACAATAATCTAGCTTTTGTTTGTACTAGGATTTAATTACCAGGTAACGATTATAATGCCCCTAAGAATATACAAGAATTAAATCGGGCATTATAACGTTACTCCGGTGAGAAGTTAAACGGATATTCAAGTAGCTTGAACTCCTTTGTAAATCTTCGCTTCTTGTTTTATCAGCTCTCTTTTTGTTGGAGGAGAAGATAAACAGTTCTATTCAGATCTGCTGCAAAGTGTAGTCTTTATACAATAAATATGTAGCTGAGAATTGAGTGCTTCTGTGGCGACAACACCTTCTGTGGCGACAAGAGTAACAAAGTTGCCTTGGTGAATTATTTCACTAATTCCTGTATGGCGACAAGGTGTGTGTGGCGACAAGGGAGGTACAGGAGAAGCTGTGTGGTGACAGGGGGAGAGACTTATTCTCTGTGGCGACATCCAAGTACATGTTAATGTACTTAACCAAAAAAATAAAAACATTTACACGTTTTTGTTATGTTTTTATTTGTTTTGTTTTTCTTTTTGATTTTTTTCTTTTTGATTTTTTTTTCTTTTTTTTTGTTTCCTTTTTCTTTTGTTTTTCTATTTTTTTTTGTTTTCTTTTTCTCTTTTTTTTGTTTTCTTTTTAAGTTTAAATTGTAATTAAATTAATTTATAAAATAAACTTAAATATAACTTATATTAATAAACTAATTTAGATTTATAAAATACACTTATTTTAAGTTTATTAAATAAATTATATTAAAGTCCTTTAAATAAATTTATTTAATTTACCAATTAAACTTTAAGTTTCGCTAGTCCCCTGAGTTGTTGAGCTATATACCCCGCGCACCTCTTCTCGTACTTTAACATATAAACGTTCAATCCAAGTACGTTCCTCAACTTAACAATCCTTCTATAAATAATACCCAGATTCCTTTCACGAGCTGTTGACGCCTAGTGCAACTGGTCTGGTTCACAGACGACTAACCCCGATTCAGGTCTTCGTATTATAGCCTTGATTATATTTTTAAGCTTGCCTCAACTTTATTGCTTCAGACACGGACTATCAATAAACAACTATACTTTCACTGGAATCTTTTCTGGTACTTTAGACAACGTCTTCATTAACCTCTGTCTATACCATGTCTTCAATTCTTCAGATTCCTATGCTTCGAACACTGTCTATCTTCAATCAATGCCAATACACTGAAATCTTCCTGTAGCACTTGTATACTGAATATTCAACATTTCTAAAACCCTGAAAGTCTTTAACCTTTGTTCTTTACTGAGGCATGATCATATTAATGAACTTCTTTCAGTGACCTGTAGACAGACTTCCAGCCTTCTTCTAATCTCCTGATTCTTTGTATTTTCCTTGTCTTCATTCTTCCTGATTTCTTGTGTAGACGTAGTATTATTAACCTGTCCTGTTCTAGTGTTGTTATCGTGTTGAATTATCACATAACTGTTCATACAGCTATGCAGTCTCACCAACAATCTCCCCCTATTTGATTGTTAAACTTAACAAACAAATTAAATAGAGAGGATAACTCAACTAACAACTAGAAAAAGTAATGTACCCGGACTTGTAAATAATGCTACTGGTTTTCTGGATCAAATACTGTATTTCTAGATTTCTTGAGTAACTGAAATGAAAGATGCTTGTTCCTTTAGCACTGAACTGATCTTCACGTAGTTTCATCTTCATTTCCTTGGTTCTTCAAATCTCTGCCAGATAACACTTCTCAGTCTTGAAGTAATCATCAACAGCTTTTTTTGTATAACCACATTTTCTGTTGAGAATCGCATATCTCTCTTGCTTCTCCCCCTATGAGAATCAACTGCCTAAAGGAGATCACCTTCGTCTACCACCTCTCCCGTACAATAGGATCCGCAGATAAGAACTAATGGTACTCCCCTTTTGGAAAACAGCTTCTCCCCTTATGAAGAATAGTGATGAACCAAACCACTTCTTCTGATGTTGTGTGATGTACATGTGCTTTACCTTTTTCTTTCCTCCCTGCTATTTCTCCCCCTTAGTTGAGGAATCCTCCAAACTATTATATAAGCATTTATCTCTGTAACACCCCCAAATCCGGGGTCGGGGATCCGGGTTGTCACGAGTTCCATTTCCCTTAACAACACCCAATCTTAATAAATAATCAACTACTCTGTACTGTGACCCCACAATAAACACACACACCACAAGTTATAGTCTCAGAGATGAATATCCAAAAATAATCACAAGTCGTTTTATTCCACAATTATATGTCACTACACCTTAAAAAGGTTTCTGAATAAACTTACATTTCGTTGCCATTATTACAATTCATAATTATACATAAGTCTGGTACATCATAAGTTGAAAGCCTAGCCTATTGGTAGTTCCTACCTCAGCTACAGCGACATCAACGCCTATAGGAAACTGCGGAACGTTTCCTAATCGCTTGCGAATCGGGAGCTTGGTCATGTTCATCTTTTCTACCTGTTGTTGTGTAATGAAAGAAGAAAGCAAGGGTGAGCAGCAAGCCCACCAAAATAATATGTATAATGATTAACAATATATGAGCCTTCTCATAGTACTCATGAAAGTCTTGGTCAAAAGAAATGAACCAAGTTTGATATCTTAATGCGATGAAGTCGCAAAATATTCAGTATATATACATATATACTTTTCAAAATCTTGGAAGTCCTCTTCCATGTATAATATACACAAAGTTCCAGTTTATAACTGTATAAAAATATCATTGCAAGGTGATCTCATATATCTAACCTTGTCTCAACATTTTTCTGAAAGTCTTTGATATGCATAAGATAATCATTTACTAGATATAAGTTTAAAAGATGAAGTTACAAGATACTCCAATATACTTATATCTTTTCCGAATACTACTTGAACTACCACCGTTCAAGTTATAATTAGTTTCAAAAGTTCATCACACTGATGAGACTACAAGATAAGACTTGAATAGATTCAATATTTGAAATATTTTGAAGGAAATGAAGTTATGATATACTTCATTAAGTCCCGATATATATATACACCTATATATATATACATACATTTCCTGAAAACCTCTGTCATGTAAAGTATGAACAGAATTGCAATATCCAATAAATTTGGAAAGGAAAGAATTTTGGTATAAACCTGATATCTTGCTGATCAGGCAAAGATACCAATAAGTAACCTTTTCTACTAGTAGATGGACGAATTCCCCACTGGTCATCACCCTGGCCGCAATAGGACCTTATGCTGGACTGCCACTCAGCCACTTACGCATTTGATGGACTCCCACTGAGCCACTTACACTTTCATGGACGCCCACGGAGCCCATATTGCTTATGCCGACTAAAATAGATGAACTTACTTCCCGAACGATGGGCAAGTAATCAAGATGTTTTCTCAAAACAGCAACCTCGTTGCAAATGTAAAATACACCACTGAGCCGGATCCCTCAAGTTTTGAACGAGTATTTAAATCCCCTTTAAAAGGAAGATCTTAAATATAAAAATGAGTTTTGGGATCCGCTCTAACTTTTAAAAATCATTTTGAAGACTCGAAAACACTTTAAAGAGTGTTTGGAGTAATGCTGATTTAATGAAATAAATCAGTCCCAATATATTAGAAAATATCTGAATATTATTATTTAAATAATATTCCCATAAAGAATAATCTTTATAAAAATAATTGAAGTAGAAGTTTTAAAACTTATACTTGAAATGAGTATTAAATAACCAAAGATATACTTATACGAAAGTACTATCTTTATTTGAATAATCAAAGATAAGTTTGATTATCGACACCTTATTCTTTAATAAAATAAAGAATATATCTCAGCAAATAATCGGAGTCATAGATCCTCAAATGAATATTCAAATAATATTCATTAAATAATATAAACTGAGTTATAAGCCCTCGAATGAATATTCAAATAATATTCAATAAATAATATAAAGGAGTCATAATCCTTCGAATGAATATTCAAATAATATTCAAATAATAAAATAAAAGGAGTCATAAGTCCTCGAATGAATATTCAAAATAATATTCATTTAATAAAATAAAGAAGTCATAAGCCCTCGAATGAATATTCGTAATAATATTCATTAAATAAATTAAAGGAGTCATAAGCCCTCAAATGAATATTCGTAATAATATTCATTAAATAAAATAAAGGAGTCATAAGCCCTCAAATGAATATTCGTAATAATATTCATTAAATAAAATAAAGTTATCGAATAAACCTTATTCGATTAATAGTTTTAAAAACTATATCAATATATATATATAAATATATATTATACTCGGGAGTCTCGCCTCCCGGTTTTAGAAAAAGTTCACCTTTTGATCCCCTATACTAAGGGTATACGCAAAAACCGCTTATCTCTAGCATAGGTATTATGCAACGAATAAGCATTTGAACCAACAGATATATAAATCAAGAATACGAAACAGGCATGCATATATACCATATCACATGCTACAATATATCGCAAGAATTTGCTAATAACAAATATGCATTTATCACAAGATCATGCATATACACATATACATCACAACAACAGTATAACGGGTAGAAAACTTGCCTGAGCGACTGGGGGTGATAAAAGGCTCGGGACGAGTCTGGTAACCTATAAACAACAAGTAAGTTGGAATTAAACCAAAGTCACTTGTAAATCTATACTTTAACTAACTTAGACTCTAACGCTTGTTTTGCGCTTACTGATTCTCTTAAGTCACTCGAGTACCCTCGGCTCCACTATTTTTAATAATTTAACCATTACGAGTTTTAAGGCGATTCCTTCGCGGGTGTCTTACCAACTGCCTATTACACCTTACATAAATGTTTCATACTTCAGTTAGTCCTTTAAGGTCTTTAACCTATGTTTCAAAGTAAGACGAGGGGTAAGGGTTCGTTCGCGAAACGTCGTTACTTAAAACGGCCGTTTCTCCTAAACCGTTCATCGGAATCAAACGAACCACATATCAAAATGAAGCTCGTAACATGAACTATCTAAACATGGCAATGGTCAAAACCTAGCAGTGAGTTCAAGGGTTCTGATGTTAAGAACAAAAATAGTCTATGGTAAATCGGGCATTACGACGGCTATGTTTACGCGATTTCCCAAATTTAAACCATTCCAAAACAACCCATAATCAAGCCACAATCACATCCCAATCCAAACTCCATCCATACCACATCCTAACAGCCCCAATCAATTCAATATTAACATTTATACTTATGCTTAAGCTTGAATTTAACTATACTTAAGTTCTTTTAACCAAAACAACAAGATTCACCATCCATTTCACTACCACTCCAACCCCAAATTCTAAACCAACAAGCATTAAGCTACTATATCACCATAAAAATCAAAATCATCCTATTTAACAAAGTAAAGCTAGGGTTTGGAGATGATATACCTTCCTTGAAGTGGTGTGAGTAGCTAGGAAGCCTTAAAGAGTCTTGAGATGACTTAGGGATGCTTGGATCTTAAAGGAAAAACAAGAAAATCAAGTTAAAATTCTTGAAGTCACTATTCATTGTCTTCTTCATTGATTTCTTGAAGAAGATTGTGAATGATTTGGAGGCTTAAACTCATAGAATAGCCATAACTATGCATAAGGAATACTAGGGAATTATCTTACCAATTTAGGAAGCCTTGAACTTGAATTTTGAAAATTGTTTTCTTTGAAAATGGCAAAAGCCGAGAGCAAAGGGAGGATGAAGGAGAATTTTTGTTTTTGTTTTGATGAAAATGAATATTTGCTTGGTTGGTTGAATTAGTTTTGTTTTGTTTTAGGTCAATTACCCATTTACCCTTGATTTTGTGTGGTTAATATTCCACCACATTTCTTTCCCACTTATGTCATGCTTGCATCACTTTGTGATGTCATCACCCCTCCTTTGTCCTCTTTCTATTGGTTGGATGACACCATCCTCTCTTATCCCTTTGATTAACTTCCTAATTGTTTGCCTAATGACCGTTGATCTGTTATACGGTACGCTTAACTTTCGTTTTCGCTTATCGTTTGAGGGATCATACCCGGGATCTTATTACTTAGGTTCCCTTAACCTTTCTCAATATATTATATTCCTTTTATGATCCTCTCTTATAATCCTTTAATTTAAATCCTTTTTATCCTGTTACCTTTTACTCAATTCTTTCCGTATCTAGTGGATTTCCGGGAAATGTCAAAGTGTTCGGAATTGGATTCTGACGATCTTTACATACACTTATATACCATATAGAGTACTAATAAAGTCTCAGAATATCCATAACAGAACCCCTACATAGTGTGGCATGAAAAGTTTTCTCATTCAGCTAAAACACTATTCATAAGGGTTACAAAAAGTTCAAAATTTTGGGGTTATTACAGTCTCCCCTCCTTAAAAGGATTTCGTCCCGGAATCAGATAGAAAATGAATAGGGATACTCTCTTAGCATTGCACTTTCTAACTCTCGAGTAAATTTTTCCCACATTGTGGTCCTACCACCAAACTCTGCCTAGTTTAATAACCCTTCTCCTAAGCACTTGTTCCTTTTCACTCTATAACCCTTCCTGGTTGCTCCATATAGGTTACGTCGGGTTGCATGTCTATGCGCTCATATGCCCCTATTTATCTGGCATCCGAATTACACTTTCTTAACATTGATACGTGAAACACGTTATGAACTTGCTACAGGTTCGGGGGTAGGGCTAGCTCGTATGCTATCTTCCCAATATGTTTTAGTATATCCAAGGGTCCGACACATTGTGGACTTAGCTTTCCTCTCTTTCCGAATCTCATCAATCCTTTCCGAGGGAATACCTATAACAGCACTAGGTCCCCTACTTCCTATTCCTTGTCCTTTTGTGTCAAATCAACATATGTATCATGTCCATCTTGGGCTACTACCAGCCGTCCTCTGATTAGATCTATCATATCCTTGGTCCTTTGGACCACTGCTGGTCCGAGCATTTTGCGCTCTACAACTTCATCCTAACATAAGGGAGATCGACATTGTCTTCCCTCAAGGATCCCATAAGGCGATATCTCAATACTGACATATGATCTATCGTCGTAAGAAAACTCAATCCGTGATAACTGATCATTCCAAATTATTTCAAGTCTATTGCACAGACTCTCATTATAGCGTTTAGCATTAGAGCTTTTGCTTCTCAATACCCATTCTTTTCCAGTTCGTAATCGCTACAACCTTCCGTTCCTAATATTATACTGGTTATACTTTTGCTCGTTAGCGTTCTATAACCTTTTAATAACCACGTCAACCTTAGTATCACGAATGTGTTTCCATTCCGAATACCACCATAACTTTACTACTCCTTTTTCAGCTGTTTCTATTTTTGAAAGCTTGATCCATCATATAGAAGTAAAAGAATTCATTGAGAGATCACTATGATCATGAACACTTGTTACATTACATAGTTAGTACAGAAGGTGGCCAGCCTTTAGTACTTGACAAGCAATTAAACAATAGCTGGTATCCTACTCGGCTTCTATCACACAGATAGATAGTCATTCGGCAATACCTCCCCTTCTGGAAGGGTTGTTCTTCTCAGTTTATATGAAATGAAAAGAAGAGAAAAGAATGAATTGAAGAGAATTGTATATATAAAAAAAATATACTTCCACAAAATATCTGGCTTGGAACCTACCTCTGAACTATAGAGGTTTGTCATAGGAGAACAAAACATATGTGTATATATATATTAACATCAAGTATTATAGCATCGCATTTCACGTGCCAGAATATTTTCTATTCCGTCCATTATTCCATGGATCCATGCTCTTGCTCGAGCTCATAAACAATCACTTTTGAAACTCCCTCGACATCGAAACTCGAATAAGGGATTTCATTCTAGACATCATCGTTACTAGAATTCTATGCTTGCACCGCAACCTTCCTCATATAGTAATACGACTCTCTTTTCATAAGAAGGAATAAATATTCAATAGGTAGATACTCTACTTAATTAGTCTATCAATGATAACTTATACATTACCACGACCCGATTAGTGGTATTCAATCTCAACATTCATTCCAATATAACTCTCATGGTTGTAATCGACTCATTACTCGCAGAATCATTGTTGCATGACTATGGTCCACCACTGACCTACTGTCATCATTCACTTTCCATGAAATCTTAATATCTAACCATACGGAGTCCATACATGTCGTATCAAATCCTTCTAAGGAGTTAACATAACCACCAATCACAATTCATGAAGAACACTCCAAACTCTGACGTACTTTCATGACATGAAGTAGATAAAATTGCAGAAGAGTTTCAATCAAAGTAACGATAGCAGGTTAATACCATTCTTAATCATATACCTTCAATAGAAGACTTAACTCGAAGGTTCGTCTAGTCCTTTTTGAAACATGGTCCTGGCTTATCTCAAGATAGTATCTTTTGAGATAGATAGCCCGCTCATGGCGATTACACGAATTAAACCTTTACCAACTACTATTACGGTTGGGTATTGCACAGTCATCAGAAGGAATGTCAATCTTCCAAACCATAATACAACCTGCATAGCGTTAACCATCATCACGGTATTCCTTTGGCACAAGCGCCTATAATTATCCTCTTACCTTTAAAGTGTCGGCCACCTCTTTGGCCTTTCCTGATAGTAAAATTTCCTTACAGTCAATATCGTTTTAACCACCTCCAAATAAATTTTCTACCTTATTTCAATCACAGCTTATGTGAAGATGTTTTCCTTAAAATCTGATGAGTAAAAAAAAATATTACCATTTTTCCATAAGTTATTGCCTCAGTCTTTAGAGGTTAATCACTGTCACGACTGACTCTCAATCATAATTAGAACATCTTTTTATCTTAAGTCCTAATTGCCCTGAACAACTTCGACCATTACCGGTTCGATCCATACCTTCTCGTGGTTTAACACGTGCCCCACTTGGCATCATTATAATTACGTCATATTTCCTTTATCAACATTTCTATTTTTGAGAATTTTGAATATTACCTTTCTTCTTGTAAAACCTCTAAGGTTATCCTTGAATCGTTCCTCCTGTATTGTGATATCCCGTATTTTCAGAATTATGATTATTAATATTTGAATATGTTTATGTGATTTTCTGATTTAGAAGGAATAAAATGGTGGATATTTTATTCCTATTTGACGAGTTTGTGTTATTAATTGGTAATGTGCTAATTGTTGAGTGTTATATCGGTCCTTGTTAATATCTGAAAATATTTCCTTAAATGTATTAATTTCAAAAGTTTATTTGAAACCTGATCATTTATTGATATCGGTAAATTGAGTTCGTTTAGTAATATTAGGGATTGGATGGATATTATGTCTGCTATGTGTTGTATGTAATATTAATTGTGTGTGACTTAGTTGTGATTGAGGATTATTTGTATTATTAATTACTGAGTCGTATCGTTTTGTTTTTGTCTTTAAAAGTGATTTTATTGAAAATCTAATTTCATAAATATTTAAATTATCTTTCAAAAATATTTTTATGACTTTATAATTACAATAATTATTTTTGAGATTTTATAAAATTTAGAAATCAATATTTCATCAATTATTTAGCCCTGTATGATTTTCTGATTTCATTTATTTATAAAATCTGTATTTAATTCTAGAATCCTTCAAAAATTATGAAACTCATATTTATTTAAGTTTGGAATATTATGAGAATTTTAAAATTATTTTGAGAATTTTTAGGATTAATTTTACCCGCGCGTTGAATCGTTTAATTGATAAAAGCGGGTATAAATTGCGTTTCAAAAATTATTTTAAAATTTCAAAATTTATGTTTTTATAAACTTCGGGATATTTGTAATATTTTAAGACTATTTTTGTAATTTTCTGAATTTGTTTCAAGTGCAGCTCGGTTCATTAAATTGTGTAATGCGGGTATAGAGCGCAAGTCAAAAATATTTTAAAAATTATGAAAATTTTATTTTACTAGTTTTCTAATTATTCTGAGAATTTTAGAATTTTTTTGGTAATTTTCTGATTTTATTTACCGGCACGTTTATTCGATAAGTTGAGAAATGCGGGGCAAAACAAAATTTTCAGATATAAATAAGGATACGTTGCTGTGATCTGTTGAAAAAAAAAACAAAAAAAAACAAAAAAAAAAAACAAAAGAGAAAACGTGGCAGGAGGCCACCACCCCACCTGCCACCCCTGAACAAAACAAACCCCCCCCCCCAATTTCCTTTTTACCACAACAGCTTCTCCTCCCTTCTGTCTCTCTGTCTCTCTCCTGTTTATATACTTTTAATTTTCAAAAATTCATATCTTCTCAACCGTATATCCAAATTTCAATTGGTATATATATAAACGATCAGCGCTTCGATACCTACGCATAGGTATATATATTGCAAGGTTTTGAGAAGAAAAATTGCGGGGCATATTTCCGTTATATTTCCGTTTTAATTTATTTTCGGGGCGTAGAAAAAGAGTTTGGAGGTGGTGATTACTCCACATGGCATCTCAGCGTGTATATATCTATCGCTATGAATTTCGGATTTTTCTGGAGATATTTTTCGGACATCAGATTTTCTCTTCGGGTTGATCAGAATTTATTTTGGGTAACGATTCCGAAATTCTGCCTTCGTACTTGTGTATATTATAGCATGTTAGTGTTTATATATTTATTTCATAATTTTTAGAAATTGTTGGAGAAGTCACTTTTGGTCCGAGTTTTGGTTTAGGTGGCCGTGTTATTCATTTCTGGAGTGTTTATATGCGTAAATATATATTATTGTGTTGATTGTTGTTGGTTGTGTCGATATGATATCGACTGGCAGTCCGAGAAATAGAGGAGGTGCTGTCCGATTTCCAAGAGAATATTATTTTAAATTATTTTCCAAGCTCAATAATTCTTATAAAATTATTTCGAGTGTTCGAGCACTATTCTTTAGTTATAAATGATTCGGAGACCCGTTTTAATTCCGAAAAATGTTCAAAAATTCATAATAAATAAACCGTTCGTCCGTTTAATACGAAACGAACGCGTACAGACTCAGAAAAATATTCCGCTTCATTAAAAATACTTTCGAGACCCAAATCCTTTTTGTTTCGAAAGGTCGTTTGTTTTAAAAGTTATTCTGAGTCGATTATTGATCGAAAAATCATATTTTGACCTGATTTCAGTTTTAAACATATCGAGTCGACCCTTTTGACGAACTGAGTCATATGTGATATGAATTAAGTGATACATGAGTTATGTGCTTATGTGCTATGTGAATTATGTGTGTGTGTGGATTAAGAGCCCTGTGTTTGTCTGTTATATTTATATGTGGGCTATCGTATGGGTAGACGATAGGGTTTTGACGCGCCGTTCGTCAAGTAATTATCATTTAGACAATTAAAGTTGTATCTTTTAATTATAGATGCGGATCATTCGAGTTGATCAGGACAAGACGTTGGATAAAGAATGAGATGGAATGGTATTGGGTATCTGGCTTCTAGCAATCGCAGGAGCAGCATATCGGTGAAGTGTTGAAAAGAAAGACGGTGATGTTTTGAGACAGAATGTCAGAATAGATGTGGTTTTGCGAGTGTGACTAACTGCTTAAAACCCAAAGGCAAGTACCCTAACCTCACTTATCATTCAAGTGACGTTTAATTTGATTCATATTATGCAAGTATCCCTATCATCACTTATTGTTCAAGTGATATCTATTTTAAATCTTATCATGCAAGTATTGCTTTCCCTATTCTCAGTTCAAGATAGATAGATGTTTTACATATCGCTGGATTAAATAATTATGTTTATGCAAATACTCATCTGTTATTCTATGTTCAGAATAGTCAAGTGATTTTACTTATCCAATTATCGGATTTATAAATGCTTTGGATTTTGAGAAAAGTGATTTGGTTGCGAATATTCCTACCCAAGAATTGGGGGAAATAAAATTATTTCGGGTGTCGAGTATCATGACCCCATTTCAATAAAAGGTTTTAAGATTGGATCATAATTGCGTAAGTGACCGGGACGGACGGTCCAGCGGAGGGCTATTTCTAAGTGCCATATGAATATTATGACACCATTTTGCCACAGGCTAGTTATGCCTTTTTGTTTGAGTACTCGTGTTTTTGGGGTCACGTTTCTACGAATCATGACCTTGTGCTATCACACGGGCTGATCAACATGTGATAGTACGTCCGTCGGAGGATGATCTTAATCTAAATTATCATATCATTTTTGATATTCATAGTATAAATAATTTCTCAACTGTTTCTGTTTTGGAATAATGGTAAAATGCAGTTTTGATTCAGATTCTGATTTATGCTTATACTTACGTTGTTGTTAAATATCAAAGGTGGTATTAGTACAGATGATTGGTGTTGACTTCAGTATGGGATGTTGTGAGCATCAAAGTTCGTAGTGATATCTAATTTGATATGATAACAAAATAAGTATTAATTTCAAGAGTTCGGTTTTGAGTAAAGTTTATGATTCAATCCATAATCATTGTTTCATGTTATTGTGATTACGATATTTCCGTAAACACTGTTTTTACGAGTTTTATTCTCGTCAAGATTCAAAGTATTGCTGAAGCATGTCGCTCAAGAATATCAAAATGGTATTGAATACAATTAAGGAATCAATTCTGGGGTTCCTCAACTAAAATTTTATGATTCAGCAACTATGATTTTTAAAAATGTTCTGCTCTAATGTAGATGTCGGTTTTATATCAAACGACCCTATATTTACTATAATGATCTTGCTGAGCATTTCTTCCACTCATACTTGCCTGTTTTTAAATTTTTAACCTCCAGTGAGGATTAGCTTGCTGTTTAGCCGCGTAATTCGAGGAAGCAAAGAAGAAGCTTTTCGAAGGTGGTTGGTCCAGGGTTTGCGGACTAGTGTAAGTTTTATTATGTAAAGTTGTTTATATTATATTATATTATAGTTTTGTATTTTATTTGGGCCTAGTATACTTCATTTCGAAGTTATACTAGTGGGTTTAGTTTTGAGTTGGAATTTATTTAAAAGAGTTTTAAAAGAAAGTGAAAAAAATTTATTGTGGAATTTGGATATCTTGTTTCTAGAACTGTAACCTTAAAAGATCTTGGAGTAGTTTGGGGTCATTTATGATAATTATCTTCCGCTGGCATTTATTTATTGATTTAACAGGTTAATTTGGATTGAAGTTTTATAGTGACGACCAAATCCTCTGACCCCGGATTTGGGGGCGTTACAGGTTGGTATCAGAGCTGAGGTTATAGTAAACTAGAAACGGGAGTGTGTAGGAGTGTGTATAGCTATGTGAGGACGTTTGAGCTCATATCGAGTTCCTGTTGGACTATTGAATATAGTACCGACGAATAAGTTAAGATAAGGCGTATTTGTTTGAGATGATTGTGCGGAACTGGATGGAACTCCGGGAAGCTGCAAATTTCTATTGTGGAATCTTCCGAGACTACGATTCGACGATGATGGATATTATCGATATCCTTAGAATATGAAGAAGTATCTAGAATCGGATGACGAGTCAACAGAAGAGTTCAAATTCAAGATAAATATTAAGACTTTGGCAATACCTTCTCTTTCTATAATTTCTTTTGGCTTCTCTCAAAAAGGGATATCTGTTAGAGGATATATTCCCTAACACTCATTTTCAATCCTATCTGTGTTTTAAATGTGCCAGAGGCTGTCATGAAGCCTATTTTTCAGGTTTTGATAGCTCTGTCAAGTTATGATAATTAATTCCACTTTTCTTATTTGGTGAATAGTTTCTTGATAATGTGACGCCACTTGCTCATTTGGTGCCAGAATTTTTTTCTCTAGACTTCATTTCCTTCATAAATATCAACTTTGAAATCTTTTCATTTTTATTCATTTGATTTTGGATTCTTTTGATATTCTTTTATTTTGACTGAGATGAACAACTCTAACTATAGGGGACACAAGGTATACCTGTCTGTGTGATAGGAGTTGGATGGGACGCCATCACTTGTGTGTGTTGTGAATACATGAAGGTTAACAACCTTTAGTAGTGTCTTAATTTGGACACGCAATACCAAGTTCATTTGATCATATTGATCTCTCAGTTATTCTTTCATTTCAACAATACTTTTTCTCAAATTCAGATTTTGGTTCCGTTGTGGTATCAAATTCTTTTCTTTTTGAAATTCCATGATTTTATCATCTCAAACATTCGAAGGTATGCCAATCAAGTTAAGTTGAGTATCCTGATCAAGTCAAAGTAAGCCGATGTGATGGAATTACGAAGGAGGACAGTGGACTGCAATGCGATTAGAATATCAGTGGCATATAGCGAAGTCAATCTGTTCTTTTATTTCTCTCTCTATCTTTCTTTCTTTTCTTCTCTCTATCTTTCTCTCTATTCTTCTTTCTCGCAATCAGTAAAGCGATTCTATTGAGGAATTGGTCAAAGGATGTAGACGGAACAGTGGTACACAGTGAAGCTCCTGTAAAAGTTTTATTATACCAGGAATACAATATTTGTTTAAGATTATGGAAAATTGAGGTTATTTGGAAATGGAAAGTTGGTTAGAAAACCCTAAGTGCTGTCTTCTGCTGATTCCGAGGAAGGAATCCTTATAAGGAGGGTAGATTGTGATATCCCGTATTTTCAGAATTATGATTATTAATATTTGAATATGTTTATGTGATTTTCTGATTTAGAAGGAATAAAATGATGGATATTTTATTCCTATTTGACGAGTTTGTGTTATTAATTGGTAATGTGCTAATTGTTGAGTGTTATATCGGTCCTTGTTAATATCTGAAAATATTTCCTTAAATGTATTAATTTCAAAAGTTTATTTGAAACCCGATCATTTATTGATATCGGTAAATTGAGTTCGTTTAGTAATATTAGGGATTGGATGGATATTATGTCTGCTATGTGTTGTATGTAATATTAATTGTGTGTGACTTAGTTGTGATTGAGGATTATTTGTATTATTAATTACTGAGTCGTATCGTTTTGTTTTTGTCTTTAAAAGTGATTTTATTGAAAATCTAATTTCATAAATATTTAAATTATCTTTCAAAAATATTTTTATGACTTTATAATTACAATAATTATTTTTGAGATTTTATAAAATTTAGAAATCAATATTTCATCAATTATTTAGCCCTGTATGATTTTCTGATTTCATTTATTTATAAAATCTGTATTTAATTCTAGAATCCTTCAAAAATTATGAAACTCATATTTATTGAAGTTTGGAATATTATGAGAATTTTAAAATTATTTTGAGAATTTTTAGGATTAATTTTACCCGCGCATTGAATCGTTTAATTGATAAAAGCGGGTATAAATTGCGTTTCAAAAATTATTTTAAAATTTCAAAATTTATGTTTTTATAAACTTCGGGATATTTGTAATATTTTAAGACTATTTTTGTAATTTTCTGAATTTGTTTCAAGTGCAGCTCGGTTCATTAAATTGTGTAATGCGGGTATAGAGCTCAAGTCAAAAATATTTTAAAAATTATGAAAATTTTATTTTACTAGTTTTCTAATTATTCTGAGAATTTTAGAATTTTTTTGGTAATTTTCTGATTTTATTTACCGGCGCGTTTATTCGATAAGTTGAGAAATGCGGGGCAAAACAAAATTTTCAGATATAAATAAGGATACGTTGCTGTGATCTGTTGCAAAAAAAAACAAAAAAAAAACAAAAGAGAAAACGTGGCAGGAGGCCACCACCCCACCTGCCACCCGTGAACAAAACAAACCCCCCCCCCCCAATTTCCTTTTTACCACAACAGCTTCCCCTCCCTTCTGTCTCTCTGTCTCTCTCCTGTTTATATACTTTTAATTTTCAAAAATTCATATCTTCTCAACCGTATATCCAAATTTCAATTGGTATATATATAATTGATCAGCGCTTCGATACCTACGCATAGGTATATATATTGCAAGGTTTTGAGAAGAAAAATTGCGGGGCATATTTCCGTTATATTTCCGTTTTAATTTATTTTCGGGGCGTAGAAAAAGAGTTTGGAGGTGGTGATTACTCCACATGGCATCTCAGCGTGTATATATCTATCGCTATTAATTTCGGATTTTTCTGGAGATATTTTCCGGACATCAGATTTTCTCTTCGGGTTGATCAGAATTTATTTTGGGTAACGATTCCGAAATTCTGCCTTCGTACTTGTGTATATTATAGCATGTTAGTGTTTATATATTTATTTCATAATTTTTAGAAATTGTTGGAGAAGTCACTTTTGGTCCGAGTTTTGGTTTAGGTGGCCGTGTTATTCATTTCTGGAGTGTTTATATGCGTAAATATATATTATTGTGTTGATTGTTGTTGGTTGTGTCGATATGATATCGACTGGCAGTCCGAGAAATAGAGGAGGTGCTGTCCGATTTCCAATAGAATATTATTTTAAATTATTTTCCAAGCTCAATAATTCTTATAAAATTATTTCGAGTGTTCGAGCACTATTCTTTAGTTATAAATGATTCGGAGACCCGTTTTAATTCCGAAAAATGTTCAAAAATTCATAATAAATAAACCGTTCGTCCGTTTAATACGAAACGAACGCGTACAGACTCAGAAAAATATTCCGCTTCATTAAAAATACTTTCGAGACCCAAATCCTTTTTGTTTCGAAAGGTCGTTTGTTTTAAAAGTTATTCTGAGTCGATTATTGATCGAAAAATCATATTTTGACCTGATTTCAGTTTTAAACATATCGAGTCGACCCTTTTGACGAACTGAGTCATATGTGATATGAATTAAGTGATATATGAGTTATGTGCTTATGTGCTATGTGAATTATGTGTGTGTGTGGATTAAGAGCCCTGTGTTTGTCTGTTATATTTATATGTGGGCTATCGTATGGGTAGACGATAGGGTTTTGACGCGCCGTTCGTCAAGTAATTATCATTTAGACAATTAAAGTTGTATCTTTTAATTATAGATGCGGATCATTCGAGTTGATCAGGACAAGACGTTGGATAAAGAATGAGATGGAATGGTATTGGGTATCTGGCTTCTAGCAATCGCAGGAGCAACATATCGGTGAAGTGTTGAAAAGAAAGACGGTGATGTTTTGAGACAGAATGTCAGAATAGATGTGGTTTTGCGAGTGTGACTAACTGCTTAAAACCCAAAGGCAAGTACCCTAACCTCACTTATCATTCAAGTGACGTTTAATTTGATTCATATTATGCAAGTATCCCTATCATCACTTATTGTTCAAGTGATATCTATTTTAAATCTTATCATGTAAGTATTGCTTTCCCTATTCTCAGTTCAAGATAGATAGATGTTTTACATATCGCTGGATTAAATAATTATGTTTATGCAAATACTCATCTGTTATTCTATGTTCAGAATAGTCAAGTGATTTTACTTATCCAATTATCGGATTTATAAATGCTTTGGATTTTGAGAAAAGTGATTTGGTTGCGAATATTCCTACCCAAGAATTGGGGGAAATAAAATTATTTCGGGTGTCGAGTATCATGACCCCATTTCAATAAAAGGTTTTAAGATTGGATCATAATTGCGTAAGTGACCGGGACGGACGGTCCAGCGGAGGGCTATTTCTAAGTGCCATATGAATATTATGACACCATTTTGCCACAGGCTAGTTATGCCTTTTTGTTTGAGTACTCGTGTTTTTGGGGTCACGTTTCTACGAATCATGACCTTGTGCTATCACACGGGCTGATCAGCATGTGATAGTACGTCCGTCGGAGGATGATCTTAATCTAAATTATCATATCATTTTTGATATTCATAGAATAAATAATTTCTCAACTGTTTCTGTTTTGGAATAATGGTAAAATGCAGTTTTGATTCATATTCTGATTTATGCTTATACTTACGTTGTTGTTAAATATCAAAGGTGGTATTAGTACAGATGATTGGTGTTGACTTCAGTATGGGATGTTGTGAGCATCAAAGTTCGTAGTGATATCTAATTTGATATGATAACAAAATAAGTATTAATTTCAAGAGTTCGGTTTTGAGTAAAGTTTATGATTCAATCCATAATCATTGTTTCATGTTATTGTGATTACGATATTTCCGTAAACACTGTTTTTACGAGTTTTATTCTCGTCAAGATTCAAAGTATTGCTGAAGCATGTCGCTCAAGAATATCAAAATGGTATTGAATACAATTAAGGAATCAATTCTGGGGTTCCTCAACTAAAATTTTATGATTCAGCAACTATGATTTTTAAAAATGTTCTGCTCTAATGTAGATGTCGGTTTTATATCAAACGACCCTATATTTACTATAATGATCTTGCTGAGCATTTCTTCCGCTCATACTTGCCTGTTTTTAAATTTTTAACCTCCAGTGAGGATTAGCTTGCTGTTTAGCCGCGTAATTCGAGGAAGCAAAGAAGAAGCTTTTCGAAGGTGGTTGGTCCAGGGTTTGCGGACTAGTGTAAGTTTTATTATGTAAAGTTGTTTATATTATATTATATTATAGTTTTGTATTTTATTTGGGCCTAGTATACTTCATTTCGAAGTTATACTAGTGGGTTTAGTTTTGAGTTGGAATTTATTTAAAAGAGTTTTAAAAGAAAGTGAAAAAAATTTATTGTGGAATTTGGATATCTTGTTTCTAGAACTGTAACCTTAAAAGATCTTGGAGTAGTTTGGGGTCATTTATGATAATTATCTTCCGCTGGCATTTATTTATTGATTTAACAGGTTAATTTGGATTGAAGTTTTATAGTGACGACCAAATCCTCTGACCCCGGATTTGGGGGCGTTACATGTATTCCCTAGATACAGGGCATATCAAGATACCATTTATTAATACCAGAATCATTGTCTATGTATTTCTAAAAAATTTCTTTACTGATCTTTAAAGGTTGTTGTTACCTTGATCCTTCCCAATTCATAGTGTCAAAACTCATGCTGTCCCTATTAAGGGTGGAATGCCAACCTTTATGCATTACCCTAGGATTCATCTCAAGTTATCGAAGTTATATCCTTAATTCCTCCTTTAAAAAGGTACTTGCATCCTTCCATGGATAAATCAAGTCATATATCCTTGATAGATTATCTTATTCATCATTCCCACCTCGATAGTCTATACCTAATTTCATAATAGCATCCTTATTCAAAGTGAGGTCAATCCATATGGCCTCCAAAAGATAGCAACGGTTATCCGCTTGTCTTGCCTAATTTGGTAACGATAACAAGGATGTTCTGGAAGATATTGGTCGTGTTCAACGTGAACCACTTCTTAATAATTCCTTATTTACTTTTTTTGTTTATCTCAACAGTCACCTCAATACTGGGATACTTTTCATACCTGGCGTCTCCCTTTCTGGGTATCAAGCCACCGGTCTTACACTTCACATTCTTGAAGGTCACTTCCTTCATCCAATTTTCTTAATTTCCTACTTCCTTTTCTCCTCAGTCTATCCGCGTCTCATTATTTATCCTTCGAACTATCTCAAGGTTTCCTCGAATCCTCCCAACTTACAGGGGATAAAATATATGTATCTCTTACGCCTTCAACCATCAATTTTAACTCATGGTGAATCACCCTCATCCTGACGATTACATACTTTTCTATTGCTACGAGTCTTTAGGGTTTCCTTATACCCAACTTATAACGACTCGTGTGTTTTTGAAATATTTGAATATGTGATTATTACGGAAATTATTAAATAAAATATGTGTATTGGTTTTGACCGCTCTGTGTTGGTTGATTATTATATAGGTGTAATTTATAATACACCGAGTTGTTCGTGTGATTAATTATGGAGTCGTATTGGATTGTTTTCAGTTTCAAAAGTGGATTTAGTGTAAAATTTATTTGCATAAATATTTGGAATGTTTCAAAAAAAAATTATGATTTTATAATTACAATAATTATTTTTAGGATTTTATAAAATTAAGAAATCAATATTTTATTAATTATTTATCTTTAAATGATTTTCTGAATGCTTTTATTTGTAAAATCCATATTTAATTCTATAATTCTTCAAAAATTATGAAACTCATATTTATTTTAGTTTGGAATATTATGAGAATTTTAAAATTATTTTGGAAATTTTCGGGATTAATTTCACCCGCGCGTTGATTCAGTTATTTGTTAAATGCAGGTATAAATTGCATTTTAAAAATTATTTTAAAATTTCAGAATTTATGTTTTTATGAACTTCGGGATATTTCTAATATTTTAAGATTATTCCCGTAATTTTCTGAATTCATTTCAAGTGCGACCTGGTTCGTTAGAAGCAAATTTCGTGTTAAGTCGGGCCTTAAAATCCTCATAATTATCTAAAAAGGACACGTGTTTAATTTTTATCAATCAGTCAGGGGTGTGGCATAGTATTATAGGTTATTCATTCTGTGTTTTACATCTCCTCCCAGTTCATCTCTTTCAGTCAATCTCTCTACATCTCTCGGCCCTCTCTTTTGCAAACACCCCATTTCCCTCTGTTCTCTCTTCCCTTCCCCGTTTCTCTCTCCCCTTTCTCTGCTCCGATCACCGCCTGGTTCCTCTGGTAAGTCACTGCCGTCGCCGTCGAGACTCCGGTTGGCCGCGGTTGTTCCAGTTGTGGCTTCTATTTTGCTTATATTCATGTATATACTTACATCTGTAAGTATGTATATGTTCGGGGAATGGTTTTGTGCATTTTCTGCCGCCTCTCGCCTGCTCCGGCGAGATGGTGGTGGACCTGTTGGTATACGCGCGCGGCGCGTTTGTGCCCTGTGTCCTTGATGTTGGTTTTAGCTTTCGGTGATTACTTTGTCTGCGTTGCTGTTGTTCTGTTCTTCCGAATTGAGTGTATTGACCGGACTATCCTTTGTGTTTTCTGCAGAATTAAATTGAATGGTTCCATGAAATCAAAAGTTATTTTGTAGGGATTATTAAATTAATCGGTGAAATTCACGCTGGAAACCCGAAGTAAATGGGTACCCGTGAATTTCGCCGCCGTCAGCGATGAACATTCGTGAGCTGACGATGGACTGTGATGATTATTTCTGAGTCCTAATATTTTAAAATAAATAAATTAGTTTGTGAGATTATCGTTGAAACGAGAATTTGGTTTTACATCAAAGTCGAGTATGTAAATTAGTTGACGAATTGTGATTGAATTAATTGTTAAATTGAACTGGTGGCTGGAATTGTAGTTGTGAATTTGATTATTGTTGGTTTGACGTCGATTGATGTTTCGACGGGTAGTCCAATAAACAAAGGGGACGCTGCCCGATTTCCGGGAAAATCAAATTACGGACATACGGGAGCGTATCCGAGGATTATCGGGACGTCGAGCGAGTATAAGTAAATACATATATATATATATATATATATATATATATGTTTTATACAGAACCTGATTGTATGTTGTGTTGTATGTTTTGACCAAAACGCAGTAACCCTAATTTCGTAAAATGACGAGTATACGTAATTTCTGAAAATGAACACTGGATCGATTTCGAGAATGTGAACCCTAATTGTTTTCTATGTTATTCTAATATGAATAATTACGAGTCGGGTTTGAATATCGTTGGGTAAGAATTAGTATCGAGGATATGTCAAGCATACCTAGACGTCTAACGTAGGGTATTTCGACCCTGTAGGTTATAGCCGGGAACTTGAAAGTGGACGATGGACTAAAGATAACCTAGTGGTCAGTCGACGAGCTCAGTAGAGTTTCAACAGAAAGACCTGAGTGTCGAAGTCGAATCCAATGGGATCTAGTGGTTGGACGTTAGAACCTGAGCAGCAAAGTCGGCTCAGAGTTGATCAGTAATAGTTATAAAGCCTTGTAAGGCAAGTATTTCTGAACTTTCCTTCAAGATATATTACCAATGTTTTCGAACTGTTTTATAACATGTTACTATTATTAAACATAACTCTTGTTTTATAATGCATATGCTACAAACTATTTAACCTTAACACTGATTCTTTCTTGAACTTGAGCCATAAGCCTTATTCTTTGCAAACCGTCCTTTATTGATCCTCAGACATCAAACCATACAAATATAATACTACTCTTCAAAGATATAATTACCAAACACCAAACACTGAAAGAGAATGATTTAAAAACATAGGAACTTTTATACTCCTATCATTCTTTATAACATCAAAGAACCATATCTTGAAAAATCATTACTGGTCAAATACCTGACCCTTGTACAAACTGAAAACCGTTTCTTATACATACCCTGATATACCCTTGAGATATCCATAAGTTTCCTTACGTTTTTATGCAAATGTTTAATCATTATTGATTATGATCTTGTTTTATTGAATCATATTGTTATCATATTGAACTGCTTTAGGATTGGATAGTTTTTATATATGTGGACCAGATTCGTGGTCAGACCATACCAATGGTCAAGTTAGGCCAATGTGTGCCTTGGATCCAGTAATTAGAGCAGTGCTGTGTGCTTGCTCAGGGTTAGTGCGTGACTGATCAGCAGCCTAACCTTGGTTTTTAAAACTTAAAATGAATATCCAATTCTAATGATTAGTTAAAAAGAAACTTGATTCATCTGAATCATTTCACTTGATCATTGTTTAACCTCAGTTATCGTTATTATGACTTGCTGAGCTAGTTAGCTCACTCTTGCGAATCTTTTTATATATGTTACAGTTAAAAAGGATATGGAATATAGTGAAGTTCCTCAGTCCAAAGTACGGGTTAAGGTTCCAGTGGAGTTGAATCGAGCTAGCAGAAGCTTCATGCGATATAGAGATAGTCAGATTGTAAGAATGATTTTATTATCAAGTGTAAGCTAAATTAGTTGGGATTTGGTGCATTGTAATAAAGGTTAAGATTGTGGCTTGCTTTCATACTTTAACCTGTTGCGATCCGTGGTGTTATGAAGCAGGGTCATTATAAATAATATTTCTTATACAGGCTAATATAATGTGTTTGTGTTGTGGACCCCAAACTTCTGACCCAGGTTTGGAGGGCGCCACAGGTGGTATCAGAGCTACAGGTTATAAGTCACTGAAAAAAGCCTAGATTGTCGGGATTGGGTAGAGGGTTAGGATTAGGAATAGGAAATAGAAAGATAAGACATCGCAAGGATTAGTGCGATTACATAGTAAGTCTCCGGCACAGTTCGTATTGCGATTCGGGATTCTCAACTTGCAACGTGATTTCCAGACAACGGTAATGGCAGATCCTGATTTCCCGATGTCATTTGATCGTTTGGAGCTTTCCGTTTGAGGATCGTCATCTTTCCTCAGATTGGATTTGCACCTTGTTCCTCCACCAGCATTAATGGTATTACCTTCTATTATAACAGTTGCACCTCTTCAAGTTATTCCACACCATTCTACCACCTCTTGTTATGAGACTACCTATTTAAAAACTTCCATTTGGTTATTTTTGTTTTACTGGACATTCGGCTGTGAGCGTATCTCTTTAGTTTACCTTACATCCTGTTCTATACCCCCAGTTTAGAACTTGTCCTATGAAGCGATTGTACCTACAAGGATGGATTCGAGAGTTACAGTAAATGGTAAGCGCTTGAGTTATAAATAAAGGTGAGACGAAGTTTAGAAAGGAGATTTAAGTGTTTCAGAGGATAGCTGTTATCGGGTTAAAAGAGGCCCATAGTGACTAAGCCACCCGTGAATAATTATGGGATGAACTAGATGAATTTTGAAAGAGTAAGAGAGAAAAGTATAAACCTGGGATTTTTGTGAAATTAAATGATGATGATATGATAAATGCGATATGTAAAGTAGTAATGTGATGTGATACGAGCAAACTTTGTTCTATGAAATAGACTTATTGACTATTGGATAGCCTGTTTTACTTAACTACTGCAACGATAATGTTGGGAGTATTACCAGTATGGGAGCCTTGATGTGAAGCTACAAATAAGATAATGTGCGACAACAATTTAAGTTTTGTCGATTAAGGAAGGTAAGTTGACACGATGAAGGAGATAAGGTAGATAAAAGTGAGCGGACCTTTATGCGATTGTTTCTTTAATTTGGTACCTTGTTATAGGTCGGAAGGACAACAACCGACTCATATAGTAAGGACAACCAGGTTTGTGATTTTCCAAACTTTTTAAACAAATCTTCGAAAAAAAAAGATTTTCCTTTACAAATTTCTAAAAGTCTTTTTGAATAAAATGATTTTTAAATATTGGTTGTCAAGTTACTACTTGAGTTTCTTGTTTGTTAGAAAGCTCGGATTACCTGGAAGGATGCTGTTTCAGAATTAGTATTGCTAAATTCCGAGGACGAAGTAACCTATGATTCTGAAGAAGTTGATTATTCCTAACAGTAAAGTGCAAGTATTGTTTGATAAAATTTACAACATAATCAGCGTATGGAGTAACTATACATTCAATTACTATGACTATCAGAGTTCGAAGAATTCATTGATTCAACAGAAGCCGGAGCGTGATCGAAGAAGATTGGAAAGATTTCCAAACCTCTCTAAAAGAAGAATATTATTAACAAAAGGATCGTTATGTTGTATGGTTCGTGGTTATTCTAAATTAAAATAGGAAGCCCGAAGTTATCAGATAAGAACGCCATTATGATCAAATTGTTAAAGTATTATACGTGTAGGTGCGATGTCAGCAATGCAAGACTTAAAAAGTAAGAATCTACCATAATGCTTAATTTGCGAAGACATTCCAGCGTACTTTTTAAAGTTGTTATATGACACAATTGGGGTATGATCGAACAAGTTCGAAAAAATGAATACAAGTGAAATGTGAATGGTGACCAATGGTATCGTTCTTGTCTTCAATATTACACTGTATATTCCTTTTTGATTCCTAAACAAGTATGAACTTCTCTTCTTAAATAAACTCTTTGTTATGATATCAAAAAGGAGGATATTGCATTCCTTTCAAATTTAATTATTTCCCTCAAAGTTTTGCTTTCTGATTGGGACAAACAGTGTTATGGTAAGACACTTTGTCGGAATGACGAAGAGTCGGGTGGGACGCCACCTAATCATGTATTGTATGCCAAATGGTATGAAAGACTGGCCATCTTAAATACCAATGTGGTTGTCTCATTCATATTCAAATCCTTGTTTCTTCTGTCTTTTCAACTCTAAATTTTGTTGAATTGTGAATCCTTCTAGTTGTTTCGTTGTACTGTCGTTCTTTGTAAGAGT
Organism: Apium graveolens; assembly: GCF_009905375.1. Lineage (NCBI taxonomy): Eukaryota > Viridiplantae > Streptophyta > Magnoliopsida > Apiales > Apiaceae > Apium > Apium graveolens. Next base: position 222,333,651 of record NC_133654.1, read on the forward strand.
TTTTCAAACAGAAATCAACGAATTATGGACCAAGCGGGCAAAGTCCCATCTACTTCTCACGCATGGAAAGCAAACAAGAGCATATGGCGAGAATTGCAAATCACTAACCAGTCAAGGATGCACTAAGAGTTAAGGGAATCTACTCCAATGAGGAATACGTCTCCAAAAATAAGAAACCGTGATGACATGGATGAGTAGGGTGAATACCTTATGTGTTAGAGTATTAAAAGATGTGAGAGAAACTTAATTGTTTATCTCTCAAGGTTCTGCTGATAAGATGAATTACCCTGTTGAATTGATAAGATGATGATTAAAGGACTAGCAAGTCAAGAACATGTAGTTGTTAAATAAGTGAGTACCAATGGTGAAATTGAGATTCCTGGCAATAAGTTGTGAAGAATTGATATCATGAAAGATAAGAGGATTTGATATTATTCTAAGGAATGGATTAACTACTAAAGCATGATATCCAGACAGACCGTCATAATGAAAAGATAATTCTGAGGATGCCAAATGAAAAGGTGGTGAGGTTCAGAAGATAAAAGGAGGTAAAGAATTTGTTAACGATGACTTAAGCTAAGAAGTTCCGGTGACCAAGAGATAGGGCACTATGGTGATTATGGATAGGAGTCAGGAGTAAATAGAATTTGAAGATTTTATAGTTTCAAGATATATTTCTAGATGAATTACCAAAACTTTCTTCCCGATAAAGAAAGGAAGCTCATGATTTACTTAGCTCCTGAGACGAAGCCAGTGACTATGGCCTTGCCCAAATTGGCACCAGTTAAAATAAAGAAGTTAGCAAAGTAGATGTAAGAGATGTTTGAAGAAGAAGCGATTAGACTCAGCATATCCTATAAGGTGCACCAGTACTAATTGTTAATAAGAAAATGGAAGTATGGGATTATGCGTTGACTAGCGAAAGCTCAACAAGTTTACTATCAAGAGCAAGTATTTGTTACCTTGACCCAATGGTTTGTTTGATCAGATGAAGGAAGCAAAGTACTTTTATAAGACTGATTTAAGACTTGGTATTTCACCAATTGAAGATTAAATCTATGGACATATCAAAGATAATTTTCAGAACTAAGTATTGTTTTATAAAATTTCTGTATTGCCATTTCGATTAACCAATATACCAGTGATATTTGAACTTGATGAACAAAATCTTTAAGGAATATCCGGGTAAGCTATAGTTGTGATACTTAAAGTCAGCGGAGGACCATGCAAAGCAGTTAATGAGAACTGGGAAGTTGGAAAAGAAAGAAGTTGTATGAAATATAGTTCTTAGCATAAATAGTCAAGGTAGAGAAGATCAAAAGAGATTCAGCAGAAGTTAAAGTTATTATGAATGAAAAGAGACCAGAAACACCAACAAAAGTAAGAAGCTTTATCATAGGCCGGTTACTATCGAAAATTGGTGCAAGATTTCTTGGAAGTTGCAATATCTTGGATGAAGCTGACTAGGAAAAGTAAGAAGTTTATATGAAGTAAAGAAGGGTAAACAAAGTTTTACGGAATTAAATGAAAGAATGGTTGCAGCACCTGTTTTATCATTTTAAAAATATCAAGGAGATTTAGTAGTTATAGTGATGCTTCTCATAAGGAAGCAGGATGTGTGTTGATGCAACATAATAAAGTTATTGTATATGCACCCAGACAACCGAAACCTTATGAGCAGAAGTATCCTATTCATAATCCGGACTAACCGTAATAATATTTCTTTTGAAAGATTGGGAAACATGATATGTATGGAGAAAGGTGTAAGATCTATATGGACCATAAGAGTTGAAGTATGTATTCACAAGAAAAGGCAAAAATAGTGACAAGTGATAGGCAAAAAGGAGAGAACGAGCATAGAGTCTGCACCAGAAAAATTAACTATGGAATTTTGGAAGTTGGAATTGGAAGCTAAAGGTTATAATCCAAAAGAAGCAAGGATGGATAGTATGACGAGATGGAAAGAAAGAATAATGGATCACGATGTTAGCAGTTAGTAAAAGGAAATTTATGCGCCCAGGAAAATGATCACGATATCTCCAGATTTTCTTCTGGCACCTGGATGCTATAAGTAGAAGAATTAAGAAATGAAATCTCACAGGAAAACTCACAACATTAAGTATTTGAGTTATTGAAGAGATGCCAAGATGTACATAAATTAAAGAAAAATAATGATAACCAGGTATAAGAAGGATATGTTAAGACGGATTAGAAAGTGTTGGACACGTCAAAGAAGTAAGGTGAGGTATTAGAGACCTAGTGGACAAGGTAGACCAAGAAATGGTTTTACAAGAAGCAAATCGTGAAATGTATCAGTGGTGTTGTTAGAGAAAAGGAATGAAATTATGAGATTATGTACTAGTTAGCAGGAGTTCAATAGAACAACGAATAAGAATAAGTGACCCCTATAAAGATTGATTACTTACGAAACCTAATTCAAGAAGTATGTTATATCTTGGGGATTAACTTAAGATCCGAAATATATCAGAGATTACGATTAAAGAGTGTTAAGAGCATTGTAAGCTTTGGTGATATTATGTGAAATAACAAGTGTATTAGGTTACTATAAGGAATTAAGGATCATGGTGTATAAGGAGTACTTAGATAGGCAAACTGTAATTATTGATAACATCCTCAGCTACTCAAAGAATAAGAAAGTCTGTGTGGAATGCCCAAGAATTTTTTTTCCAAGGATTAGAAGGAAAACAAATATGTGTTAAGTCTTCAAAATGAAATTTTGATTAAGGCTAACAAAAGATTCTGAATTAATCCATTAACAACTACTTAAGCAAAGTCGTATGATAACAGATGCCTTATACAGAAAGAAGGGATTGGGTGTAGTTAAGACTACCAAGGAATTAATAAATGAATTGGAAAGAGTGAAATCTGAAGTTCAAATACCTGAAGGTGATAATATGTGAATATATGAAATTATTTTTCAGCCTTAACTGATGAAAAAAAAAGAGTAAAAGATGTTTAAATGCTTGGAAACCAAGTTGAACACGAGCACCGCCTATTATCCTTAAGCGGAGAATCCAAGTACGAAAATAATTCAGGAAATGTAAGATATATTGAGAGGTTGAGCTTTAAGGAAACACTGGAATGATTATTTATCAGCAATGTCAGCTTTAGAATGCTATTTTATTAATCTTCATGTGAACGCAAGTGTAGGTCCCCATTCTTATTGAGACAAAGTAAGAGGAAGAAGATTGTTAAATTCTAAATTAATTCATCACACCAAGAGCGTAGGGATATTGATTGAAGCAGCTTGGAATAGACAAAGAAAGAAGACGAAATTATATTGAGAGGAAGTATGAGTATAGAAATAGGACCAGTAGTGTTAGTAAAAATTTCGTCTTGAAAAAGATTGGATAAGTTTGAGTAGAAGGGACAAGCTAAGTCCTAAAATTAGTGAACCATTCGAGGTGTTGATAAATATAGATAAAGTTGTTCATAAATGATATGACCGTCACACCCGTGTGTAGACCTAATGTATTTTACTTGTCAATATTAAAGTGATAAGTATTGGGTTTAAATTAGGTAATTGATCAGAAGCCAATGGGGCTCTTGTCCAAGTTGTTCTACATATAGTGATCAATCCAAATTCTTGATCGTTAAAGGCAAGTCCTTGGAAATGAATGCATACCTATTATGAGTACGTTTGAACCTTCGAGTAGAAGGGTCTACTCAGAAATTTGAGTCAGATATGCTTGAGAAATATCCTCACTTAATTAGTTAGATCAGATTCTGAGGACAGAATCCTTTTAAGGGGGGAAGGATATAACGACTCGTGTGTTTTTGAAATATTTGAATATGTGATTATTACCGAAATTATTAAATAAAATATGTGTATTGGTTTTGACCGCTCTGTGTTGGTTGATTATTATATAGGTGTAATTTATAATACACCGAGTTGTTCGTGTGATTAATTATGGAGTCGTATTGGATTGTTTTCAGTTTCAAAAGTGGATTTGGTGTAAAATTTATTTGCATAAATATTGGGAATGTTTCAAAAAAAAAATTTATGATTTTATAATTATAATAATTATTTTTAGGATTTTATAAAATTAAGAAATCAATATTTTATTAATTATTTATCTTTAAATGATTTTCTGAATGCTTTTATTTGTAAAATCCATATTTAATTCTATAATTCTTCAAAAATTATGGAACTCATATTTATTTAAGTTTGGAATATTCTGAGAATTTTAAAATTATTTTGGAAATTTTCGGGATTAATTTCACCCGCGCATTGATTCAGTTATTTGTTAAATGCAGGTATAAAGTGCATTTTAAAAATTATTTTAAAATTTCGGAATTTATGTTTTTATGAACTTCGGGATATTTCTAATATTTTAAGATTATTCCCGTAATTTTCTGAATTCATTTTAAGTACGACCTGGTTCGTTAGAAGCAAATTTCGTGTTAAGTCGGGCCTTAAAATCCTCATAATTATCTGAAAAGGACACTTGTTTAATTTTTATCAATCAGTCAGGGGTGTGGCATAGTATTATAGGCTATTCATTCTGTGTTTTACATCTCCTCCCTGTTCATCTCTTTCAGTCAATCTCTCTACATCTCTCGGCCCTCTCTTTTGCAAACACCCTTTTTCCCTCTGTTCTCTCTTCCCTTCCCCGTTTCTCTCTCCCCTTTCTCTGCTCCGATCACCGCCTGGTTCCTCCGGTAAGTCACTGCCGTCGCTGTCGAGACTCCGGTTGGCCGCGGTTGTTCCAGTTGTGGCTTCTATTTTGCTTATATTCATGTATATACTTACATCTGTAAGTATGTATATGTTCGGGGAATGGTTTTGTGCATTTTCTGCCGCCTCTCGCCTGCTCCAGCGAGATGGTGGTGGACCTGTTGGTATACGCGCGTGACGCGTTTGTGCCCTGTGTCCTTGATGTTGGTTTTAGCTTTCGGTGATTACTTTGTCTGCGTTGCTGTTGTTCTGTTCTTCCGAATTGATCATGACCGGACTATCCTTTTTGTTTTCTGCAGAATTAAATTGAATGGTTCCATGAAATCAAAAGTTATTGTGCAGGAATTATTAAATTAATCGGTGAAATTCACGCTGGAAACCCGAAGTAAATGGGTACCCGCGAATTTCGCCGCCGTCAGCGATGAACATTCGTGAGCTGACGGTGGACTGTGATGATTATTTCCGAGTCCTAATATTTTAAAATAAATAAATTAGTTTGTGAGATTATCGTTGAAACGAGAATTTGGTTTTACATCAAAGTCGAGTATGTAAATTAGTTGACAAATTGTGATTGAATTAATTGTTAAATTGAACTGGTGGCTGGAATTGTAGTTGTGAATTTGATTATTGTTGGTTTGACGTCGATTGATGTTTCAACGGGTAGTCCGATAAATAAAGGGGACGCTGCCCGATTTCCGGGAAAATCAAATTACGGACATACGGGAGCGTATCCGAGGATTATCGGGACGTCGAGCGAGTATAAGTAAATACATATATATATGTTTTATACAGAACCTGATTGTATGTTGTGTTGTATGTTTTGACCAAAATGCAGTAACCCTAATTTCGTAAAATGACGAGTATACGTAATTTCTGAAAATGAACACTGGATCGATTTCGAGAATGTGAACCCTAATTGTTTTCTATGTTATTCTAATATGAATAATTACGAGTCGGGTTTGAATATCGTTGGGTAAGAATTAGTATCGAGGATATGTCAAGCATACCTAGACGTCTAACGTAGGGTATTTCGACCCTGTAGGTTATAGCCGGGAACTTGAAATTGGACGATGGACTAAAGATAACCTAGTGGTCAGTTGACGAGCTCAGTAGAGTTTCAACAGAAAGACCTGAGTGTCGAAGTCGAATCCAATGGGATCTAGTGGTTGGACGTTAGAACCTGAGCAGCAAAGTCGGCTCAGAGTTGATCAGTAATAGTTATAAAGCCTTGTAAGGCAAGTATTTCTGAACTTTCCTTCAAGATATATTACCAATGTTTTCGAACTGTTTTATAACATGTTACTATTATTAAACATAACTCCTGTTTTATAATGTATATGCTACAAACTATTTAACCTTAACACTGATTCTTTCTTGAACTTGAGCCATAAGCCTTATTCTTTGCAAACCGTCCTTTATTGATCCTCAAACATCAAACCATACAAATATAATACTACTCTTCAAAGATATAATTACCAAACACCAAACACTGAAAGAGAATGATTTAAAAACACAGGAACTTTTATACTCCAATCATTCTTTATAACATCAAAGAACCATATCTTGAAAAATCATTACTGGTCAAATACCTGACCCTTGTACAAACTGAAAACCGTTTCTTATACATACCCTGATATACCCTTGAGATATCCATAAGTTTCCTTACGTTTTTATGCAAATGTTTAATCATTATTGATTATGATCTTGTTTTATTGAATCATATTGTTATCATATTGAACTGCTTTAGGATTGGATAGTTTTTATATATGTGGACCAGATTCGTGGTCAGACCATACCAATGGTCAAGTTAGGCCAATGTGTGCCTTGGATCCAGTAATTAGAGCAGTGCTGTGTGCTTGCTCGGGGTTAGTGCGTGACTGATCAATAGCCTAACCTTGGTTTTTAAAACTTAAATATCCAGTTCTAATGATTAGTTAAAAAGAAACTTGATTCATCTGAATCATTTCACTTGATCATTGTTTAACCTCAGTTATCGTTATTATGACTTGCTGAGCTAGTTAGCTCACTCTTGCGAATCTTTTTATATATGTTACAGTTAAAAAGGATATGGAAGATAGTGAAGTTCCTCAGTCCAAAGTGCGGGCTAAGGTTCCAGTGGAGTTGAATCGAGCTAGCAGAAGCTTCATGCGGTATAGAGATAGTCAGATTGTAAGAATGATTTTATTATCAAGTGTAAGCTAAATTAGTTGGGATTTGGTGCATTGTAATAAAGGTTAAGATTGTGGCTTGCTTTCATACTTTAACCTGTTGCGATCCGTGGTGTTATGAAGCAGGGTCATTATAAATAATATTTCTTATACAGGCTAATATAATGTGTTTGTGTTGTGGACCCCAAACTTCTGACCCAGGTTTGGAGGGCGCCACACAACTCCCTTATCATTCCTCAAACTCTATTGCCTTTATATTCCTTTCCACTTCAATTTCTTTTTATTTTCCTTTCTCTTATCATTATTTCATGAACCAACACAACATAAGCATTGATTTCAAACATCCCGTCATTCTGGATTCGTGTCCTCAGAACGAATCTTGACAACTTTTACAACTTAGATTCATAATTCATCATACTTATCCACTTTTGTTCTAGCTCCAAAGCTTTTACATTATCTCCATAACCTTGGGAAGTACTTTCCTGAAAACAATTGACTGAACTTAAATCAGTTTATTATAATCTCTTGCTCCGTGCCTTCCTTGGCCTTTCACCAGCGGGTGATCTCTCTCTTAGGAGGGTAAGTGACAAAAACAGTCTTTTGTGGTTCGTCAATCATTCAGAATCTCAAATGATTCCTCTATTTCCTTTATCCAGGCTCTTGTCTCGGCTGGGTCAGCTCGTCCTTTGGAACTCTGAGAGCTTAGCAACTTAAAGGTCCTGAAAGAATTTCCCACTACATTGTTTCTCTCAAGGTGGTGGTTGGGAATAAAGTATATGTTCTGTTTAGACAGGTCCATGAATTTCCGTATAGGAGTACCGTCTCGGGTCTCCTTATCTCGCTCGAATTTTGTTTTCTTAGTCTAAATATTTATTCCTACTCCCCATAATTGGGGTCATCTTTTAATTTAAAATCCTCATTTTCCACTTTATTATATTTTGGGTTCCTTATATCTTAATTGCGACCTCCCCGATTATCACATTCAAGGTTTGCCCCTAATCTTATTCCTTGTGGGGGCATATTACTTGGAAAATTTTTGAGAATCTCTGGATATTCGTCTTACTTACTTTGCTTAAGTCTTTCCCTCGTTCGGTCCTTGCACGATTGCAAATTATGAATTCTCAAGTTCGATAAACTTCATGACACTCTCTTAAGTGTTACTAGAGTAATTAACAATATGATCTTATCACAAACAACTGATCTGAACTGAAATTAACGAATATATACATAACCATTTTTTTCGAGGGTACAACAACTGAACACATTAAAGAGAATTACATCATTTGATCTTATCGCTCCTATCCCAAAAGTACTACCATAGATAATCATCTCGTCATTAAAACTAATCATTCATAACTTAGGTTAATCCTCCAAAAGCGGTGTTACATGAAATTCTTGTCTGATTGCTCTGGCTCTGCACACTACCATGGATCAAGAAATGCGGGCACGCACGACATCCCTAACCTGCTCCATTAAAGCGGTGATGAGGTCTAGGATAGTTGCAAGTAGAGCTGGATCAATCTGACCCTCAAGATGGCCTCTAGCTGTAACATGGGTGGTAGCCTCAATCCTTTCCATGCTATGAGCTAATCCTGCTGGAAGTACCCCACCCTCGATCCTCGGTGCAGTAAGTCGATCCAACAGATCACTCCTAACATTACGGGCCTCAGACAGGCCACCCAAAGTCATATGATAATTGGCGATAAGAGAAGCCTGAGTGGTAGCATCTAGCAGTCCATGGGGTGCAGGTGGTGCAGACCCAGGAGATCCAAATGGATAACCAAGCACGGTATCAGGTGACAATGGTGCAGGAGATAAAGGTGGCATTTCTTCAGTAGGTGCTGGGCTCTGTACCGGGGATGGAACAGGAATTGGTGGAACCTCATGGATGTCTACAGGAACCTATGGAAGAGGGTCTGATACTGGTATAATTGGTGTCGTGGAAGGCCCCACTCCTTCTGCCCTCATTAACCTTTGTGCCCTTGGTAACTCTTCATCCTCTAGTGCCACCCTCGCGGCCATTCTTGCTCTGGTAGTCGCCCTGACTACGGTCATCAATTCCTCAACGGTCCTCTCTTCATTCTCAGCCACAATCCTTTCCGGAATAACATCCTCAACCGCAACATTCTCAATATGAATCTCATCTGGTCCCTCATTAGGGTACTCCATCGGATTCACAATTTGATCTCCAACTTGTAATAAAACATCCTCATGCTGATGCTCCTGAACCTCAGGGTTCGGTGCCCCGCTTCCCTATACGAGAACGAACTATGTTACTATCACGATATTTATAAGGGTTCCCGTAAGGGTTTTAACTGTCAGTACTACGTTAGGTAGCCCGACTATGAACTTGGTAAGAGTTCTTATTATCTTAGTGAACTTATTATCTTTACGTCACATCATCTCTGAGGTTTATAACGCTTAGCTCTGATACCACTTCTGTAACACCCCCAAATCCGGGGTCGGGGATCCGGGTTGTCACGAGTTCCATTTCCCTTAAAAACACCCAATCTTAATAAATAATCAACTACTCTGTACTGTGACCCCACAATAAACACACACACCACAAGTTATAGTCTCAGAGATGAATATCCAAAAATAATCACAAGTCGTTTTATTCCACAATTATATGTCAATACACCTTAAAAAGGTTTCTGAATAAATTTACATTTCTTTGCCATTATTACAATTCATAATTATACATAAGTCTGGTACATCATAAGTTGAAAGCCTAGCCTATTGGTAGTTCCTACCTCAGCTACAGCGACATCAACGCCTATAGGAAACTGCGGAATGTTTCCTAATCGCTTGCGAATCGGGAGCTTGGTCCTGTTCATCTTTTCTATCTGTTGTTGTGTGATGAAAGAAGAAAGCAAAGGTGAGCAGCAAGCCCACCAAAATAATATGTATAATGATTAACAATATATGAGCCTTCTCATAGTACTCATGAAAGTCTTGGTCAAAAGAAATGAACCAAGTTTGATATCTTAATGCCATGAAGTCGCAAAATATTCAGTATATATACATATATACTTTTCAAAATCTTGGAAGTCCTCTTCCATGTATAATATACACAAAGTTCCAGTTTATAACTGTATAAAAATATCGTTGCAAGGTGATCTCATATATCTAACCTTGTCTCAACGTTTTTCTGAAAGTCTTTGATATGCATAAGATAATCATTTACTAGATATAAGTTTAAAAGATGAAGTTACAAGATACTCCAATATACTTATATCTTTTCCGAATACTACTTGAACTACCACCGTTCAAGTTATAATTAGTTTCAAAAGTTCATCACACTGATGAGACTACAAGATAAGACTTGAATAGATTCAATCTTTGAAATATTTTGAAGGAAATGAAGTTATGATATACTTCATTAAGTCCCGATATATATATACACCTATATATATACATACGTTTCCTGAAAACCTCTGTCATGTAAAGTATGAACAGAATTGCAATATCCAATAAATTTGGAAAGGAAAGAATTTTGGCATAAACCTGATATCTTGCTGATCAGGCAAAGATACCAATAAGTAACCTTTTCTACTAGTAGATAGACGAATTCCCCACTGGTGATCACCATGGCCGCAATAGGACCTTATGCTGGACTGCCACTCAGCCACTTACGCATTTGATGGACTCCCATTGAGCCACTTACACTTTCATGGACGCCCACTGAGCCCATGTTGCTTATGCCGACTCAAATAGATGAACTTACTTCCCGAACGATGGGCAAGTAATCAAGATGTTTTCTCAAAACAGCAACCTCGTTGCAAATGTAAAATACACCACTGAGCCGGATCCCTCAAGTTTTGAACGAGTATTTAAATCCCCTTTAAAAGGAAGATCTTAAATATAAAAATGAGTTTTGGGATCCGCTCTAACTTTTAAAAATCATTTTGAAGACTCGAAAACACTTTAAAGAGTGTTTGGAGTAATGCTGATTTAATGAAATAAATCAGTCCCAATATATTAGAAAATATCTTAATATTATTATTTAAATAATATTCTCATAAAGAATAATCTTTATAAAAATAATTGAAGTAGAAGTTTTAAAACTTATACTTGAAATGAGTATTAAATAACCAAAGATATACTTATACGAAAGTACTATCTTTATTTGAATAATCAAAGATAAGTTTGATTATCGACACCTTATTCTTTAATAAAATAAAGAATATATCTCAGCAAATAATCGGAGTCATAGATCCTCAAATGAATATTCAAATAATATTCATTAAATAATATAAACTGAGTCATAAGCCCTCGAATGAATATTCAAATAATATTCAATAAATAATATAAAGGAGTCATAAGCCCTCGAATGAATATTCAAATAATATTCAAATAATAAAATAAAAGGAGTCATAAGTCCTCGAATGAATATTCAAAATAATATTCATTTAATAAAATAAAGAAGTCATAAGCCCTCGAATGAATATTCGTAATAATATTCATTAAATAAATTAAAGGAGTCATAAGCCCTCAAATGAATATTCGTAATAATATTCATTAAATAAAATAAAGGAGTCATAAGCCCTCAAATGAATATTCGTAATAATATTCATTAAATAAAATAAAGTTATCGAATAAACCTTATTCGATTAATAGTTTTAAAAACTATATCAATATATATATATATATATAAATATATATTATACTCGGGAGTCTCGCCTCCCGGTTTTAGAAAAAGTTCACCTTTTGATCCCCTATACTAAGGGTATACGCAAATACCGCTTATCTCTAGCATAGGTATTATGCAACGAATAAGCATTTGAACCAACAGATATATAAATCAAGAATACGAAACAGGCATGCATATATACCATATCACATGCTACAATATATCGCAAGAATTTGCTAATAACAAATATGCATTTATCACAAGATCATGCATATACACATATACATCACAACAACAGTATAACGGGTAGAAAACTTGCCTGAGCGACTGGGGGTGATAAAAGGCTCGGGACGAGTCTGGTAACCTATAAACAACAAGTAAGTTGGAATTAAACCAAAGTCACTTGTAAATCTATACTTTAACTAACTTAGACTCTAACGCTTGTTTTGCGCTTACTGATTCTCTTAAGTCACTCGAGTACCCTCGGCTCCACCATTTTTAATAATTTAACCATTACGAGTTTAAGGCGATTCCTTCGCGGGTGTCTTATTAACTGCCTATTACACCTTACAAAAATGTTTCATACTTCAATTAGTCCTTTAAGGTCTTTAACCTATGTTTCAAAGTAAGGCGAGGGGTAAGGGTTCGTTCGCGAAACGTCGTTACTTAAAACGGCCGTTTCTCCTAAACCGTTCATCGGAATCAAACGAACCACATATCAAAACGAAGCTCATAACATGAACTATCTAAAAATGGCAATGATCAAAACCTAGCCGTGAGTTCAAGGGTTCTGATGTTAAGAACAAAAACAGTCTACGGTAAATCGGGCATTACGATGGCTATATTTACGCAATTTCCCAAATTTAAACCATTCCAAAACAACCCATAATCAAGCCACAATCACATCCCAATCCAAACTCCATCCATACCACATCCTAACAGCCCCAATCAATTCAATATTAACATTTATACTTATGCTTAAGCTTGAATTTAACTATACTTAAGTTTTTTTAACCAAAACAACAAGATTCACCATCCATTTCACTACCACTCCAACCCCAAATTCTAAACCAACAAGCATTAAGCTACTATATCACCATAACAATCAAAATCATCCTATTTAACAAAGTAAAGCTAGGGTTTGGAGATGATATACCTTCCTTGAAGTGGTGTGAGTAGCTAGGAAGCCTTAAGGAGTCTTGAAATGACTTAGGGATGCTTGGATCTTAAAGGAAAAATAAGAAAATCAAGTTCAAATTCTTGAAGTCACTATTCATTGTCTTCTTCATTGATTTCTTGAAGAAGATTGTGAATGATTTGGAGGCTTAAACTCATAGAATAGCCATAACTATGCATAAGGAATACTAGGAATTATCTTACCAATTTAGGAAGCCTTGAACTTGAATTTTGAAAATTGTTTTCTTTGAAAATGGCAAAAGCCGAGAGCAAAGGGAGGATGAAGGAGAATTTTGTGTTTTTGTTTTGATGAAAATGAATATTTGCTTGGTTGGTTGAATTAGTTTTGTTTTGTTTTAGGTCAATTACCCATTTACCCTTGATTTTGTGTGGTTAATATTCCACCACATTTCCTTCCCTCTTATGTCATGCTTGCATCACTTTGTGATGTCATCACCCCTCCTTTGTCCTCTTTCTATTGGTTGGATGACACCATCCTCTCTTATCCCTTTGATTAACTTCCTAATTGTTTGCCTAATGACCGATGATCTGTTATACGGTACGCTTAACTTTCGTTTTCATTTATCGTTTGAGGGATCATACCCGGGATCTTATTACTTAGGTTTCCTTAACCTTTCTCAATATATTATATTCCTTTTATGATCCTCTCTTATAATCCTTTAATTTAAATCCTTTTTATCCTGTTACCTTTTACTCAATTCTTTCCGTATCTAGTGGATTTCCGGGAAAAGTCAAAGTGTTCGGAATTGGATTCTGACGATCTTTACATACACTTATATACCATATAGAGTACTAATAAAGTCTCAGAATATCCATAACAGAACCCCTACATAGTGTGGCATGAAAAGTTTTCTCATTCAGCTAAAACACTATTCATAAGGGTTACAAAAAGTTCAAAATTTTGGGGTTATTATAATCTCCCCCTTAGAGAAGGAATGTATGCTGTTGTTTGACGGAGTTCTCATATGTTACTTGGTTGGAAAAGAAATAACAAGTCATAGTCTGATCAACCATGTCCCTTTAAATGCTGCAAGAATGACTTCACTGTTGATCATCATGTTCACCAATCTTCCCAACTCCTTATACCTCCCCAATGTGAGATCATCAATTGTTACCAATTGTTAGCTCTCAAAGGTCCCGAAGTATTCTAATCTAATCGGTAAATGTTAGGTCCCTAAGAATTAGGTTCCAATCATAAACAGATTCGAGACCCGAAGTATCAAGAACCATGTTTAGGGATAGGGAATGGGATATGGTGTTTCTCTTTCTTCCTCACTGTGAGTGTGTGATTCTGTTTCATGTACCTCACAAGTGTTTCACTCTTCTCTACACTCGTGTTTACACTCATTCTGACAAGTGTATCACTCCTCTCATAACTCCAAAATCCAGTTGTACCTGCAAGGAAAATCACCTTAGCCATCCTTAAGGAGGTCACAGGTGGTGCAATGGGAGTTCGCAAATCCCCATCCTTGTTAGACTCGTCATATGAATCTGAGTCATAATCTATAAGTTGCTATTTTCCCTTTTAGGGTTCCATATTTGAACTCTGGGAAGGTAAATAATGATCCAAAGAATTTAGCATAAAGATCAAAGTTCCCTTCTAATGTCTGTAAAAACATTTCCTTGTGACTCATCAGGTAATATCTAAATCATTATCAACAAGTTGCCGATCTGCACCTATGTCAGATCCACTATCCGCAGATGCATCCAGGTTTATTAGTCCTGGGGAGGTAGACACTGACCACTGACATATGGCTATTGGATCAATATCCTCTCCTAGCACCTGTAAAGGCAATCGGTCTATTAAAGAACCTTGAACAATCGAATCTGACCTTAAAATGGTCAAAACTCTTGTTTCTGTCAACTCATCCTTTGTGTGTGTAACCTATCCTTGTGCATCAAGAATTGTTTATTTTTAAGGTGGTGACACTACATCGGATGCCTTGGCCGACAGGCGAATTTCAATAGACGCACCCTGTTGAGAGGATGAATCTAGTAACTATTTTGTGCCTTTTCAGCCATTACATCTTTTTGAGAAGATGTATGGGGGCTAGCAGTTGTCTCAGTTTTGATTTATTTCAACTTTGTAGAAGACAGAGCTGTTGGGTTGACTTCAAAACCTTCCTTATGTGGTGCACTAAGGCACTTTCTCCCTCACGCTCATTCATACTTCATTTTAGTGGTAAGAGAGTGTTGGTTGGATCTGTTTCTGTGTTTGTCTTTACAGTCTGGGATAGAAGTTGTGGGTTTTCAACCTCATGACTATCAAATGAGAGAATGCCATGGGAGGCTGAACCTGCATCACAGAGCATATGGCAATATAGAGATAAAATGCACTTAAGATCTATAATGAATGAATATTATGCATTTAATCTTTTGAGAGAAATGATGTACAATAGTGATTTCAAAAAGATTTTAATGAAATAAGATATCACTAATGTAGAAAGAAGTTTGATTTTCTCCTAAAACTGTTCGAGTGCACAAGTCTGTTTTTATGCCTAAAAAGATAAATGATTTGATAAGACACAGACTGATGACCTAGCAGTATTAAGAATAGAAAGAAAGATTTTGTCTTTTAATATGAATGAGTTTTTGTAAAAGCATTGATCACTTAGGGTAAAGTCTAAGCAATTCTCATTAATATCAAAAGCTCCATAATCTATCTTTATAAAATTATTATCAACAACATTGTTTATTGATAAATAATATTAATAAGACTGACTATGCTGCTAATTTTAAATTATAGTGAATCTTTCAGATATAACAACTCATATAAATTCACTAGAACTTAAAATCTCACAATTATCTGCAACAAAATATTAACAATATATCATTGTCTGATACTTGTCAAGTACTTTAGATACCAATAATTATGTTGCATCATATTTTAAATATTAAAATAAGATATCATTGAATTAAATACCAATTATCTATCAAAAAAGACATCAACATTCAATTTCATATATCATACAATTGTTAACTCCTAATAACTGTAGTATCTCAAACAATACTGGTTCAATAAATAAAGCAACATTAACCAACATTGTCTTGTTTGCAATCTTAGAAAAATATTATAAGTTCCATATACTTTGATCCATTGAGTATTGCATCTATATCAAAGTGTTTAGGAATTTGCGAGTAAGTATAAAAATTATTCTAAGTGGACAACATATGGTTACTTCTAATAAAGCAAAATCTTCATTGACCATAGTTGTACTTCAAAAGATATTTTTACACTTTTTATATTAGTATAAGTGACTGAAGATAAGCAATAATTACTTAGAGGAGTTCTAATTAATGTCAAAAATACTAATACTTTACAATTAGTTCATAGTTAAACTTTTAACTAAATATCATTAACTGATATAAGTCAAAAATTACACTGAACTAATCATGCTACAATAATGATTCTAATTTAAGTGAATTCTTGAGATGTAAGCATTGCTAAATTCACTAAAACTAAAATCTCATAATTAACTTATAACACATAAGTTACAATCAATATACTAGATATCAATTGTTGACAGATTTAGTTATAATCAATCATGTTACTTATTTATTTTAAGTTAGTTTGAATTATGGAGAAAATAAAATCATTGAATTGCTTCAATTTCCATAATCCAAACTACCCAAAATAAATATTAAATAAATAAATACTAAATATCTATGAGTTAGATACTAGCACCTAAATATTTATAATTATCCTTGAATAATCACCAAAAGGATATATGACTTATATACATGGCAATCACCCTCTGGATAATTAGTAACTTTAGAAATACTTTCTAAGCATATAAAATATTAAGAGTTTTATACACATAACTTAGAAAATACTTCAACTTTTAATATCAGTGATTTTAGAAATAAGCATTGATTACTTAGTACAAAAATTCTAAATAATATCATTAATACTAAAAGTACCACAATTATTCATACATGATACAAATAACTATGCTGCATATTATTTTAACATAATTTAAATTATGAGACTGATATAGAATGGAATTATCTACAGTCATAATTTAAATCAATTAAAATAGTATTCAAACTTAATGCTATAATACATAACTACCACAAATGTATATGACATTATAATCATGATAATCAAGATAGTAGCACTAAGTACGAGGTACTGGATTACTGATAAATTCACAAGTCCTTTAAATATTGAAGATTTAATACTTGTGAACTTATATGAAGAATTCCTTACAAATGGGATTTCCAACTAACATGCAATGAATGTTATCCCACACTTACAAACCAGTCTTGAAAAATTAACTTTATCAAGTGATTTAATAAATGTTTCTATCAGTAACTCTTTAACTAAAAGACATGCTCTCAAATTAAATGATACCTGGTGTAAAGGTGCCTTGTCATAGAGTGTTCACAGAGTTGTTGGATTTGAGGTTGTTTCTTATCATAATAAGAAATCAATCTTCGTCCACGAAGTTGACAGCTTCCTGAGATGCTTCTCCTGTCACTTATGTTGACAGCTTCAGAGATGCTTCTCCTGTCTTTCTTACAACCTGCGTAATCTATATCTATATAGCCAAACTTGTTAAGCATAATATCTTTAGGGTACTTTACTCCAAGAGTTGATAGTCCCTTAAGATATCTAATAATCTTGTTAATAGCTATACAATTGGATTCTCTAGGATCCACTTGGAACCTTGCACATTGGCATCTTAAGAAAATTACATGTTGTCCATTAGCATTTGAGTAAAAGAGTGAGCTCGTCATACCTCTATAGTTTGTCATTATACCTGAGTTGCACTGATCCAGCTTTAGTGGTTTCTGTTGGTAAGTAGTCTTGGCATGTTCAGAGTCTTCCAAATTTTGCATCTTCAAAAGATCCTTAACTTACTTGTATTGCCATCATTCTTTTGGTTTACTTGTGCTCCTAAAAGAATTGTTCTTTTGGCTTGCTTGAGCTCCTAAAAGAATTATCCTAATGGCTTGCTTGAAGTAATTCCAAAAAGAATTGTAACATTTCCAACATTCTCCTCCATACCTAATCTGCAATTACTTAGCAAATAATCTTGCACAAGTCTTTGTTAGTAGACCAACATATAACATTATCATTATATCAGAGCACATATATAACATTATGTTTGTTTCTAGTGATAAGAGAGTTATTAATATGACGACTCTACTATTTCATATTTAACTACAACTTCAGTTAGAGTGCCATACCATGTCCTTGACGATTGCTTGAGTAGTATACTAGTTCATACCAACCTGAAGTGAGCTTGTGAAGAAGAGATATATATTGACTTCCTCTTTTGACTCACCAACCAGGAGTGCACTTGTACACATCTACTAGAGTCCAATTCCAAGTGTAATGTGCATCAGGTGCCTGCTATGTCATAATATCCTCAAGTCTCGTCACTTGTACTATCTGTTAGATACTGCTTCCTGATAATAACCTAGCATCCAGTTTTGCCTTGTCCCTCGTAACAATGCCACTGTCATCCAGTTTGACTTCTGGTTATCCTTGTACCAATTACAATATTGTCATTTGGTTTGGATACCAGCTTCCCTACAATCTGCTTGCTGACTGATTGAGCTCATCTTGTTTTACAATCACCCAATCAATCTGGATCTATCAGAGCTTCTATAACTTTCTTAGTTTCTTCTTTAGATAGAAAATTAGAGAAATAATCATTCACACTCAGTAGCCCTGCTAATCATTACTCCACCATCTAGATCACTTAAGAACTAGACTCTGGGAATAATATTGATATCAAACCCTTTCTCTCAGCAGATATGTTCTTGTAGTGTCCTCTGATTTTCAATGTGGTGTTGTGTCTGACTAGTTGATCCTTCATTTTGCTCCCCTTAAGCTGTTGCTGGGATTTCCTGAAAATCATTACCTTTGCTGACTGGCTTCATTGAAATAATGAGTTGTATTATACACTGCCATTCCACTGCTTGGATATGAATCATCAATACCATTAATTTCTCCTTTAACAGCTTGGAGCATGGAGTTGTTGAACTGTGCACTTAGACAGTCTATCACCTTATGTGGATCAACCACAAATGCCCTGTAGGTTGTAGACTCCACTGAGTAGCCAGGGAAAATATACTAACTGTAGAACATTCTCTCCAAACACTTTGAGGTTATCCAGTATTTGCTTTTGTTGGCCATTAACTCACTAGTGGTCTTCATGTATACATCCTGATCAAGGCTTGATCTAACTTGTTGCAAACTGTATTGACTGCTTCAGCCCTTTGGTATTTAGAAAGTCTTAATTAGCTTGATATTTCCCTTGTAGCTTTAATCAAGTTCTAGTTCTTCCTTTGTACCACTCCATTCTGACACGGAGCTCCCAGTGCTAAATATGTCTCTACAGTTGCTTCCAGTTTGATCTCCTGATATGATCAATCACCATATGTGATGTCTTGTCTCGAGAACGCATGAACAACAACTTTGTTTGATAAGAGTAGTCAACCACCATCACTAAGGTATATCTTTACTTGATGTGATGTTGTCTTTGACTTCTCTTTCTGACATTCCTCACATTTACCTTCTTCTGAATTCAAGATGAGGCAGTCCTCTCACTAAACCCTTTTTACAAAAGAGTTCCTTGTGTTAATGTTCACGGGTGAGAGCTTCTAACTTACTCTTAATCAGAGCAAGCTTCTCAATCTTCCTGCTTCAGAAGAGACACTGTCATTCCCAGTGGACTAACAATGAGATTTACAGAAGGGGGGTTGAATGTATATCTCAAAACTTTTTCAAGTTTTGAGCAGTTTCTAAGGCTAAGTGTTTTAATGAACAAATGTGTGAGAATTGCTTGAAGCTAATACAGACAGATATATATTCAAACACAAATGTAAAGAACACAAAGAACTTAAAAAAACTTTTCTGGTGGATTTTTTGTTCCACCAGAGATGTGTTATTTCAGAAAATCTGTGATTCAAAGAATTAAATCACAGATGCGTCCTAGTACAAACTAGATGATTTTCTCTCTGGATTTTTCTAAACAGCTCTGGAAAATTCATCATCTAATTACTAGTTGCTACTTGGTTTATATATCACCAAGTTTAGAAGTGAAGACAAAACTGTAAAATATAATTAAAAGATTCTTCACATGTTTCTTCTTCATTTCTCTATCCAATTCAATTTAGGTTTAGCTGTGAATCTTTGAATACTTCCTAGTTTGCACCAGAATGGAAATGCTGCATTTTCTTGATTCCTCCTAGAGGCTGCCATATTCCAGTATGTCTTTGTCAACCCATGTGCCTCTGTCAGCTTATGAATTGTCACTATCAACTGCTATTGAACTAAGCATCCGTTGAAGCTTTCATCCGTTGATGACTTTATCCGTTGAAGCTTTATCCATTGAAGTTTTATCCGTTGATGCATTAGCAGTTGAAGCTTTATCCGTTGAAGCACTCATCCGTTGATGAATGTTATCCGTTGAAGCTTTAGAGACATCCGTTGAAGCTTTGTTTCTCATCCATTGAAGGCCTTTAATATCATTTGATACTACTTCACTTATACAAAATTACAAGGCATGAAATATTTAGAATTAGTCCTCCTATTTGCATATCCACAAGTAGTCAACATGACTGATAATTTCCCACAACATCTAAGAATTACAACTTAAATACAGAGAATGAAATGTGCTACAATACTAAACTTATTTCTAAGTAAAGCTACTCCTTCAACGGATAGCCAAAATGGTCTATCCGTTGAGGCTACAAACACTAGATTTTAACTTAAGTGTTTTGTTTAACTTATCATCAACCTAATACACATATTCCTAACAATCTCCCCCTATTTATGTCTACTAGAACTGTAGGCATAAATTTGGGTTTAACTTGATGATAACAAAACACTTATCAAACATATGAACTAAAATAAAGTAGAAATTCAAAAGTGCTGCAAAAATGTGTATACTGAGATAGAATTGAAGAATTACATTGTTTCCAAGGGTGTTCCTTTAGCCTGAGTAGATTAATTTATTTTCCTTTGATCCCTTGTTTTCTTCCCTAGTTGGAGTTGTCTGTAGAATTCAGCTTCATCTTCTTCATTGATGTCCAACTTAGATTGCATATCCTTGAGAGTTTCATTACTGGCAATCTTGAGCTGATCTTCAAGTCTGAAAAATCTTCTGACTCCATTATTGTCTCTGAACTCCATCAACCAATGAGGTGATTTATGAACTGTAATTCCTCTTTCTGGGATGAGTAATGTTCTAGGCAAGGCATTGGGCTCCCACCAAGTTTTCCTTATGCTGGCAATCTTGTTGAGAATCTCAGTTTTGGCAGTCCTGGTAAAGCCAGAATCCCTTTTTATAGCTGAGTAGACTCTAACCAAGGTAGAATAACCTTCATCCAGAATTCTGTAAAGAGGCCAAGTCCTTTCCCCACTTCCTTTATATTTGAACACTAGTCTTTCTGGAAGTTGTCTGTAGGCATCTATTCCCCTTACTTCCTCTAGCTCATCCAGATAGAGTTCAATTTCTGTAAATTCCTTTATGTCACAAATGTGAACATAATCATCCTTTGAGGCTTGTGGCTTAGGCTTAGGCTTCTGAGTGAATTTGATTGAGGTTAGAGGAGGTGTTGATTTGAATTTTCTTTTCTGTTTCTTTGATGGTGGAGAAGTGGTTAAGAAAGTGGGCAATATGATGGTGTCCCAATCAATTGGTTCCTCCTTTGGAGTGATTGTTTCACCATGGATGTTTATGAAGGGGTCAGGCACAATGGGTTCAGGAATAGAAGGTAGTGGTTTGGATTTTGATTGGGTTTCTTCAGTTTCATCTACAATCTTCCTTTTTGCATTGGCCTTCTTTCTGTTCCCTTTCTGCCATTCCTTTATTTCCTTGCTTCTTTCTTCCACATCATCATTAAGCATGTCCCCCATACCTACATCTTCACCCTTGTCTTCAATTTCTTTCTTTTCTTCAGCTTGACTTGACTTAAGCTATTTTTCAAGCTTTGCTTGTGCTCTTTTGTCAGCCTTTAACTTTTTAGCTTCTTCTTTCAACCTTCTGGCTTTTTCCCTCTTGGCTATTGAGAATTTGGGATGTCCTCGTATCACACAGATACTATTTCCCTCTCTAAAGATAATAGCCATGTTCATTCTTTCAACCACATCCTTGGTCTCCTTGTGCTTCATGATATTACCACCCAAAACCTTGTCTTCATCAGGCTTTGGAAGAGGAAAATCCACTCCTTTCAACTGAGCAAGGCTTAGAGGGTTCTTTGTAGAGTCCTTGTTGGATCTGTTGTTGGGCTTGAGAACCATAGGTTTCAGATTCTTGGAAGAAGTCTCTCCAACCTTATTCCTCCTTACTGGCTTGAGCTCCATAATGATTGGCTCCACCTTTGTGTTATGCTTCACATATTGTGATTTTGAAGTTGTAGAACCAAAAATTTGTTGCATCCTTTCATCAATTTTCCTCCTTTGCTCTTGGACTTTCATCTCAGCTGCTGCTATCTGGATTAGATCAATTCCATCAAGCTTTCCTTTGATTTGAAGTGTTGGAGAAGTGGTGATGGCAGGAACTAGCACTTTAGATATTTGAACTTTTGTTGATGGCTCTCCTTCCCTCTCCCCTTTATTCTCCCCCTTTTTGTTATCATCAAGGATAGGGGTCAAGCCTTGTGCTTTTGCCAGCTGCAATAGTAGACTTGTCTGAGATTGTTGATTTTGAAGAATGGTGACCACAGAGTCTTCAATGACTTAAACTCTGTTTTCCAACTTGGCCAGCCTCTTGTCAGCATTAGATTCTCTCCTCAATCTCAGCAACAAATCTTGCATTGTACCATAAGGCATGACTGAATCCAACTTCTCAGAATTGTAGGATTTCAGATCAGCAATATCTTTTTTGAGTTCATCCACACTCAAATTCTGTCTGATGTGCTGCAACTGCAAGAGATGCATAGAATCTAGATGAGCTTGAAGAATAGCCTTGGTACCAGCATCTGAAGTGTCCTGAAGGGCCTTTTGAATAGCCATAACCTGCTTGACCAAAGCTACACCAAACTGTCCTGGTGTAGATTTCTTTGTCCATGCCCATTCAGGTAAATTTGGAACAGAACTTGGGCCTGCATCTCCCCCTAAGTTCATGCTTCCATCCAAAGAAATAGAGTCATCATCATTAGAATTTACTTCAAATTCTTCAGATGGCTCACCAGCTTGAGCAGGCATCCTATTAACAGCAGCTTTATCTCTTTAAAGAGATTCTGAAGTGTGTACTATGTTCAAAGTCTGCTCTGCCTCTACATTGCCCTGAGCAGCCAACAGTTGATAGGTTGAAACAGGATGAGTAAAAGTTTCAGCATCCAAGGAAATGTTATCAATTTCAGCTTTGTAATGTTGCTGAAATTGTCTTCCCTTTTCAGCATCATCCACAATCATTGACTCACTAGCAATGGCTGGATCCACCCTTATAGCTTCTGTACCTGCTTTTCTCTCATTTTCTCTATATTCTTGCATCAAGGGCTCCCCCTGGCTCACACACACCCTCACACCCTCACCCCCTCACCCTCACCTACTAAGGTGGCACTCCCCTCACTCACTTTTGCCATGCTGGAAGAAATAGCATGCATATTTTGACTCTCAGCCTCTCCTTTTTCCTGGGAGCAACCCAGCCACTCACTCAAATTATCACTCCCTTCCCTCAATCCTAGAAGTGATTGTACAGTAACCATGTCTTCTACACTTGGAATTGATTCAGTTATATGTGTAGAGACCATCAACGGATAGGGAGTATCCGTCGAAGTGGAAACTGATGATATCAACGGATAACTGCTGTTAAGCTTATCCGTCAAAGAACAACCACTTGTCAACGGATGAGAGATATCCGTTGAAGAAGGAAAAGATGTAGATATTGAAAGTGATATAATTGTTGAATCTGTGTGAATTGATTTTAAGTGAGGTGACATAGATTCTTCAACCAAGTCTGAAAGAATTGGCTGATGATCCAACAAATCATCTAAAAGATGATGATCACCAGGATTTGAGTGAGGCTCCTCCCTGAGTTTTAAAGAGGGAGGATTAGGAATTGATGTGAATATCATATCCACATCCAGAGATGGTGATGCAGAATTTGGTGATTGATGTGTGTCTATTATGAGAGAATGGGGCTGTGACTCCACATTTGCTGGAGCCACATCAAGCTGAATTTGAGAAGGCAAAGATACAAGTGGATGTATCTGTGCAGTGTGTGCCCCCTGTATTGAAACTAGGGTTTTAGCCTTCTTTCTTCTTGAAAAGGCTTTGATAGGTGAATGTGTGGCTTCAGTGTCCCTCCCTCGTTTGTTCTGTGTCCCTAGTTGGGGACTATTTTCAATAGCTGCATCCTTTTGGGAGGATGCAACTAGGGATGTGTTTGACTCCTTTTGAACCACCACAGTCTTTTGAGAAACTGTGGCTTGGCTGGCTAGGGTACTACTCACCTCTCCCACCTTATCCCGGGGGGTTTCTTGATGTTCACCCCTCCCCTCACCACTCACACCCTGTTCACTCCCTTCAGGGTTTATGGTAGTTGTTACAACTGTTGTCTTTTGAGAAACAACAGAGGTTGTTTTCTTTGACTTATGTTTTGGAATTTTAGTTTTGGTGGCTTTGGTAGGAATCTATTGGGACAAAGACACAGATTCCATTGCCACACTAGAAGGCAAAGAAACAATGGGGTTGGAAGAGGTAGGAGTTGCAGAAGTATTTACCTCACTTACCTGAGGTGCATTCATTATTGGTAAATATACCAATGGCACCTGGCTGTTGAGGTTAATTATCAAAAGGTCTGCAAGGACCCTTTTCTCTTGTGCCCAGCATTTGAGTTTATTGCTCTCATTAGTTATGACCAAATCTTCAGCAACATGGTTAGCCAATAACATAAAGAATCCAGCATAGTAGATGTTATGAGGTCTATTAGCTTTGTAACCTAACCTGGAACCTAATTCTAGCATGACATAGTTGCTAAAATTAAAGTACCTATCAGAAACTAGCATATAGAGCATATTAACAAGAGATGAAGTTATGGCATCAAAATTGCTAATCTTCCCGGAGAAAACCTTGATAAAGGCATCTCCAAGAAAACTCCATTCTTTCCTAAGGCCCTTTCTTCTAATGCTCCCTAAACTAGCAGAATCAAAAGAATAGCCTATGGAATCTAACATAGCATATACATCATTATCAGTGTGTGGTGTTATGGCATTATTCTCAGGTAGCTTAAAGCAAGACTGTATATCATCACAGTTACTACAGTAATCCTTACCTTTGAGAGAGAAAGTAATGGTCATATCTGTGGAGTTGAACTCTGCAGTTGTCCAAATCTCCTCAATTACCTCACAATAGATAGTTGGGGCTTCCAGCATTGCATAGCTTAGTTTGCAGTTCTTGATGAAGTCCATCATCTTGTGATAATCTAGTGGGCTTCATTCTTTTCCACCAAGGCTACGAAATTGTTCTTTTCATAAACAAAGCCAGACTGAGACATAATCTTGACTACTGGTGCCATTGTTGTGAGTAGAGGTTGCAGAGAAAAGATTGAGAGTTTTGGGAGAGAAAGAGAGTAAAAATTGCAAGAAAGCGTAAAGTGAAAATAAGAATTCAATGGGCTTTTATACTTTCTCGAATTAAAATGTAAATAGAATGATTAAATAATACTTTTAAGTAAATTACAACCGTTTGAGAATAAAGAAAACTGTAGAAATTCTGAAAACTGTCTTTAATACAAATACATACAACTGTGTATATATGTATCAACGGTTAAGTAAACGAATCAACGGTTGTGACTCACTTAAAGTAACTGATGTGACACTTCAACGGATGAGGTTAATAGTTATCCATTGAAGATTAACACTGTTTTTATCCGTTGAAGGATAAAATTACCAGAAATGTATCTGTCTTTCAACGGATAATGAACATCCGTTGATAGAACAATTTTGGCTTTCAACGGATAAGGAATATCCATTGATAGAATAAACTTTACTTAAAGCCAACTTTGTTCTTGCCACAAATTCATTTCAGGCTTCAAAGCAGGATTATAATGAGGACATGAATTTATGAATAATTAAGCATACCTAGCTCACTTACTAATCTTGTGAATGTTGATTCATCAAGTGGCTTGGTAAATATGTCTGCAATCTGCTTTTCACTTGGAACAAAATGAAGTTTCACTGTACCTTTTATCACATGTTCCCTTATGAAGTGGTATTTGATGTCAATGTGCTTGGTTCTTGAGTGCTGCACTGGATTTTCAGTAATGGCAATGGCACTTGTGTTGTCACAGAATATAGGAATTTTGTCAACAGTTAGTCCATAGTCAAATAGTTGATTCCTCATCCACAGTATCTGTGCACAGCAACTACCAGCAGCAATGTACTCAGCTTCGGCTATTGATGTTGAAACAGAATTTTGCTTCTTGTTGAACCATGACACAAGCTTATTCCCTAGAAATTGACAGGTGCCAGTTGTGCTTTTCCTGTCTATTTTGCAACCTGCATAATCTGCATCTGAGTAGCCAATTAGATCAAAACCAGACTCTCTAGGGTACCAAATTCCTAGATTTGGAGTCCCTTTGAGATATCTGAAAATCCTTTTAATAGCCACTAAGTGAGAATCTTTAGGGTCAGCTTGAAATCTAGCACAGAGATATGTAGAAAACATTATATCAGGTCTACTAGCAGTTAAATATAAAAGTGAACCAACCATGCCTCTATAACTTGAAATGTCTACAGACTTTTCAGCCTTGTTTAATTCAAGCTTGGTGGCAGTGGCCATGGGAGTTTTTGCAGATGAACAATCCATTAAGTCAAACTTCTTTAAAAGATCATAAATATATTTAGTTTGACTAATGAAAATTCCACCACTAACTTGTTTAACTTGTAAACCAAGAAAATAAGTTAGCTCTCCCATCATGCTCATTTCATATTTACTTTGCATTAACTTAGCAAACTTTTTACAAAGCTTATCATCTGTAGAACCAAATATAATATCATCTACATAAATTTGAACAAGTATTGTAGAGCCATTAACATTTCTAAAGAAAAGAGTTTTGTCAACAGTACCTCTTGTGAATTGATTATCTAGAAGAAATTTTGACAAAGTCTCATACCAGGCTCTAGGTGCTTGCTTTAGTCCATAGAGTGCTTTCAACAGATAATACACATAGTCTGGAAAATTTGGATCTTCAAATCCTGAAGGTTGGCTTACATAAACTTCTTCCTCCAATTCCCCATTCAGAAATGCACTCTTGACATCTATTTGATAGACCTTGAAATTGGCATGGGCTGCATAGGCTAGAAAAATTCTGATGGCTTCAAGTCTGGCAACTGGAGCAAATGTCTCATCAAAATCTATTCCCTCTTGTTGAGAATAGCCTTTAGCAACCAATCTGGCTTTATTCCTTATGACAATGCCATTTTCATCCATCTTGTTTCTGAATACCCATTTTGTGTCAATAGAACTCTTGTTCTTTGGCTTGGGTACCAGCTTCCATACTTTGTTCCTTTCAAATTGGTTTAGCTCCTCTTGCATTGCTAAAATCCAATCTGGATCCAATAGAGCTTCTTCCACTCTCTTAGGTTCCTCCTGTGATAGAAAGCTACTATACAGACATTCATCTTGAGTAGCCCTTCTAGTTTGCACTTTAGATGTAGCATCACCAATGATCAGTTCAAAAGGGTGATTCTTGGTCCATTTCCTTTAAGGTGGTAGATTAGCTCTAGATGAGGTTGCCTCAGTATTGTCATGATATGAGATAGAATGTTGATTGGTTGAAACTCCCCCTGAGTTGCTGATCCTTTGAAAGGAATTGGAAGTTCTATCAACTGATGAAGTGAAATGATTATCCATTGACAGACTGTGATCAACGGATGCTTCATTATGAACTTCAACGGATGATGCACTTTGTCTTTCAACGGATGCTGTATTGCTTCTATCAACGGAAGCTGAATTATGACTTTCAACGGCTGCAGCATTCTGTGCATTATCCAAAGGTAGATTTTGAATTCTTTTTGAGGTGCCTTCTCCATCATTCTCATATTCACTATCATCACAATATATCTCAATGTTGTCAAATTTGAGTCCTTCATGATGTCCCTCATCTGTTAGTCGATCAATCTTTTTATCATCAAACACAACATGCACAGATTCCATGACAACGTTGGTTCTTAGATTGTAGACTCTATATGATTTTCCAGCAGAATAACCAACAAATATTCCTTCATCATCCTTTGTATCAAACTTCCCTTTGTGATCAGGTTGATTCCTTAGAATGTAGCATTTGCAACCAAAGACATGCAGAAAGTTTAAAGTTGGTTTTCTTCTCTTGAACAATTGATAGGGAGTCATGCCTTTTGCCTGATTAATTAGAGAAATATTCTGAGTGTAACATGCACAGTTAACAACCTCAGCCCAAAAGTATGTTGGGAGTTTTGATTCTTCAAGCATTGTTCTTGCAGCTTCAATTAGTGATCTGTTCTTCCTTTCCACCACACCATTTTGTTGTGGAGTCCTTGGAGCTGAGAACTCATGCATGATCCCATTTTCTTCATAGAATAACTTTATGGTTGTATTCTTGAACTCAGTTCCATTATCACTCTTGATATTCCTTACTTTGAAATCTGGATGATTGTTGACTTGCTTGATATGATTGATAATGATTTCACTAGCTTCATCCTTTGATCCAAGGAAATAAGCCCATGAAAACTTTGAGAAATCATCTACAATCACTAGGCAATATCTTTTCCTTGAAATTGACAGTACATTGACTGGTCTAAAAAGATCCATGTGTAGCAGTTGTAATGGTTCATCAATTGCTGATTCAAGCTTCTTACTGAATGATGCTTTCTTTTGCTTTCCTTTCTGACAAGCATCACACAGTCCATCCCTTGTGAATTCCACTAGAGGGATTCCTCTAACTAAGTCCTTTTTGACTAGATCATTCATTGTCTTGAAATTCAAATGGGACAGCTTCTTGTGCCATAGCCAACTTTCATCTAGCCTTGCTTTGCTGAGAAGACAAGTAATTGATTCTGAATCTGTAGAGTTGAAGTCAGCTAAGTACACATTCCCTTTTCAAACTCCAGTTAGAACCACTTTGTTATCTTTCTTACTTGTGACAACACAGGCTTCAGAATTGAAGGAAATAGTATTCCCTCTGTCACATAGTTGACTGATGCTCAATAGATTATGTTTGAGACCATCAACTAATGCAACTTCATCAATGATGACATTTTCTTTTGAAATCAAGCCATATCCCATAGTGAACCCTTTTCTGTCATCTCCAAAGGTTATGCTAGGGCCAGCTCTCTCCTTGAACTCTGTGAGCAGGGTGAAATTTCCTGTCATGTGTCTTGAACAACCACTGTCCAAGTACCATAGATTCCTTCTTTTTCCCTGCACACAATAAAATCAATCAAGTTGATTTTGGTACCCAAGTTTCCTTGGGTTCAGCCTT
This sequence comes from Apium graveolens, assembly GCF_009905375.1. Lineage (NCBI taxonomy): Eukaryota > Viridiplantae > Streptophyta > Magnoliopsida > Apiales > Apiaceae > Apium > Apium graveolens. The sequence continues at coordinate 222,362,772 of NC_133654.1, forward strand.
GTTAGTCTTTTTCCTAGACTTCATTCCTCCTGCATCTTTTGACTTAGGTAACTTTGGGTCAACCTTGGTCTCAGATGTAGTTGGTTGAGGTGTAGGGTTAGTCACAGAATCATTTAGCACATTTGGTTGAATTTGATAAGGCATAGATTGTGCAAACATATTATTCCATATAGGCATGTTGTATGACATCTGAGGTATACTGAATGCAGTAAAATAAGGATTATTAACATATGGCATGTTTGCAAAATGTGCATGAGGATTCTGATGAGACATAACAGGCATAGCATGCAAAGGTGACATAGACATGTTAGGCATGGAGGGAGTTAAAGGCATGGGAGCATTCTTAACAGATTTGCAGTTATCAGATAGATGATTATGACTTTGACAATGCACACAGCTTTTTCTAGGAGCATACTTATCAGGTGTGTAATTGTTGTGTTTGTTAATCCCTACCTTCCCATTTTTATTAGATTTTCTTTTAGTTACCTTTTTATTCTCAACCAATTTAAGCCTATTTTTCAACTGATCTAAAGTCATATGTCCTATATTCACCTTACTGGCATCTTTGGATGTGCTAGCTCCTTCTTTGACAAAGTTCTTGAAAGTTGAACCAACCTTCTTATTGAGATTTTTCTTTTTAGAATCACTTGCCTATTTTAATTGATGAGCCTTCAACGGATGCTCTTTTTCTTCCTTCAACGGATAACTTTCATCATCTGTTGATTCCACATCCGTTGACAATCCATCAATTAATTCTAACTCCTTTTTTGTATTTCTTCCAGGCATTCTCACAGAATGATTCAATTCCCTGAACCTTGACAATCTGAGCACTAACATCCCTAGATGTTTTCCAGGCCTTGATTACCTCTTGCTCACTTTCTAACTATTTAGAAAGAATTTTTACTTTCTTAACAGCTTCTTCTAGTTCACTCTCAACAGTCAAGCATTTAATTTTAATCTTTTCAAGCTCAATTACCTGATTCTCTAACACAGCATTCCTATCACTTAAAAACAAATTATTCTCTTTGATTCTTGTGTTTTCTTTAGCTAGTGAATTAAGGGAAACACGCAAATGATATAATTTATTGGACATATCATTTATGGCTTCATTGCATTCAATCTTAGAAAGCTGAGAGAGATCAGTAGTAATTACCTGGTTGCTTGATGAACTAGTTTCATTTTCATCAGAATTAGCCATCAGGGCTAGGTTAACATATTCCATATCATCATCTTTATTGGCTCCATCTGCTGCCCAATCATCTTGAGTCAGAAAAGCTCTTTCCTTTTGTTTGAGCAAATCGAAATATTTCTTTTTGTAATCAACTTGCTCAAATTTCTTCTTATCAGAGGATGATTTTCTGCACTCATTTGCAAAGTGTCCACTTAAGCCACAGTTATAACATTTGAACTTAGAGTTGTCCACCATGTTCTTGTTTGACTTAGTGAATTTTGCATTTTTCCTGAATTTCATCTTTGCAAACCTCCTGGACAGAAAAGCCAGATGTTCATCAACATCATCAGAGTCATCTTGACTGGAATTGTCTTCATCCTCAGCTACTTGCTCCTTTCCCTTGCTTGATTCAGATTTGCTTGTGCCAATTTTGAGATTTGGCATTGTCTTTTCCTCATTCCTGGCTTCAATCTTCTCATTGTCAGCTACAAGTGCAACTGATCCTCCTTTTCTCTTTCCCTTTTCCAACAGCTCATCTTGCTCCATCTCAAGTTCATAGGTCATCAAAATTCCATATAATCTTTCAAGTGTGAAGTCCTTATAATCTTGAGAATTTCTTAGAGAAACAGTCATAGGCTTCCATTCCTTTGGTAGAGACCTCAGAAATTTTAAATTGGAGTCCTTGACTTGGTACACTCTGCCATACAGCTTCAATCCATTCAACAGTTTCTGAAATCTGTTGAAGGTATCATTCAATGATTCTCCTTCTTCAAAATGAAAATATTCATATTGTTGAATGAGAAGTTGTATTTTGTTTTCTCTAACTTGCTCAGTACCTTCACAGATAAGTTGCACAGTATCCCAAATTTCCTTAGCAGTTTGGTTGTTAATGACATTGTCAAACATATCTTGATCTAGGCCATTAAACAGAATGTTCATGGCTTTCTTGTCCTTGTGAACCTCTTCAATATCTTCAACAGTCCATTCTGCTTTTGGCTTGGGAATAGACTGTCCAACAGCAACTGTTGCAGTAGCAGCTGTGGCCACCTTGTGAGGGATGTGAGGACCATTTTAAGAGCTAGCAAAATAGATCTTTAAACTCTTTGTATGTTAAGAGCTAGCTCTGATACCAATTATTATTCCCAGTGGACTAACAATGAGATGTACAGAAGGGGGGTTGAATGTAAATCTCAAAACTTTTTCAAGTTTTGAGCAGTTTCTAAGGCTAAGTGTTTTAATGAACAAATGTGTGAGAATTGCTTGAAGCTAATACAGATAGATATATATTCAAACACAAATGTAAAGAACACAAAGAACTTAAAAAAACTTTTCTGGTGGATTTGTTGTTCCACCAGAGATGTGTTATTTCAGAAAATCTGTGATTCAAAGAATTAAATCACAGTTGCGTCCTAGTACAAACTAGATGATTTTCTCTCTGGATTTTTCTAAACAGCTCTGGAAAATTCATCATCTAATTACTAGCTGCTACTTGGTTTATATATCACCAAGTTTACAAGTGAAGACAAAACTGTAAAATACAATTAAAAGATTCTTCACATGTTTCTTCTTCATTTCTCTATCCAATGTAATTTAGGTTTAGTTGTGAATCTTTGAATACTTCCTAGTTTGCACCAGAATGGAAATGCTGCATTTTCTTGATTCCTCCTAGAGGCTGCCACATTCCAGTTTGTCTCTTTCAAACCATGTGCCTCTGTCAGCTTATGAATTATCACTATTAACTGCTATTGAACTAAGCATCCGTTGAAGCTTACATCCGTTGATGACTTTATCCGTTGAAGCTTTATCCGTTGAAGCTTTATCCGTTGATGTATTAGCAGTTGAAGCTTTATCCGTTGAAGCACTCATCCATTGATGGATGTTATCCGTTGAAGCTTTAGAGACATCCGTTGAAGCTTTGTTTCTCATCCGTTGAAGGCCTTTAATATCAGTTGATACTACTTCACTTATACAAAATTACAAGGCATGAAATATTTACAATTAGCCCTCCTATTTGCATATCCACTAGTAGTCAACATGACTGATAATTTCCCACAACATCTAAGAATTACAACTTAAATACAGAGAATGAAATGTGCTACAATACTAAACTTATTTATAAGTAAAGCTACTCCTTCAACGGATAGCAAAAATGGTCTATTCGTTGAGGCTACAAACACTAGATTTCTACTTAAGTGTTTTGTTTAACTTATCATCAACCTAATACACATATTCCTAACAATCTCCCCCTATTTATGTCTACTAGAACTGTAGGCATAAATTTGGGTTTAACTTGATGATAACAAAACACTTATCAAACATATGAACTAAAATAAAGTAGAAATTCAAAAGTGCTGCAAAAATGTGTATACTGAGATAGAATTGAAGAATTACACTATTTTCAAGGGTGTTCCTTTAGCCTGAGTAGATTAATTTATTTTCCTTTGATCCCTTGTTTTCTTCCCTAGCCTCCTGTCATTCTCCTCTATTTGGAGTTGGAGTTGTCTATAGAATTCAGCTTCATTTTCTTCATTGATATCCAACTTAGATTGCATATCCTTGAGAGTTTCATTACTGGCAATCTTGAGCTGATCTTCAAGTCTGAAAAATCTTCTGACTCATTTATTGTCTCTGAACTTCATCAACCAATGAGGTGATTTATGAATTGTAATTCCTCTCTCTGGGATGAGTAATGTTCTAGGCAAGGTATTGGGGTCCCACCAAGTTTTCCTTATGCTGGCAATCTTGTTGAGAATCTCAGTTTTAGCAGTCCTGGTAAAGCCAGAATCCCTTTTTATAGCTGAGTAGACTCTAACCAAGGTAGAATAGTCTTCATCCAGAATTCTGTAAAGAGGCCAAGTCATTTCCCCACTTCCTTTATATTTGAACACTAGTCTTTCTGAAAGCTGTCTGTAGGCATCTATTCCCCTTACTTCCTCCAGCTCATCCAGATAGAGTTCAATGTCTGTAAATTCCTTTATGTCACAAATGTGAACATAATCATCCTTTGAGGCTTGTAGCTTAGCTTAGGCTTCTGAGTGAATTTGATTGAGGTTAGAGTAGGTGTTGATTTGAATTTTCTTTTCTGTTTCTTTGATGGTGGAGAAGTGGTTAAGAAAGTGGGCAATTTGATGGTGTCCCAATCAATTGGTTCCCCCTTCGAAGTGATTGTTTCACCATGGATATTTATGAAGGGGTCAGGCATAATGGGTTCAGGAATAGAAGGTAGTGGTTTGGATTTTGATTGGGTTTCTTCAGTTTCATCTACAATCTTCCTTTTTGCATTGGCCTTCTTTCTGTTCCCTTTCTGCCATTCCTTTCTTTCCTTGCTTCTTTCTTCCACATCATCATTAAGCATGTCCCCCATACCTACATCTTCACCCTTGTCTTCAATTTATTTCTTTTCTTCAACTTGACTTGACTTTAGCTGTTTTTCAAGCTTTGCTTGTGCTCTTTTCTCAGCCTTTAACTTTTTAGCTTCTTCTTTCAACCTTCTGGCTTCTTCCCTCTTGGCTATTGAGAATTTGGGATGTCCTTGTATCACACAGATACTCTTTCCCTCTCTAAAGATAATAGCCATGTTCATTCTTTCAACCACATCCTTGGTCTCCTTGTGCTTCATGATATTACCACCCAAAACCTTATCTTCATCAGGCTTTGGAAGAGGAAAATCCACTCCTTTCAACTGAGCAAGGCTTAGAGGGTTCTTTGTAGAGTCCTTGTTGGATCTGTTATTGGGCTTGAGAACCATAGGTTTCAGATTCTTGGAAGAAGTCTCTCCAACCTTATTCCTCCTTACTGGCTTGAGCTCCATAATGATTGGCTCCACCTTTGTGTTATGCTTCACAGATTGTGATTTTGAAGTTGTAGAACCAAAAATTTGTTGCATCCTTTCATCAATTTTCCTCCTTTGCTCTTGGACTTTCATCTCAGCTGCTGCTATCTGGATTAGATCAATTCCATCAAGCTTTCCTTTGATTTGAAGTGTTGGAGAAGTGGTGATGGCAGGAACTAGCACTTTAGATATTTAAACTTTTGTTGATGGCTCTCCTTCCCTCTCCCCTTTATTCTCCTCCTTTTTGTTATCATCAAGGATAGGGGTCAAGCCTTGTGCTTTTTCCAGCTGCAATAGTAGACTTGTCTGAGATTGTTGATTTTGAAGAATGGTGACCACAGAGTCTTCAATGACTTGAACTCTGTTTTCCAACTTGGCCAGCCTCTTGTCAGCATCAGATTCTCTCTTCAATCTCAGCAACAAATCTTGCATTGTACCATAAGGCATGACTGAATCCAACTTCTCAGAATTGTAGGATTTCAGATCAGCAATATCCTTTTTGAGTTCATCCACACTCAAATTATGTCTGATATGCTGCAACTGCAAGAGATGCAGAGAGTCTAGATGAGCTTGAAAAATAGCCTTGCTACCAGCATCTGAAGTGTCCTGAAGGGCCTTTTGAATAGCCATAACCTGCTTGACCAAAGTTACACCAAACTGTCCTGGTGTAGATTTCTTTATCCATGCCCATTCAGGTAAATTTGGAACAGAACTTGGGCCTGCATCTCCCCCTAAGTTCATGCTTCCATCCAAAGAAATAGAGTCATCATCATTAGAATTTACTTCAAATTCTTCAGATGGCTCACCAGCTTGAGCAGGCATCCTATTAACAGCAGCTTTATCTCTTTGAAGAGATTCTGAACTGTGTACTATGTTCAAAGTCTGCTCTGCCTCTACATTGCCCTGAGCAGCCAACAGTTGATAGGCTGAAATAGGATGAGTAAAAGTGTCAGCATCCAAGGAAATGTTATCAATTTCAGCTTTGTAATGTTGCTGAAATTGTCTTCCCTTTTCAGCATCATCCACAATCATTGACTCACTAGCAATGGCTGGATCCACCCTTATAGCTTCTGTACCTGCTTTTCTCTCATTTTCTCTATATTCTTGCATCAAAGGCTTCCTCTAGCTCACACACACCCTCACACCCTCACCCTCACCTACTAAGGTGGCACTCCCCTTACTCACTTTTGCCATGCTGGAAGAAATAGCATGCGTATTTTGACTCTCAACCTCTCCTTTTTCCTGGGAGCAACCCAGCCTCTCACTCAAATTATCACTCGCTTCCCTCAATCCTAGAAGTGATTGTACAGTAACCATGTCTTCTACACTGGGAATTGATTCAGGTTTATGTGTAGAGACCATCAACGGATAGGGAGTATCCGTCGAAGTGGAAACTGATGATATCAATGGATAACTGCTGTTAAGCTTATCCATCAAAGAACAACCACTTGTCAACGAATGAGAGATATCCATTGAAGAAGGATTCGATGTAGATATTGAAAGTGACATAATTGTTGAATCTGTGTGAATTGATTTTAAGTGAGGTGACACAGATTCTTCAACTAAGTCTGAAAGAATTGGCTTGTTAGATATATTTGATAATGTCATGGCTAATATGATTTATGTTTAGTTTTCAGATCTTACTTAACAGGACAAATCAGTACTTAACTGGGAATCAGTACTTATACTGGAAGTCAGGAGTTAAGGATATCAGTACTTATATTATCAGGAGATAATCATCAGAAGTTGGATATCAGAACTTAAGTGCTGAAGGACGATTAGATAAGGAAAGTAGCTGATTAAAGGAAAGAAGATCGAGATAAACATAAGAAGAGATATGCATGAAGAAGGAGTTCCGTGAAGAATGGAATACTTGGAAGAAAAGATATCTGATTGATATATTTTAGGAAGCAGAATTATATTCCATATCAATTAGCGATTATCTTGTAACTGTGTAGTATATAAACACAGACATAGGGTTTACACTATAAGTGTTATTATCTTCGAGAAGATTATTCATTGTAACCCTAGCAGCTCTCGTGATATTTGTTCATCACTGAGAGGTAACAGTTCCATACTGTAATAGAGTTTATTGTTTCAATAAAGTTTGTTTTCTGTTACTTAAGATATTAAAGTTCGATTTGATTGTATTATACACTGTATTCACCCCCTCTACAGTGTGTGTGACCTAACAAGTGGTATCAGAGCCTATCTATTAACACACATACAGTTAAAGATCCAAACATAATCATGTCTGACACAGAAACTCCAACTAAGCCTACCAAAACTGAAGAACCTCCAAAAACACAAATTCAAAGTCGGTATGAAACCATCAGAGTTCCCATACTGAGACCATTTGAATATGCCATATGGAAGGTGAGGATGACCATGTTTCTGGAAGCTACAGATCCAGAATATCTTGATAGAATCAAGGAAGGGCCTCACAAACCAACCAAGCTCGCTGTTGCAGTTGCAGGTGAAGCATAAAAAATTGTACCAAAGGAAAAGAGTGATTATACTGCTGAAGATATCGCATCAATTGCTAAGGATGCTAAGGTACGACACTTACTGCATAGTGCCATTGATAATATAATGTCAAACAGGGTAATTAACTGCAAGACTGCTAAAGAGATATGGGATGCTCTGGAAACAAGGTGTCAGGGAACTGATACGATTAAAAAGAACAGGAAGACAATATTCACTCAAGAGTATGAACACTTTGATTCAAAGGCTAATGAATCATTGACTGATTTATATGATAGATTTGTCAAACTCTTGAATGATCTGTCACTGGTTAATAAGGAGTATGATCTTGAAGATTCAAACCTTAAATTCCTGTTAGCTCTTCCTGAATGTTGGGATTTGAAGGCAACAACAATAAGAGACAATTACAATCTTGATGAAACAACTCTTGATGAAATTTATGGAATGCTCAAGACTCATGAACTTGAGATGGAACAAAGAAGCAAGAGAATAGGAGGAAAGTCAAGAACAGTTGCTCTTAAGGCTGAAGAAGAATCCCCCAAGGCAGCTACCTCAAGGAAAGACAAGGGTAAAGCTCTTTTCACAAAGTCTGATACTGAGTCATCAAGTTCTGAAAGTGATGATGACTCAGATTCTGAAAGCTTGCCTGAGACTGATGCTGATGAGGAGATGATGAAGCTATGTGCTCTCATGGTGAAAGAGATCACAAAGATTGCATACAGGAAGTTCAGGAAGGGAAAGAAGTTTTCCAGGAAAGGCATAAGTTCTGATAAGAAGAATTTCAGAAGATATGAAGGCAGAGGAGGAAAGTCTGATAGAGGAGATTATACCAATGTCAAATGCTATAACTGTGGTGAGAAAGGCCACATATCTCCTGATTGCAAGAAGGTAAAGGGTGACAAAGGCAAGGCTCTTGTCATAAAGCAGAAAAGCTGGACAGACCCCTCGGACTCTGAAAGTGAGGAGAACTATGCATTGATGGCAAATGCTGATAAAGAAAGTGCTGAGAGCAGTTCTGAAACTGCTGAAACAAAGGTACCTCAGACTACTTATGCTTTTCATACTGATGATATTAATGAGTTGAGAAGATATCTTAAAACCATATTTGTTAGTTATAGAGATCAAACTTTAACATGTGAAAGATTAATTTCTGAAAATCTTGCTTTTAAGAAAAGAAATGATTTCTTAGAAAAAGAGTTAGTTATGATCCATCAAACTCAGAAGGATAGAGATGATGCTCTTTATGTTAGGGATGAAGTGCTAAAAATGAATGAATCTCTAAAAACTGAGTTATAAAAGGAAAGAGAGATAATCAGGACTTGGACTAACTCTGGCAGAACAACTCAAAATTTGCTAAGTAGTGAAAATTGGAAAGAGGGCTTAGGTTATGGAGAGGATTAGAATGATAAAGGAACTGTAGAAATTAAGCCTGTTGTTAAGCAAAAGCCAAAGTTAAAACCTGTTAAGTTTGTAACTGAAAAGTCTGATAATGATAAATCAGAAGTTAGAGAGGGATTAACTTCTGACAAACTAAAACAGGAAAAGATAGCTGAAGTAAACATAGGCTTAATGACTAAGAAGCAGCTTAAGCATAAGCTGAAAGATGTTAAGAATGCAAACAAGGTAAAATCACCTAGGAAAAATAGGAATGGAAAGGAAGGTGTGAATAAAAGCAATGATTATAAACCTGTTCCTGATGCTCCTAGGAAAACATGTCATAATTGTGGAAGTTCTAACCATCTGGCTTCTTTTTGCAGAAAGAATAAGAACATTAACTCCTTACCTTCAAAATCAGGAGTTAAGAGTCAGTCTGTTAGATATAAACCACAAAATCCTTGTTTTCATTGTGGTAGTTTATGGCATTCCATTTATACTTGTAAGGAATATCATAGTTTATACTATGATTATTATCAATTAAAACCTTCTTTGAAGAAAGTTTCCATTGTTCCTTCTAGTGTAAATTCTGATTCAAAGTCTGATAGTGTAAGTTCTGATAAGAAAAATGTTAACATAAACTCTGATGCTAAATCCGCTGCAAATGTTAACAAACTTAATAAGGCCAAAGGATCCAAGCAAGTCTGGGTCCTTAAAACTAATAATTAGTGGTCTTTATGATTGCAGGACAACAGGAAAAATATTCTAGTTCTAGACAGTGGATGTTCAGGACATATGACTGAAAGTAAAGCCCTGCTATCAGACTTTGTGGAGAAAGCTGGCCCAAGTGTTTCTTATGGAGATGGCAACATTGGAAAAACATTGGGATATGGCAATATCAATCTTGGGAATGTCATCATTAAAGAAGTAGCTCTGGTCTCAGAACTTAAACACAATCTGCTGAGTATAAGTCAAATATATGACAGAGGTTATCATGTTGATTTCTTTGAAGAACACTGTGAAGTTGTGAGTAAATCTAAAGGCAAAGTTGTTCTGAAAGGATACAGGCGTGGTAACATTTATGAAGCTAAGCTTTCAACAAGTACTGATGGTTCTGCAATCTGTCTGATGAGTAGAGCATCAATTGAAGAAAGTTGGAATTGGCACAAGAAACTCTCTCATTTAAATTTCAACAATATAAATGAACTGGTCAAGAAAGATCTTGTGAGAGGACTGCCAAAGTCAGTATTTGCTCCTGATGGCTTTTGTGATTCTTGTCAGAAGGCCAAACAAAGAAAATCTTCATTCAAGAGCAAGACTAAATCATCAATTCTTGAGCCTTATCATCTACTACATGTTGATCTATTTTGTCCAGTAAATGTCATGTCTATTGCAAAGAAGAAATATGCATTGGTCATAGTGGATGAGTTCACTAGATACACATGGGTGTATTTCTTGCACACAAAAAGTGAAACTGCATCTATCTTGATTGATCATGTCAAACATCTGGATAAATTGGTCAAAAATTATGTGAAAACCTTAAGGAGTGATAATGGCACTGAGTTCAAGAATTTGATAATGGAAGAGTTCTGTAAAAACCATGGAATAAAGCAGGAATTTTCTGCTCCTGGAACTCCACAGCAAAATGGAGTTGTTGAAAGGAAGAATAGAACTCTCATTGAAGCTGCACGTACAATGCTTGAAGAAGCAAAGCTTCCAACCTATTTCAGGGCTGAAGCTGTGCAGACTGCTTGTTTTACTCAAAATGCAACACTCATTAACAAGCAAGGAAAAACACCATATGAGATGGTGAAGAAAAAGAATCCAAATCTGAAGTACTTTCATGTATTTGGATGCAAGTGTTTTGTTCTCAAGACTCATCCTGAACAGCTATCAAAGTTTGATCTAAAAGCTGATGAAGGAATCTTTGTTGGATATCCACTTTTCACAAAAGCCTTCAGAGTCTATAATTTGAGAACAAAAGTGGTCATGGAATCTATCAATGTCTCCTTTGATGACAAGAAGATTACTGGTCTTGAAGATTTTATTGACCATGATCAGCTGAGATTTGAAAATGAAGACTCAAATTCTGATGCTGAAAATCCTGACAGTCTAAGTCCTGATACTGTAAATTCTGATGGATTAAACTCTGATGTTATTGAAACTGTGGTGACTACGCCAAAGGAAGATGCACCTGTGCAGGGGGAGCATACTCAAGATCTTACCACATCTCAAGAAACTTCAGAGCATACGTCTGGATCTTCAAGTTCTGATTCGCCAAGTTCTGATAAGCCCAGTTCTGACAGTGCTGAAAATCTAAATTCTGAAGAATCTAACTCAGAGAGCATAGTTTCAGGGGGAGCATCAGAAAATGAAAATGAAGACAACATGGATCATGGGGGAGCATCCAGTTCTAGAGAAAACCTTCCATCTGCAAGGAAGTGGACAAAATCACATACACCTGATTTGATAATTGGAAATCCTGATGCAGGTGTTAGAACTAGAACAGGTACTTCAAACGAATGTCTTTACAATTCTTTTCTCTCTCAGACTGAGCCAAAGAAAGTGGAAGAAGCTCTTCAAGATGCTGATTGGGTGCAAGCAATGCAGGAAGAGTTAAATGAATTTGAAAGAAACAAAGTCTGGACCCTAGTACCAAGACCAAAGAATAGATCTGTTGTTGGTACAAAGTGGGTATTCAGAAACAAAACTGATAGTGATGGCATAATTACAAGGAATAAGGAAAGGTTGGTTGCAAAAGGATATTCTCAACAGGAGGGAATTGATTATGATGAAACATTTGCACCAGTTGCTAGGTTAGAAGCCATAAGGATATTTTTGGCTTATGCTGCTCACAAAAAGTTTACTATCTCTCAAATGGATGTGAAAAGTGCTTTTCTCAATGGAGAATTGGAGGAGGAAGTATATGTTCAACAACCTCCAGGCTTTATAGACTCCAAACATCCAGATTATGTCTACAGGCTTGATAAAGCACTTTATGGACTTAAGCAAGCTCCTAGAGCATGGTATGAGACTTTAGCTCAGTTTTTTCTGGAAAGTGGATTCAATAGAGGAACAATAGACAAAACACTGTTCTACCTCAACCATGGAAAGGACTTACTTCTGGTCCAGATTTATGTTGATGATATCATTTTTGGGTCTACAAATGACAGACTTTGCAAGAAGTTTGTCAAACTGATGCAGTCAAGGTATCAGATGAGTATGATGGGGGAACTTAGCTATTTTCTGGGCCTTCAAGTCAAGCAGAATGAAGAAGGCACTTTTATTTGTCAAACTAAGTACACCAGAAACTTGCTGAAGAAATTTGGAATGCAAGATTGTTCAAGTGCATCCACTCCCATGGCCACTACAACAAAACTGGATAAGGATACTGGTAAATCAATAGATATTACTGATTACAGAGGTATGATTAGCTCTCTACTCTATCTAACTGCTAGTAGACCTGATATCATGTATGCTACCTGTCTTTGTGCAAGATTTCAAGCAGATCCAAGAGAACCTCACTTAACAGCTGTGAAAAGAATTTTTAAGTATCTTAAAGGAACAGCTGATCTGGGATTGTGGTATCCTAGAGAATCAGATTTTAAACTAATAGGTTACTCAGATGCGGAATTTGCAGGTTGCAAAATTGACAGGAAAAGCACAAGTGGAAGCTGCCAATTTCTTGGAGGCAGATTGGTTTCTTGGTTCAGCAAGAAACAAAAGTCAATTTCCACATCAACTGAAGAAGCAGAGTATATTGCTGCAGGAAGCTGTTGTGCCCAGATTCTTTGGATGAAGAATCAGTTACTGGATTATGGGTAAACATATTTCAAAATCCCTATTTACTGTGATAATCAAAGTGCTATTGCTATGACAGGTAATCCAGTTCAACACTCTATGACAAAGCACATCAGCATCCGGTACCACTTCATAAGAAGCATGTGGATGAAGGTACAGTGGAATTGCACTTTGTTCCAACAGATCAACAACTAGCAGATATCTTCACAAAACCATTGTGTGAAGCCACTTTTACAAGATTGGTAAATGAACTTGGAATGGTTTCAGGTTTTTTCTCTAAATCTGCTTAGTCTTGTTCTGTTATATCAGACTTTATGATCAGTATTTACAAAAATTAAACTCTTTGTGTATTCTGTGCTTAATTGACAAATGTGTTTAAGTACTGACTATTGTCTGATATATGTTTCTAAACTCTGATAAGTGATATGTCTGTTTAAGTAACTATTCAATCCAATGAGGATAATTGTGCTAGATGCTGAACTAGTAGTCTTCAATAAATAAAGGATCCCATGTAAGAAGTAATTATTTCTGTGGACATTAAATGACACAAGCAAATTCTGATAATTGAGCTTAGTTAAGTTTACTTTTTCTATCTTATTACTAAGTCACAAACTAGAATAATGCTACTCATCTGTTAAGTTCTGATGCTAGTAAATCTGCTGAATGCACTAAGTGCTGATAAACCACACTTATCAAAAGAAAAAGCAAAAGGATCAAAGAATAAAATCAGGTACTCCTTTGAGATCTAGAGTAAAAATGTGGAAGGGATGACCCAAGTGCATTGCTGGTATTAAGTAAATATGCATTAGAAAAGCAAAATATTTTCTTGGTGACTTTTCACACTCTATGAATATTGGAGAAATACTCTGATAATAGCATAAATTCTGATAAGCAGTCGTGACTCACTTACACTGAGAAGCCACTGTGAAATGGAATTTAAAAAGATGCATAAAATTAGCACAAAATAGTTGAGGTGGACTCAAGCATGAACTTATTCAACAGTAGGTTTCAGAATAATGACAGCTCTTTAGCAAAGTTTTAGTTATGCCTTAATGAGTGAATTTTCAAGCTAGCTTAATGCACACACTAATCATTCCATATGAATGATGAAAATTACTGTGGTGGTCTATGTTGTTTTAGATAAACAGTCATTGTGTCACTTTGCACAAATTCTGAGGACAAGTTCTGGTTGCATGTTCTGATGATTAAGCTCTGAAGAATATAACTCAGAACTTGTATGAGGACTTACTAAGATAGGCATTCCTTTTTCGAGTTAAGAAATTATGTTCTGATGCCTGTTAAGTTCTGATATAAGTCTAAGTTCTGATATTACAGTCTAATTCTTTACTTGACTTATCTGTGGATACAATTTGATAACAATCTCGGTTTAAACTAGAATATGTTGAAGTGGAAGATTAATAGTCACTATGGTTAGGGTTAATGGTATTCATACTTGAACAGTCAATTTTTACTTGCTTCTTGTGCGCATTAAACCATGTTTTCTCTTTCCAATGAATGTTTTTCTTTTTCCAAGTCTGGGGAGACGAGGTAGAATTAATTCTACCTGTCAGCATTAAATTCCTTTGCGTCTCCTGGCATTCTCTTGCCTATATAAGCAACCACTTCACATCAGCCTTCCCATCAAATCTTTTCTCCCAACCTCACCTTACCTTCATCCTTTTTCTTTCAAAAACACCATGGTCAGATACAACATGTTTTTGAACTACGAAACATTTAATATGGAGCTAAGCTGTGCCGATTGGCAACAGGAATGGCACGTCACTGCCATTCCTGATGAGATATGGGACTCTGTCCCACAGGAGGTACTCACCCACCTCCTGTTCTTCTATATGGATTACCATCGCCATCTGGAGCGATTGGAGGAGGAAAGGATGGAAGCTCTCCGCTAGCAAGAGCGAATCATTCGACTCGCCATTCTGTTTGTCGAGAGTAGGAAGAAGAAATGATTTATTTTCTTCTTCCTCTTTTTCTTCATCATCAGCCTTGCCCTACTTCTTGAGCTAGGACAAAGGCTGTTGACGTTAGGTTTAGCAGCTTAGGGAAATCTTGTACAAGTATTGATGTAATTTCAATTTCATGAATGTATTCACTTGATATATTAATGAAATTTGTTTTTGTTTCAAGATTTTGTCTCTAAGTTCTTTTGTAATGCATTGATAAATCCTGATACATAGTCATATTCTGATGACCATATAAATTCTGTTTTAATTTAAGTTCTGATTTTCCTTTATCAGTACTTACTCATCTGATTTATCTTGGTCATTTTCACTTGATTTATTTTCAGAATATTAATGATGCAGTGAAAAATAATTAAATAAGTGGGAACGGTTTCAATTTTGAATTAAAACTGTTTCACCTTGATTAATGGAATATCTAGGTAAGTGGAACGGTTTTTCCTTGAAAAACGGCAAGTGGGTAAGTAATGATTACTGTTTTCTCGAGCCCAGTAACTATCCGTTATTACTGCATGTCTGACAGGTGTCCAACGGTAACATTTTTTTTCAGAGTATAAGTAAGAAAGAGAGAAGATTTTTTTTAATCTTTTATTTCCCTTCATATTTTTTTTCTCTCCTTGCTTTTACTCTCTTTCTTCTTCTCACGTTGGTTTTTCATACAGACATTTTATCAAACACCTAACAAGCACGCTTAAATCTCAATTTTTCACATGGCACCTAAGGATTTAATCATTGATGGAGCTAAGTTTGTTCCAAACAACTATGCTGCAATTCTTGATCATGCTGAAGCTCCATCTGAATTGCATTTTGTGCAAGATCTTCTTGCACACAGTGAGATTGGGTATGCATTGACCTAGCCTTCAGTCTTTTCAAGCCAACAAGTTCTGACATTTTGGCGGACTGGGCACTTTTATGATGGTGGTAGACATGGCACTCCAAGTATTGTTTTCGAAGTGGGTGATTCTTCATATGCAGTCACTCCTGGTACAATACGCAAGGCTCTACATCTCCCAGAAGGATGTATGTAATAACCCCAATTTTTGAGAAATTTTGAAACCCTTATGAATAGTGTTTTTGCTGAACGAGAAAACTTTTCATGCCACGCTATGTAGGGGTTCTGTTATTGATCTTATGGGATATTATTAGTACTCTATGTGGTATATAAGTGTATGTAAAGATCGTCAGAATCCAATTCCGAACACTTTGATTTTTCCCGGAAATCCACAAGATACGGAGAGAATTGAGTATAAGGTAACAGGATAAAAAGGATTGAAATTAAAGGATTATAGGAGAGGATCATAAAAGGAATATAATATATTGAGAAAGGTTAAGGGAACCTAAGTAATAAGATCCCGGGTATGATCCCTCAAACGATAAACGAGAACGAAAGATAAGCGAACCGTAAAACAAATAAGTGACCAAGAGACAAGCTTGTACAAGAAGCCAGGGATTGTGACATCATCAAACCACAAGGTGTGGACAAGTGGGAGCATAATGACATGTGCAAGGTGACACAAGCATGACATAGAAGGGAAGGAAGTGTGGTTGAATTATAACCACACAAAATCAAGGTTAATTAAGTCATTAACCAAAAACAACACAAAAATCAACCAACCAAGCAAATCATTTCATTTTCATCAAACAAAACACAAAAATATCTTCTTCCCAAGCTAGCTCTCGGCCCATTTCTTAAAATTTGAAGATCCAAGCTCCACCACTTACTATTTAGCAAGGTAATTATCTAAGCTTCCCCATGGATAGTTACATACTTCCTATAAGTTTAAGCTTCTAATTCCAAGCCAATCTTTTTCTATAAATCAAGGAAGAAGATGGTGAATAGTAACCTTCAAGAAATAACTTTAGTTTTCTTGAATTTTTATGAAAGATTAAGGTTATACAAGCAAGGATCAAGGTTCTTTTAGGCATTCAAAGCTCTTGGGTTGTGTTAGGAAGCTTCAAGGAGGTATAAACAACTTTCACCTTTAACTTATAGTTTGAACTTTGAGTTTTGATGAGTTTATGGATGGATTAATGTATATATAGAAATATCCATGTATGAATAGCAAGATCCATGTATGATAGATGGTTTGGTTGGATTTGTGGTGATTTTGGATATGAATCTTGGTTAATGGTTAATGAATCTTAAGTTATGGTTAGTAGATCATGTTTGTGGTTGAATAAGTTGGAAAACCTTGAGATTATGGACTGACCTTGCCTTGATATAAGTTGTGTTTGAGGTATTGATGATGGTTGGGTGGTTTGTAGTGAATTGGTAAAGAATTGGAGTGGTATAAATATTGGTAATCGCGTAAACATAGCCGTCGTAACGTCCGATTTTCTTTAGACTATTTTGTGCATAACATTAGGACCCGAGGACCCCCTGCTAGATTGTGACCACTGCCATGTTTAGGTAGCTCATGTTACGAGCTTCGTTTTGATATGTAGTTCGTTCGATTCCGATGCACGGTTTAGGAGAAACGACCGTTTCAAGTAACGGTGTTTTGCGAACGAAACTTTTTCCCTCGCCTTACTTTGAAACATAGGTTAAAGACCAAAAAGGGTTAATTAATGTATGAAACATTTATGGTAAGTGTGTTAGGCAGTTGGTAAGACATTCGCGAAGGAATCGCTTTAAAACTCGTAAAGGTTAAATTATTAAAAATGGTGGAGCCGAGGGTACCCGAGTGACTTAAGCGAATCAGTAAGCGCAGAATAAGCGTTAGAGTCTAAGTTAGTTAAAGTATAGATTTACAAGTGACTTTGGTTTAATTCCAACTTACTTGTTGTTTATAGGTTACCAGACTCGTCCCGAGCCATTCGTAACCCCAGTCGCTCAGGCAAGTTTTCTACCCGTTATAACTGTTGTTGTGATGAATATATGTATTTGCATTATCTTGCGATAGATGCATGTTGGTTAATTAGCAAATGATGCAATATATTAAAGCATGCTGCTATGGTATATATATATGCATGCCTGTTTCGCATTCTTGCCATATATATATCTGTTGATTCAGTTGATAATACCTATGCTAGAGGATAGCGGTAATTTGCATATACCCTTAGTACAGGGACCCAAAGGTGAAAATATTTTCTAAAACCGGGAGTCGAGGATCCCGAGTAGATTTTGTATATATATGGATATGGATATATATATATATATTTATTTATATATGGTTATAGTTTTCCAAACTATTAATCGAATAAGGTTTATTCGATAACTTTAAACTTTATTTATTATTGAATATTATTTCGAATATCATTCGAGGGCTTATGACTCTTTTATATTATTTATTGAATATTATTTGAATATTCATTCGAGGACTTATGACTCCTTTTATTTATTTATTGAATATTATTTGAATATTCATTTGAGGATGTATGACTCCTTTATTTTATTTAATGAATATTATTTATAATATTCATTCGAGGTATTATGACTCAGCGTATTTTATTTATTGAATATTATCTGAATATTCATTTGAGGATCTATGACTCCGATTATTTGCTGAGGTATATTCTTTATTTTATTAAAGAATAAGGTGTAAATAATCAAACTTATTTTCGGTTATTCAAATAAAGATAATACTTTTATATAAGTATATCTTTGGTTATTTAATATTCGTTTTAAGTATAAGTTTTAAAACTTCTACTTCAATTATTTTTATAAAGATTATTCTTTATGGGAATATTAATTAAAATAATAATATTCAGTCATTTTCTAAAATATTCTGGGGACTGATTTACTTCATTAAATCAGCCTTACTCCAAACACTCTTTAAAGTGTTTTCGAGTCTTCAAAATGATTTTTAAAAGTCAGAGCGGATCCCAAAACTCATTTTTATATTTAAGATCTTCCTTTTAAGGGGATTTAAATACTCGCTCAAAACCTGGGGAATCCGGCTCTGTGGTGTATTTTATATTCGCAACAAGGTTGCAGATTTGGTAAATGAATTGATTACTTGCCCAACGTTCGGGAAGTAAGCCCCTCTCATTGAGTCGGCATAAGCGACAGGCCGGGGTACGGTCTATTATTGTGTAAGTGGCTCAGTGGGAGTCCATCAAATGCATAAGTGGCTGAGTGGCAGTCCAGCATAGGTCTTAATTATGACCAGGGTGATGACCAGTGGGGAATTCGTCCATCTACTAGTAGAAAAGGTTACTTATTGGTATCTTTGCCTGATCAGCGAGATATCGGGTTTATGCCAAAATTCTTTTCCTTTCCAAAGTTCATTGGATGTTTCAAACTCTGTTCATACTTTACATAACAGAGGTTCCAGGAAATGTTTAAGAGATATATATATGTGGATATATATATATCGGGACTAAATAAAGTATCTCGTAACTTTATTTCATTCAATAATATTTCAAAGATTGAATCTATTCAAATCTTGTCTTGTAGTCTCATCTATGTGATGAACTTTTGAAACTGATTATAACTTGAACGGTGGTAGTTCAAGTAGTATTGGGAAAGATATAAGTATATTGGGGTATTTGGTAACCTCATCTTTTAAACTTATATCTAATTAATAATTGTCTTATGAATGACAAAGATTTTCAGAAAAACGTTGAGACAAGGTTAGATATATGAGATCACCTTGCAACGATATTTTTTTTATATACAGTTATACACTGGGACTTTGTGTATATTATGCATGGAAGAGGACTTCCAATATTTTGAAAAGTATATATGTATATATACTGAATATTTTGCGACTTCATCGCATTAAGATATCAAACTTGGTTCATTTCTTTTGACCAAGACTTTCATGAGTATTATGAGTAGGCTCATATATTGTAAATCATTATACATATTATTTTGGTGGGCTTGCTGCTCACCCTTGCTTTATTTCTTCATCACACAACAACAGTTAGGAGAGATGGCCAGACCCCAGCAGACCCAGCGCAAGCGCGTGGGAAGCGTCCCGCGTCTTCCCGTTGATGTTGTAGCTGCTATAGCTGCAGAGGTAGATCTATTGTAGATCAGACCATCTACTTTTGAGAATCAATTATGTATAATTATAACTTGTGGCAGATAATGGCAATTAACTGTAAATTTATCAAGTAATCATTTTGGGTTGTAATAACTTTTAAATTGTGGATTCAAAGACTTGTACTTATTTAAATTTCATCTCTGAGACTATAACGGGTTGTGGTGTGTGTTAGTGTGGGGTCACAGCATAAGGTTATTTATTATTAATTAAGTGAAGTGATATTGTGGAAAGAAAGACCGTGACGACCCGGATCCCCGACCCCGGATCTGGGGGTGTTACAATGTACCTTTTCAATTCCAGAGGAATCAGCTCTTCAGGAGTTAATGGCCAATTTGGGGTATGAACAGAGTTTGGCAAAACTTGGGCAGTTGAAACGGGCTCATATCAGAAGAGAATGGAGCTTCTTCTTCGACTGCATCACTAAACCTTTTGGGAACAAATGTTCGAATTTTGATGATATCCCAATTTTGAGTCAGCACATCGGGTATGCTATTATAAACCAAACTCATTTTGATTTTGCAACTGGTATAATTGGTTTTATTGGGGATAGGATGACAGAGGATAGGAATGTTGTGTACTTTGCTAGATTCTGCCAACTTATATATACTTTTTGTACTGATGAACCTCAATTAGTCAGTTCCTCAACTCCACCTTTTAAAGTTGCAAAACGCTACTTTAATGACCTGGTAAATGCTGACACTAAGAAATCAGTGGTTAGACCTTTACAGATTCCTCAGTCTGTAAAACAGATCTTAGTAAATGTTGATCCTGATACTTATAGATCTGTTTATTCTGATGTCCAACCAACAACCACCTCCCAAACATCACAACAACCATCAGCACCTACCACTCAATCTACTCAACCAACCCTCAGACAATATATCAAATCCTATCTCTCCACTTCACAGACAGTTCATCCCTCATCATCAGCACCTACTGTGAAGCCTTCATCTTCCAAACCAAAGAGGACAAAGACTGTTCATAAAACACTTCACAAGAAAAGGAAGATTGCTTTGAGAGATGAATCTGATACTGAGGAACAGGTTCCTTCTTCAGAACCTGTTATTAATGAAGCTGAGAAAGAGACTTCTCAGAAGGATTCTGGAATTGGGGGATCTAGGCTTCTCAAGAGGCTTAAAAGAATGACAGTTCCTGAAACTCCCAAGGAATCCAAATCTACAAAGAGATACAAGAAACAGAGGGCAAATAGGCCAGTTTCAGATGATGAAGAGGAAGCAGCTAAGGAAGGGGATCAGGAATCTCTGATCTCACAAGAAAAGGAATTTGCTAAAGTCACTTCTTCTCCATCAACTCCATCTCAGGAAGCTGTTTCTGAAAAGGTCAACACACCATCTGTATCTCCTGTTGATCCAGGCACAAGTGTTGATATTGATGTTCAGAACTTGGTTGTGCCTGAAGTAATTCTCTTAGAAGCTCCAACAGCAACTAATCCTTCAACAACACCTGTTACTGATGCTGTTCAAACTCCAGAGTTATCTACAACACCTTCTCTGCATCTAGATGCTGATGATCAGACTTTAGGTGAGCATCAGGATATGGCTGTTGATCAGAACTTAGAACCAGATCAGTAATTAGAGGATGCTGAAGCCTCCATTGCTACTCACACTGTTGTTTTATCAGAGGATACTGATTCTGTAAGTTCTGATGCTGCAAATGCTGGAGATACTGGTGATGTTGCTCCAACTGCAAATGCTAATGAAGCAGGTCCTTCAGGACATGCTTCTCAACAAACTATTCTTAAGTCTGGACTTGTTAAGAAGTTTGTTACCAGAGAAGCACCAGTGCCTTGGAGTGAAACTCCTGCAGGACAGGAGTGGACTAAGGAATGGAACTCGGTTTCCTGTGTTCCAAATGAAAAGCATCTTGCTGAGCACTTGACTAAAGCTGATGAAATGTTAAATTCTGATGATTTCAAAACCCAGCTTAGAGTCACTACATTGAGTACTAAACATCTACAAGGTCTTCATTCAACTACTCATGCAGATCTACACAAGATTCAGGAAGAATTTATCAAACAGGAACAAGTTCAAAAGATTGATAAGAAAAAGTTCTTCCAACCTACCTTTGACAGGATTGCTTATATTGAGAAGACTCGAGATACTCAACAAGCTCAGATTGATGATATTCTGAAAAATCAAGCTTCTCAGCAATCACAACTTAATGAAATCCAAGCCTCAGTGGAATTGTTTGTCTCTCTTCTACTACCTGCTGATGCCAAAAAGGGGGAGAAAGTAATTAAGTCCAAATGCAAGACTGACAAGACACTGAAAGGGAAGGATAATGAAAAGGATGATCTAGGAAACTCTGGAACGGGTAGAGGTCATAGTCAAGGTAGAGGTTTCACATCAAGAAAAGCTGCAATCACAAGTCACAGGACAAGTTCTGATACTGGGAAAAGAATAAGTTCTGCTACTAGTAAAAGGATAAGTTCTGATGAACTTTTAGATCTTGATGAGGAAATGTCAAGACAGTTATTTCTTCAGGAAAATCCAGGAATGGACTTGGAGAGTTTAATGGAAGAAGAAGCCAGACTTAAATTAGAGAAAGTCACATCTAAATCTGAAGCTTCTGGTAAAAAGCCACTTCCAAAACTCAAAGGCATTGTGATCAAAGAAAGGACACATACTGAAGCAACATTGGCTAAATCACAACCGCAGATAGATCCAAGATCCAAGGGTAAAGAAAAGGTTGGTGAACCTATCAAGATTTATGTGCCTCTTGAGGATGAAGAAATTACTGATGAAAAGGATGATCTTGCTCTGACTTCAAGAAAAGTTCTTAAAACAACCTCTGACATGGCTCAAGTTGTTCAGATTCAAGAAACTGTAAGTTCTGATATTCAGAAGAAGCAAGTAACCTCTGACATAGCTCAAGTTAACTTGATATCAGAAGATAGACCAAAGACACTCCTACCAGGATTCACTAAAGCAAAACAGACTCAACCTTTGAAGACTACTGCAAGTGGTTTTGAAGCTAGAGTAGTTACTGGAAAGGAAGCAAGAGATAAAACTGGATTGGGAAGTGCTGATGAAAGAAGAATACATAACACTACCAATGATCCAACTTCCTTGAGTGAACCAGGTATTGGAGCAACTCCTGAGAGATTGAATCAACTGGAATCTATACAAATGGTTTATCATACCTACTTGAAAGAATACATCTTGTTGTATTTCATGACAGATGGTAGGGTTTATCATATAAGGCAAAATGCCATTCCATTGAAGTATTTTGAAGAATTGGAGCATGTACTATTCTTACTTCAAGTGGATGATAGATTGACAGGAACTGCTGCAAACTATTTGAAGGATCAGATTCAGAGACAGAAAAGGCTTTATTCTGTTAAATCTGACAGCACATATGTTCCAAAGTACAGAGATCACAAGGGTGATATAGTTGAAATGAAGCCCAATTCTGCTCAAATTATAACTACCTTTCTAGGGTACAGGGCTGTGGAATTCAATCTTGAGTCTGATAAAGCTTATTTGATCAGACTGGATCAGGATATAAGAAAAGCAAAGTTTAATGATCTCAGGGCTGCAATCTTTCAAATTGGTGAAGATACTGCAGAGCTTAAAGATACCAAAAGGAGAATGATTGATGAACTTAGATATGTTGAGAGATGTTTGTTGAAGAACTATCTCAGAACAACTCCTGACATCAGAGAGATCAGAAGATGAAGCCAAGTCAAAGATCTACAACTGCTTAAATTCTGATATTTGTACAGACTGAAGTTGTTATCAGAAGTTAAATATTGGTAAAGCTTTAAGGACTGTAAGTTGTAGTTATCTAGTCTAATTCTCATGCATTTGTACTTAATGTTTTTGACATCATCAAATATCTGTTAAACTTGTATATTATGCTCATTTACAAGTTGGGGGAGATTGTTAGATATATTTGATAATGTCATGGCTAATATGATTTATGTTTAGTTTTCAGATCTTACTTAACAGGACAAATCAGTACTTAACTGGGAATCAGTACTTATACTGGAAGTCAGGACTTAAGGATATCAGTACTTATATTATCAGGAGATAATCATCAGAAGTTGGATATCAGAACTTAAGTGCTGAAGGACGATTAGATAAGGAAAGTAGCTGATTAAAGGAAAGAAGATCGAGATAAACATAAGAAGAGATATGCATGAAGAAGGAGTTTCATGAAGAATGGAATACTTGGAAGAAAAGATATTTGATTGATATATTTTAGAAAGCAGAATTATATTCCATATCAATTAGCGATTATCTTGTAACTGTGTAGTATATAAACACAGACATAGGGTTTACACTATAAGTGTTATTATATTCGAGAAGATTATTCATTATAACCCTAGCAGCTCTCATGATATTTGTTCATCACTGAGAGGTAACAGTTCCATACTGTATCAGAGTTTATTGTTTCAATAAAGTTTGTTTTCTGTTACTTAAGATATTAAAGTTCGATTTGATTGTATTATACACTGTATTCACCCCCTCTACAGTGTGTGTGTGACCTAACATGGCTGATAATCCAACAAATCATCTAAAAGATGATGATCACCAGGATTTCAGTGGGGCTCCTCCCTGAGTTTTAAAGAGGGAGAATCAAGAATTGATGTGAATATCATATCCACATCCAGAGATGGTGATGGAGAATTTGGTGATTGATGTGTGTCTATTATGAGAGAATGGGGCTGTGACTCCACATTTGCTGGAGCCACATCAAGCTAAATTTGAGAAGGCAAAGATACAGGTGGATGTATCTGTGCAGTGTGTGCCCCCTGTGTTGAAACTAGGGTCTTAGCCTTCTTTCTTCTTGAAAAGGCTTTGATAGGTGAATGTGTGGCTTTAGTGTCCCTCCCTCTTTTGTTCTGTGTCCCTGGTTGGGGACTATTTTCAATAGTTGCATCCTTTTGGGAGGATGCAACTAGGGATGTGTTTGACTCCTTTTGAACCACCACAGTCTTTTGAGAAACTGTGGCTTGGCTGGCTAGGGTACTACTCACCTCTCCCACCTTATCCTGGGGGGTTTCTTGATGTTCACCCCTCCCCTCACCACTCACACCCTGTTCACTCCCTTCAGGGTTTATGGTAGTTGTTACAACTGTTGTCTTTTGAGAAACAACAGAGGTTGTTTTCTTTGACTTGTCTTTTGGAATTTTAGTTTTGGTGGCTTTGGTAGGAATCTGTTGGGACAAAGACACAGATTCCATTGCCACACTAGAAGGCAAAGAAACAATGGGGTTGGAAGAGGTAGGAATTGCAGAAGTATTTACCTCACTTACCTGAGGTGCATTCATTATTGGTAAATATACCAATGGCACCTGGCTGTTGAGGTTAATTCTCAAAAGGTCTGCAAGGACCCTTTTCTCTTGTGCCCAGCATTTGAGTTTATTGCTCTCATTAGTTATGACCAAACCTTCAGCAACATGGTTAGCCAATAACATAAAGAATCCAGCATAGTAGATGTTATGAGGTCTATTAGCTTTGTTACCTAACCTGGAACCTAATTCTAGCATAAAATAGTTGCTAAAATTAAAGTACCTATCAGAAACTAGCATATAGAGCATATTAACAAGAGATGAAGTTATGGCATCAAAATTGCTAATCTTCCTAGAGAAAACCTTGATAAAGGCATCTCCAAGAAAACTCCATTCTTTCCTAAGGCCCTTTCTTCTAATGCTCCCTAAACTAGCAGAATCAAAAGAATAGCCTATGGAATCTAACATAGCAGATACATCATTATCAGTGTGTGGTGTCATGGCATTATTCTCAGGTAGCTTAAAGCAAGACTGTATATCATCACAGTTAATACAGTAATCCTTACCTTTAAGAGAGAAAGTAATGGTCATATCTATGGAGTTGAACTTTGCAGTTGTCCAAATCTCCTCAATTACCTCACAATAGATAGTTGGGGCTTCCAGCATTGCATAGCTTAGTTTGCAGTTCTTGATGAAGTCCATAATCTTGTGATAATCTGAGTGGGCTTCATTCTTTTCCACCAAGGCTATGAAATTGTTTTTTTCATAAACAAAGCCAGACTGAGACATAATCTTGACTACTGGTGCCATTGTTGTGAGTAGAGGTTGCAGAGAAAAGATTGAGAGTTTTGGGAGAGAAAGAGAGTAAAAATTGCAAGAAAGCGTAAAGTGAAAATAAGAATTCAATGGGCTTTTATACTTTCTGGAATTAAAACGTAAATAGAATGATTAAATAATACTTTTAAGTAAATTACAACCATTTGAGAATAAAGAAAACTATAGAAATTATGAAAACTGTCTTTAAAAAAAATACATACAACTGTGTATATATGTATCAACGGTTAAGTAAACGAATCAACGGCTGTGACTCACTTAAAGTAACTGATGTGACACTTCAACGGATGAGGTTAATAGTTATTCGTTGAAGATTAACACTGTTTTTATCCGTTGAAGGATAAAATTACCAGAAATGTATTTGTCTTTCAACGGATAATGAACATCCGTTGATAGAACAATTTTGGCTTTCAACGAATAAGGAATATCCATTGATAGAATAAACTTTACTTAAAGCCAACTTTGTTCTTGCCACAAATTCATTTCAGGCTTCAAAGCAGATTATAATGAGGACATGAATTTATAAATAATTAAGCATACCTAGCTCACTTACTAATCTTGTGAATGTTGATTCATCAAGTGGCTTGGTAAATATGTCTGCAATCTGCTTTTCACTTGGAACAAAATGAAGTTCCACTGTACCTTTCATCACATGTTCCCTTATGAAGTGGTATTTGATGTCAATGTGCTTGGTTCTTGAGTGCTGCACTGGATTTTCAGTAATGGCAATGGCACTTGTGTTGTCACAGAATATAGGAATTTTGTCAACAGTTAGTCCATAGTCAAATAGTTGATTCCTCATCCACAGTATCTGTGCACAGCAACTACCAGCACCAATGTACTCAGCTTCAGCTGTTGATGTTGAAACAGAATTTTGCTTCTTGCTGAACCATGACACAAGATTATTCCCTAGAAATTGATAGGTGCCAGTTGTGCTTTTCCTGTCTATTTTGCAACCTGCATAATCTGCATCTGAGTAGCCAATTAGATCAAAACTAGACTCTCTAGGGTACCAAATTCCTAGATTTGGAGTCCCTTTGAGATATCTGAAAATCCTTTTAATAGCCATTAAGTGAGACTCTTTAGGGTCAGCTTGAAATCTAGCACAGAGACATGTAGAAAACATTATATCAGGTCTACTAGCAGTTAAATATAAAAGTGAACCAACCATGCCTCTATAACTTGAAATGTCTACAGACTTTTCAGCCTTGTTTAATTCAAGCTTGGTGGCAGTGGCCATGGGAGTTTTTACAGATGAACAATCGATTAAGTCAAACTTCTTTAAAAGATCATAAATATATTTAGTTTGACTAATGAAAATTTCACCACTAACTTGTTTAACTTGTAAACTAAGAAAATAAGTTAGCTCTCCCATCATGCTCATTTCATATTTACTTTGCATTAACTTAGCAAACTTTTTACAAAGCTTATCATCTGTAGAACAAAATATAATATCATCTACATAAATTTGAACAAGTATTGTAGAGCCATTAACATTTCTAAAGAAAAGAGTTTTATCAACAGTACCTCTTGTGAAGTGATTATCTAGAAGAAATTTTGACAAAGTCTCATACCAGGCTCTAGGTGCTTGCTTTAGTCCATAGAGTGCTTTCAATAGATAATACACATAGTCTGGAAAATTTGGATCTTCAAATCCTGGAGGTTGGCTTACATAAACTTCTTCCTCCAATTCCCCATTCAGAAATTAACTCTTGACATCCATTTGATAGACCTTGAAATTGGCATGGGTTGCATAGGCTAGAAAGATTCTGATGGCTTCAAGTCTGGCAACTGGAGCAAATGTCTCATCAAAATCTATTCACTCTTGTTGAGAATAGCCTTTAGCAACCAATCTGGCTTTATTCCTTATGACAATGCCATTTTCATCCATCTTGTTTCTGAATACCCATTTTGTGTCAATAGAACTCTTGTTCTTTGGCTTGGGTACCAGCTTCCATACTTTGTTCCTTTCAAATTGGTTTAGCTCCTCTTGCATTGCTAAAATCCAATCTGGATCTAATAGAGCTTCTTCCACTCTCTTAGGTTCCTACTGTGATAGAAAGCTACTATACAGACATTCATCTTGAGTAGCCCTTCTAGTTTGCACTTTAGATGTAGCATCACCAATGATCAGTTCAAAAGGGTGATTCTTGGTCCATTTCCTTTGAGGTGGTAGATTAGCTCTAGATGAGGTTGCCTCAGTATTGTCATGATGTGAGATAGAATGTTGATTGGTTGAAACTCCCCCTGAGTTGCTGATCCTTTGAAAGAAATTGGGAGTTCTATCAACTGATGAAGTGAAATGATTATCCGTTGACAGACTGTGATCAACGGATGCTTCATTATGAACTTCAACGGATGATGCACTTTGTCTTTCAACGGATGCTGCATTGCTTCTATCAACGGAAGCTGAATTATGACTTTCAACGGATGCAGCATTCTGTGCATTATCCAAAGGCAGATTTTGAATTCTTTTCGAGGTGCCTTCTCCATCATTCTCATCTTCACTATCATCACAATATATCTCAATGTTGTCAAATTTGAGTCCTTCATGATGTCCCTCATCTGTTAGTCCATCAATCTTTTTATCATCAAACACAACATGCACAGATTCCATGACAATGTTGGTTCTTAGATTGTAGACTCTATATGATTTTCCAGCAGAATAACCAACAAATATTCCTTCATCAGCCTTTGTATCAAACTTCCCTTTGTGATCAGGTTGATTCCTTAGAATGTAGCATTTACAACCAAAGACATGCAGAAAGTTTAAAGTTGGTTTTCTTCTCTTGAACAATTGATAGGGAGTCATGCCTTTTGCCTGATTAATTAGAGAAATATTCTGAGTGTAACATGCACAGTTAACAGCCTCAGCCCAAAAGTATGTTGGGAGTTTTGACTCTTCAAGCATTGTTCTTGCAGCTTCAATTAGTGATCTGTTCTTCCTTTCCACCACACCATTTTGTTGTGGAGTCCTTGGAGCTGAGAACTCATGCATGATCCCATTTTCTTCACAGAACAACTTCATGGTTGTATTCTTGAACTCAGTTCCACTGTCACTCCTGATATTCCTTACTTTGAAATCTGGATGATTGTTGACTTGCTTGATATGATTGATAATGATTTCACTAGCTTCATCCTTTGATCCAAGGAAATAAGCCCATGAAAACTTTGAGAAATCATCTACAATCACTAGGCAAAATCTTTTCCTTGAAATTGACAATACATTGACTGGTCCAAAAAGATCCATGTGTAGCAGTTGTAATGGTTCATCAATTGTTGATTCAAGCTTCTTACTGAATGATGCTTTCTTTTGCTTTCCTTTCTGACAAGCATCACACAGTCCATCCCTTGTGAATTCCACTAGAGGGATTCCTCTAACTAAGTCCTTTTTGACTAGATCATTCATTATCTTGAAATTCAAATGGGACAGCTTCTTGTGCCATAGCCAACTTTCATCTGGACTTGCTTTGCTGAGAAGACAAGTAATATTCCCTTTTCTAAACCATTTTGTTGTCTTTCTTACTTGTGACAACACAGGCTTCAGAATTGAAGGAAATAGTATTCCCTATGTCACATAGTTGACTGATACTCAATAGATTGTGTTTGAGACCATCAATTAATGCAACTTCATCAATGATGACATTTTCTTTTGAAATCAAGCTTAGGGCTAAGCATTCGGTCGGTTCGGTCCAAAACCGGACCGAATTGAATAGACCGAAAAACCGAATAGTCATTTTTTCTTGGACCGAACCGGACCGAAGTTATATTATGGACCGGACCGAACCGAACTGAAATAATTCGGTTCGGTCCGGTTTTGGACCGAATAGACCGAATTTTTTTTCAAAAATAAAATTGCATTATAAATTAAATCACAAATTATAAATTTTAAAATATAATTAAAGTAATGTGATATGTAAAGTTCTAATACTCCATAAATATAATTACAAATTAAAAATTTTGATTATAATTTTTAAGATATATGTAAAATATATATAATACAAAATTATAGTATTTATGATTTGGTCTATTCGGTCTATTAGGTCCGGACCGAAATATTTGTGAAAAGAACCAAACCGAACCGAATTTTAATTCGGTCTATTCGGTCCGGACCGAATAGACCGAATTTCTGAAAAATTTAGGACCGAACCGAACCGAATTAGCACGGTTCGGTTCGGTTCGGTTTTTCGGTTTCGGTTCGGTTTTGCTCCCATAGTGAACCCTTTGTTGTCATCTCCAAAGGTTATGCTAGTGTCAGCTCTCTCCTTGAACTCTGTGAGCAGGGTGAAATCTCCTGTCATGTGTCTTGAACAACCACTGTCCAAGTACCATAGATTCCTTCTTTTTCCCTACACACAACAAAATCAATCAAGTTGATTTTGGTACCCAATTTTCCTTGGGTCCAGCCTTGTTAGTCTTTTTCCTAGACTTCATTCCTCCTGCATCTTTTGACTTAGGTAACTTTGGGTCAACCTTGGTCTCAGATGTAGTTGGTTGAGGTGTAGGGTTAGTCACAGAATCATTTAGAACATTTGGTTGAATTTGATAAGGCATAGATTGTGCAAACATATTATTCCACATAGGCATGTTGTATGACATCTGAGGCATACTGAATGCAGTAAAATAAGGATTATTAACATATGGCATGTTTGCAAAATGTGCATGAGGATTCTGATGAGACATAACAGGCATAGCATGCAGAGGTGACATAGACATGTTAGGCATGGAGGGAGTTAAAGGCATGGGAGCATTCTTAACAGATTTGCAGTTATCAGATAGATGATTAAAACTTTTACAATGCACACAGCTTTTTCTAGGAGCATACTTATCAGGTGTGTAATTGTTGTGTTTGTTAATCCCTACCTTCCCATTTATATTAGATTTTCTTTTAGTTACCTTTTTATCCTCAACCAATTTAAGCCTATTTTTCAACTGATCTAAAGTCATGTGTCTTATATTCACCTTACTGGCATCTTTGGATGTGCTAGCTCCTTCTTTGACAAAGTTCTTGAAAGTTGAACCAACCTTCTTATTGAGATTTTTCTTTTTAGAATCACTTGCCTGTTTTAATTGATGAGCCTTTAACGGATGCTCTTTTTCTTCCTTCAACGGATAACTTTCATCATCCGTTGATTCCACATCCGTTGACAATCCATCAATTAATTCTAACTCCTTTTTGTTTTTCTTCCAGGCATTCTCACAGAATGATTCAATTCCCTGAACCTTGACAATCTGAGCACTAACATCCCTAGATGTTTTCGAGACCTTGATTACCTCTTGCTCACTTTCTAACTGTTTAGAAAGAATTTCTACTTTCTTAACAGCTTCTTCTAGTTCACTCTCAACAGTCAAGCATTTAATTTTAATCTTTTCAAGCTCAATTACCTGATTCTCTAACACAGCATTCCTATCACTTAAAAACAAATTATTCTCTTTGATTCTTGTGTTTTCTTTAGCTAGTGATTTAAGGGAAACACGCAAATGATATAATTCATTGGACATATCATTTATGGCTTCATTGCATTTAATCTTAGAAAGCTGAGAGAGATCAGTAGTAATTACCTGGTTGCTTGATGAACTATTTTCATTTTCATCAGAATTAGCCATCAGGGCTAGGTTAACATATTCCATATCATCATCTTCATTGGCTCCATCTGCTGCCCAATAATCTTGAGTCAGAAAAGCTCTTTCCTTTTGTTTGAGCAAATCGAAATATTTCTTTTTGTAATCAACTTGCTCAAATTTCTTCTTATCAGAGGATGGTTTCCTGCACTCATTTGCAAAGTGTCCACTTAAGCCACAGTTATAA
The DNA here is from genome assembly GCF_009905375.1 of Apium graveolens. Classification (NCBI taxonomy): domain Eukaryota; kingdom Viridiplantae; phylum Streptophyta; class Magnoliopsida; order Apiales; family Apiaceae; genus Apium; species Apium graveolens. Next base: position 222,394,301 of record NC_133654.1, read on the forward strand.
CATTTGAACTTAGATTTGTCCCCCATGTTCTTCTTTGACTTAGTGAATTTTGCATTTTTCCTGAATTTCATCTTTGCAAACCTCCTGGACAGAAAAGCCAGATGTTCATCAACATCATCAGAGTCATCTTGACTGGAATTTTCTTCATCCTCAGCTACTTGCTCCTTTCTCTTGCTTGATTCTGATTTGCTTGTGCCAATTTTGAGATTTGGCATTGTCTTTTCCTCATTCCTGGCTTCAATCTTCTCATTGTCAGCTACAAGTGCAACTGATCCTCCTTTTCTCTTTCCCTTTTCCAACAGCTCATCTTGCTCCATCTCAAGTTCATAGGTCATCAAAATTCCATATAATCTTTCAAGTGTGAAGTCCTTATAATCTTGAGAATTTCTTAGAGAAACAGTCATAGGCTTCCATTCCTTTGGTAGAGACCTCAGAAATTTTAAATTGGAGTCCTTGACTTGGTACACTCTGCCATACAGCTTCAATCCATTCAACAGTTTCTGAAATCTGTTGAAGGTATCATTCAATGATTCTCCTTCTTCAAAATGAAAATATTCATACTGTTGAATGAGAAGCTTCATTTTGTTTTCTCTAACTTGCTCAATACCTTCACAAATAAGTTGCACAGTATCCCAAATTTCCTTAGCAGTTTGGCTGTTAATGACATTGTCAAACATATCTTGATCTAGGCCATTAAACAGAATGTTCATGGCTTTCTTGTCCTTGTGAACCTCTTCAATATCTTCAACAGTCCATTCTGCTTTTGGCTTGGGAATAGACTGTCCAACAGCAACTGTTGCAGTAGCAGTTGTGGCCACCTTGTGAGGGATGTAAGGACCATTTTTAATGTAGTTGATGTAGCTTTCATCTTGAGAGAGAAGATATAAATGCATCTTCACTTTCCAGTGATGATAGTTATCTCTTTCCAGGATTGGAATCTTTACACCAATATCCTTCTTACTCATGATGTTAGCAGAATAGATCTTTAAACTCTTTGTATGTTAAGAGCTAGCTCTGATACCAATTGTTATTCCCAGTGGACTAACAATGAGATTTACAGAAGGGGGTTGAATGTAAATCTCAAAACTTTTTCAAGTTTTGAGCAGTTTCTAAGGCTAAGTGTTTTAATGAACAAATGTGTGAGAATTGCTTGAAGCTAATACAGACAGATATATATATTCAAACACAAATGTAAAGAACACAAAGAACTTAAAAAAACTTTTCTGGTGGATTTGTTGTTCCACCAGAGATGTGTTATTTCAGAAAATCTGTGATTCAAAGAATTAAATCACAGTTGCGTCCTAGTACAAACTAGATGATTTTCTCTCTGGATTTTTCTAAACAGCTCTGGAAAATTCATCATCTAATTACTAGCTGCTACTTAGTTTATATATCACCAAGTTTACAAGTGAAGACAAAACTGTAAAATACAATTAAAAGATTCTTCACATATTTCTTCTTCATTTCTCTATCCAATGCAATTTAGGTTTAGCTGTGAATCTTTGAATACTTCCTAGTTTGCACCAGAATGGAAATGCTGCATTTTCTTTATTCCTCCTAGAGGCTGCCACATTCCAGTTTGTCTCTGTCAACCCATGTACCTCTGTCAGCTTATGAATTGTCACTATCAACTGCTGTTGAACTAAGCATCCGTTGAAGCTTTCATCCGTTGATGACTTTATCCGTAGAAGCTTTATCCGTTGATGCATTAGCAGTTGAAGCTTTATCCGTTGAAGCAATCATCCGTTGATGGATGTTATCCGTTGAAGCTTTGTTTCTCATCCGTTGAAGGCCTTTAATATCAGTTGATACTACTTCACTTATATAAAATTACAAGGCATGAAATATTTACAATTAGCCCTCCTATTTACATATCCACTAGTAGTCAACATGACTGATAATTTCCCACAACATCTAAGAATTACAACTTAAATACAGAGAATGAAATGTGCTACAATACTAAACTTATTTCTAAGTAAAGCTACTCCTTCAACGGATAGCCAAAATGGTCTTATCCGTTGAGGCTACAATACTAGATTTCTACTTAAGTGTTTTGTTTAACTTATCATCAACCTAATACACATATTCCTAACAGACATTAATCCTTCATTGAATTGACATTTTATCCTTTGATGCAGAACTGTCTAATAAGAGGATTTGTGCCTTGATTCTCCAGCAAGAAGTTGCTTCGATTTCCATAATGACATCCCTTTTCTGTATAGCTTGTCCCGTAATGAAAACCTTTGTTGTCATCTCCAAAGATTACCGACGGAATAACTTTTGTTGGTCATATTTGATTGTGAGGCTCTTTCTTTGATCATGTGCCTTGAGTATTAATTACCCACAATACATATGAATCAATTAACCTGTTATGTCCTGCACTCGAACAGTTCTTGGTACCCAACTTATCAGTTTGGGTCCAGATGGATTAGAGATATTATTATAAACAGAGATAACAACAGCTGCAACCTTATCATGCTAAATCTTATCTTTGACTGACCATTTTCTCCATTTAAATACCCTTGACAGATTTGTCTCTAGGCTAGGGGAAAATGGTTCCAACCTTACATAAGGAGGACTAGCAGTCTTTTCCCTATTGTAATCCTAATCATGCCTTTTCTATAATTAATGCAAGTACTAAGAGATGCATTCATGGTATAAAGAATAAGCAAGCATTGTATTAGGAATACATGTCATTCATTCAGAAATATTACACATAAGAATTAAGCAAGACAGGCATGATATGGAACAAACAGAATTAACAAATAAATCACTAATTCTATCTAATCCAATCCTGTTGATGAATCTCATCTAGCTATCTCAATCCAATTATAAACTAATACATCTTAACAAACAATTCAAATCAAATGAATAAATCACATTGTAATATGATGCATGAGATGAGCATAAATAAATGTCTTATACGCTGGAAAAACATATAATCTCACTAAAGCAATTAATCATGTTCAACAAATATTCAAACACATATTTAAGATCATCTACAGTAACATGCACAAGTTAACATCAATCCTAGTTACCAGAAAAATAATCTAGTGAACTAGTTCAGCATTATCTATGTGTGATGCTATCATGCTTGTGCGAGTGTTAAACATTTAAACAATATGATCTTATCATGCATTGAATATTGAAAATAAAATATTGCAGTGGTTCAAGAATTTGAAACCTGAGATATGTGAGTTGGATCATCTTCAGAGATTGCTATGAAAGCAAGATATTCATGATTCTCGTCATCTGATCCATCCCAACTCTTTCCCATGCACTATAAGTTTTGACTGGCCGCTTCTCTAAGAAAATATTCCACCTCTGTCACAGTTCTTCAACTGAATCCCTACTGATCCTTGTTTGTCAAGCTTCTTGTTTTGTTGTAGAAAAACCCCTGATAGTTACTTGACATATATGTCTTGTCATAACTGTACCTATCAAATCTTGTATTTGTCCCATTCTCAGTCTTGTAATCACCCCTTGAACTGAATCTGTAAGAATCTCTACTTCAGAATAGATAGGCTTGATCCTTGGATATAGCTTAAGTATTCCTTGTGAATCTGATACGACCAAACTTGCCTGACATGTGAAACACTGCCCTGATGTCCAGTCCCTCAAGTACTTATAGCTGAGTTTCTTCTGATTCAACTATCAGTGACTCCTACATTCTGTCCTGAGGTTCCAACTTTACTGCATGTAACTGAGATATTTGTTTGTCCCCGCTATTCTTTCTGACCTCCATAATTCCTATTCTCTCTGACCTCCACAATTCCTTCATGTATGATCTCATTGATTCCTGGATAAATATAGCATTGGTACAAACCATTGTGTGACTGTATAATCTGGAATCATAGAATTATCTTAAAATCTCCGAGAAAAATTATACCCGTAGAAATTTCATTCATTCCCTGCGTCTGAAAACCCAGTGATATCCTATGGAGTAAGGCTTTGAGGAAGATCCACAATTTTCATCTGTATGTCTTGAAATCAGTTCCATTGGAGTAAGAAAATCATTATCCAATAATGTTCGTCTGAATAACACATGGTCTTCGTTTTCTTCGAAAGATTAAAATCCACTTTAAAAAGCCTGGAGGAATCATGAGTCTACCAATACTTGAGTATCCTTAATTTAATATTTAAGATAAATTTAAATTTCCATTAATTTTAATTTTCTTAGAAAATAAAGTAATCAAAAATAAATAATTACGAGAAAATTAATTTTCAAGAATTTTGAATTTTCTTAAAAATTAAATCAAATGTAAATTATTATTTAAGAAAAATTTAAATTTAAGAAATTTAAGTTTTATGAAAAAATAAATAAATCAAAAATAATTATTAAGGTAACAAAAATTTTGCAAACTCTGTGTGGCGACTACACTGTTCTTCTGCTCTATGGCGATCATATTGCGCCGCCTTTTACTTTGAAAAAAAATCTGTGGCGACAAAATCTTGGTGCACCAGTCTTACTACAACGCAAGTCCTGCGCGTGTCACTCCAGCGCTACTCGCGCGTGTGAATCCCGGAAGCTGAAGCTGTCTGTTGTTTGTGTTCTGGAGCGCGTGAATCTCAGAGCTGCCCAATACTTATATTTACTCTGCGCGTGGAGATTAAACAGAGAAGTTTTTGTTTTGATTGAAATTGATTCACATGCGCACAACAAGTTTCCAAGGTTAACAAAACAAACAAACAAAATTGGCAGGTACTAATTCAAAAATGAATGAATGGATGGCAACAAAATGGCAGCTAATAAATCCTGAAAACTGATTTAAATTAATAATTTTTATTTACTAAAATTTAAATAATAAATTTATTTAATTCAAATTTATAAAATAAATTTATTTTAAATAAATTCATAAAATAAACTTATTCAAGTTTAAATTATAAATTCATTTAAATAAATTTATAAAATAAATTTGCTAAATTAAATTTATAAAATAAATTTATGTAAATGCAAATTAATAAAATAAATTAATTTCCGGATCCTGATTTGTGTATCAATCAGTCAGCTCTGATACCAATTGTTAGGTTCCGAATTATCGTAGAAGGGGGGTTGAATACGATAATCACTAAATTAAAAATTGTTTCGAATCTTTAGCGGATAAAATATTTAGTGCCCGGATAGTGGTTTCGCGTTCTTGAGAGGAATAGTGTTTGGAACGATAAAAACGAGGAACACAAGATATTCGGGGAAATATATATTCGTATATAAATCCTCGAGGGTGTTGCTACACTCCGATAAATAAATTAACCGGCTACAATCTAACAACAACAAAGTTCCTAGCTACTACAAAAATTTACAAATCAAATCCTATACAATAATCTAGCTTTTGTTTGTACTAGGATTTAATTATCGGGTAACGATTATAATGCCCCTAAGAATATACAAGAATTAAATCAGGCATTATAACGTTACTCTGGTGAGAAGTTAAACGGATATCCAAGTAGCTTGGACTCCTTTGTAAATCTCCGCTTCTTGTTTTATCAGCTCTCTTTTTGTTGGAGAAGAAGATAAACAGTTCTATTCAGATCTGCTGCAAAGTGTAGCCTTTATACAATAAATATGTGGCTGAGAATTGAGTGCTTCTGTAGCGACAACACCTTCTGTGACGACAGGAGTAACAAAGTTGCCTTGGTGAATTATTTCACTAACTCCTGTGTAGCGAAAAGGTGTGTGTCGCGAAAAGGGAGGTACAGGAGAAGCTGTGTGGCGACAGGGGAGGAGACTTATTCTCTGTGGCGACATCCCAAGTACATGTTAATGTACTTAACTAAAAAAACAAAAATATGTACATGTTTTTGTTATGTTTTTATTTGTTTTGTTTTTCTTTTTGCTTTTTTTCTTTTTGATTTGTTTTTTTTTCCTTTTTCTTTTGTTTTTCTTTTCTCTTTTTTTTTTGTTTTCTTTTTCTCTTTTTTTTGTTTTCTTTTTAAGTTTAAATTGTAATTAAATTAATTTATAAAATAAATTTAAATATAACTTATATTAATAAACTAATTTAAATTTATAAAATAAACTTATTTACAGTTTATAAGATAAATCAATTTAAGTTTATTAAATAAATTATATTAAAGTCCTTTAAATAAATTTATTTAATTTACCAATTAAACTTTAAGTTTTGCCAGTCCCTTGAGCTGTTGAGATGTATACCCCGCGCACCTCTTCTCATACTTTAACATATAAACGTTCAATCCAAGTACGTTCCTTAACTTAACAATCCTTTGATAAATAATACCCAGATTTCTTTCATGAGTTGTTGACGCCTAGTGCAACTGGTCTGGTTCACAGACGACTAACCCCGATTCAGGTCTTCGTATTATAGCCTTGATTACATTGTTAAGCTTGCCTCAACTTTATTGCTTCAGACACTGACTATCAATAACAACTGTACTTTCACTGGAATTCTTTCTGGTACTTTAGACAATCTTCATTAACCTCTGTCTATACCCTGTCTTCAATTCTTCAGATTCCTATGCTTCGAACACTGTCTATCTTCAATCAATGCCAATACACTGAAATCTTCCGGTAGCACTTGTATACTGAATCTTCAACATTTCTGAAACCCTGAAAGTCTTTAACTGTTGTTCTTCACTGAGGCATGATCATATTAATGAACTTCTTTCAGTGACCTGTAGACAGACTTCCAGCCTTCTTCTAATCTCCTGATTCTTTGTATTTGCCTTGTCTTCATTCTTCCTGATTTCTTGTGTAGACGTAGTATTATTAACCTGTCATGTTCTAGTGTTGTTATCATGTTGAGTTATCACATAATTATTCATACAGCTACGCAGTCTCACCAACACTTTGGAGACATTATCTTTACGGCGAGAAATGCGAAATCTATACGGATCATAAGAGTTTAAAGTATATCTTCACATAGAAGGAACTCAACATGAGACAGCGAAGATGGTTAGAATTAATCAAGGACTATGATGTTACAACCAGCTACCATCCAGGAAAGGTGAACATCGTGGCAGATGCGATAAGCCAAAAAGAAAGATTAAATTTGTTGACTTCTTCAGAAGAATTAGCCAAAGAATTTGAAAAATTGGAAATTGAAATTCGTATCCCAACTGAATCCACTGAAGCTATTCATGCAATGACCTTCCAGCCAGAACTATTAGAAAAGATTCGAAGATGTCAAGAAGAAGTGATGAGTCAAGATGACGATAATTTGACTGGAGAAGAAATCACATCTCAGAGAGATAATGAAGGGATTTTACGCTTTTCATCAAGAATCTGGATACCGAATATGCCAGAATTGAAAGAATAAATACTACGAGATGCTCAGAGCTCAAAATATTCTATACATCCAGAAAGCCCAAAAATGTATCGAGATCTGAAGGAGAACTTTTAGTGGCCAAACATGAAAAAAGAAATAGCAGAATGGGTAAGTAAATGCTACACAAGACAACAAGTCAAAGCAGAACATCAATGTCCAAGCGGATTGCTACAACCACTGGATATTCCAGAATGAAAATGGGAATATTTAGCGATGGATTTTGTGGTAGGAATTCCAAGAACCAGAGTGAATCATGACGCAATTTCGGTGATTATTGACAGACTAACAAAGTCAGCACATTTTCTACCAATCAACGAAAGATTCTCACTCGACAAGTTAGTACATTTATATCTCAAGGAAATTGTGATGCGACATGGAATTCCAGTGTCTATTGTATCTGATCGAGATCCGCATTTTAATTCAAGATTCTGGAGACAATTTCAAGAGTGTCTTGAAACCAAATTGAATATGAGTACTGCTTATCATCCACAAATAGACGGACAAAGTGAAAGAACTATTCAAACAATCGAAGACATGTTGCGCACATGTGCGATTGATTTTGAGGGTAGTTGGGACGAGCATTTACCGCTAGTCAAATTTTCTTACAACAACAGCTATCATGCAAGTATTGGAATGCCACCTTATGAAGCCTTATACGGAAGAAAGTGCAGATTACCTATATATTAAGGGGGGAAGGATGTAACGTTTGAGAAATTATGCTTGTATTATATAGTATTAATGATAAATTAAGTGTTTCAATATGTCATTTATGTGTAATTAGCTATAAAACCATAACTGCTACGTGCTATGTGTATTCTGTATTGTCCAGATATTTTCAAGAGATGTTTTATTTCGTATTTACAGCCTTCGTATCAAAAGTTATACGACCCGAACTATGATTTTATAGTTGATATTTCAAATAAAATATTTGGCCTTATTCTTCATAAAATGGCTTGTACCGTTACGTTATTCTGAACATCTAGATATTTAATAAATTTTCTCGTTTCGTGAAAAAAGACTTTTTCCGGTCCCATTGGGTGTTAAAAACCCCACAAAAATCACATTTTTATTTTTATAAAATTAAATGACTTTCAATTATACCATTTCTTTTCATTTTTGAATTATTCACAATTTTTGGAAATTTTTGGCATATATATTGTATATATAAAATATTTAAAAATTAAATTTTAATACTCAAAAATTATAAAATCAGGGGCCAATTAATTTTAAAAGCTGTATAATTAGGGCCTTAGTTTTAATTAGCGGTATTAATTTTACTACTATAAATAGCCTAATTTTTATTTAATAATTATTAATTAATTATCAAAAATCAGGAAATAATTAAAATTCTCTGAAATTCGGGTCGGGTTTGTCAGGGTCGGGCCAAACAATCAAACCGTGATTTCAAGCTGATTTCTGCAACAAATCGTGTGATTCAAGTACCCCAAACATTGAAGGTTTTGATCTGTTCTTTCTATTTCTATCATCAATTTCATGTTTTTAATCTGTTGTTTTTGATTTTCGAATTATAATGTTCATACACGATTTGGATCTTTTTGATTCTAGGGTTATTATGATGATTTGTTGATTGATATAGCTTTACCTGATGATTTACAGTCGATTCATGGTATTTAATTGAACAAACGATTCCTGGATAATGATATTCGATTTTTAGGGTTTATGCTTAATTTTCAATTACTCGTTTTTGATTTTTCAGATAGCTGAGGTTATTTAGAGGTTAGGGGTTTAATTATACGTGTTATTAGATTTAATTTAAGCTATAGAACGTGAAGTTTCATGTACGATTCAGTGATTTCGAAGTTTGGCTAGAAAAATTTTGGGTTTTGGCCGGAGATGAAGTTCCAGGGATGATTTTGTGTTATTGTGGTCGGTTCTGAATTGCTGGTCTGATTTGGAATGAAACCCCTAAAAAATAACACCAAACAAAATCTGGAAAAATTCCGGCGTGTTCTTGGTAACCCGACATGTTCTTCCCCAACCCGTTTTTAACCCGCCTTTGATCCGATTTTGTCATAATGTGATTTCTGACAAATGTTTCTGGAATTTTATTTTTATTTTTATTTTTATTAATTATAAAATCAGTTTTTATTTATTTTATAAATTGATTAATTAATTATTTAATTAATTATTTAATTAATTGATTTATATTATAAATAATTCTGAAATATTTTCTAAAAATGATTAATTATGTTGATAATTAATCAAATAATTTTTAATAAATTATTATAAATTCATTTTAATTCCAAATATTATGAAAAAAATCATTTTTAGTTCTGATTTCCCGAAATAATTATTTAAATATATTTTTAGGGTTTAATAATAAATAATGATAATTTATATTGAATAATAAATAGAATTATCTGTAATTATCGAATAATAATTGAACCGTTTATCCGATTCGAGCGAAACGAAAGCCATTTGACTTAGAAAAATGATTTGTTTTCATAAAAAATAGTTTTAAATCTTAATTTCTTTTAGAAACTAGTTACTTTTGATATTTATTTAATTATAAGCCTTATTGCGTATAGAGACGAGTCTGATAAATTCCGAAAAATAGGAAACGAGTCAGATAATGATCAGTTAAGTAAATAGCGAGTTAATTTCAATTCTAAAAATTATTTTTAATCCTAGAATGGTTATGTGACTTATGTGCTTATGTGTATTACGTGATTAATTGAGTCTTATCTGTTAGTACTTGATAGACGGGTTAGTAATACGCGTATGGGTAGACGATAAGGGCTATGTGAAGTCGGGTTGAGACGTGATAGAGACACCAGATGACTAAATAAGTCTATTTCTTTGATAGAAGAAAATCCAATAAGGCGAGTCGAGCCGGTGATAGACAACGGTGAAGTACTTGGAGTAGATCGCGTGAAAGACAAGTTTTTTCCCCTATTCTAATTTCAGAATAGTGAAGCTACTTCAGATTCTTATCGCACTTGCACACTTTTGATTCCTGTTCACAAACACCGATACACAATTGTTATTCCTTAGTTCATATTTCATTTCAATTCCTGATATCTCCTAATTCACTGAATCCTCTATTCATATTCCAATAATTATACACATATATTGATATATTCTGGTATTGAAATATATCAAAGCATACTGATTGTTCTGATTGCTCCTCTATGGACTGGATAGTGACGATTGAGATTAAGTATACACTTGATCCTAAGGACCGGGACTTAACCGGATCCTTGAGTTGGGCCGTGGAGCCTGGGTACCCGAATGGATCTATATAGTGAGATATAGATCTGCAATGTATCCTGGTTGATCAGCAGGATATAGGTGCGAACTTGTGTGCAGTTTAGCTCATTTGTATTTGCCAATAATGGCCTTCGTTCTTTTCTTGCGAGGTAATGTCTTTGCAGATGTAACCAAGTTACCGGTTCATTTAACTTACTATAACACTGTTAATATATTGTGGACTTGTTGAGCAACTTATGGCTCACCCCTTTTCTTGTTGTTATTCACCTTATTGTTTTCAGTCAAGAAGGAAAATGAAACCTATCAGGACTCGAGTGGTAAAGAAGCGAGTCAAGCCACAGGACCCTCTCATACCAAAGGTGTTGATCCCAATCCAGGAAGAAAGCTTTGAGTTTCCTGGGCAGGTGTAGTGTAGATAGTTAATGAGTGTGTTTGAATAAATGAGAAAAGTAGTTTAAAAAACTTGTTAGACAATGGCTTGTAATAAAGAGAATTTGTGAGAGTTTAAATTGGGTTTGTAATAAAGTAGATAGTGGTTCTTGTTTTCATACTTCAACCTAAAAAGATCATGGTTAGTGTACAAAGGGGTTATATATATATATATGTTTAATTATCATACAGGTTGATCTGGTTTGGAGATTAGCTAGTAACCCCCAGACTTATACTCTGGGTCTGGAGGGCGTTACAGTTGATGGTGAAGGGTTGTATTTATAGGAAAAAAGTAGAAACTGAAGAGACTCTTTGAATGACCATGCAATTATTAGATATAATAAGCATACACGATTACGCGTATCTAGACAAGCAAAAAGTAATCTCTCTCTTCATATTCTTATTCCCAATGTAAATACTCAAGTATCAATGGATACTTGTATCAGTAGCTAACCCATTTAATCAATTAAAAGATATTCCACTCACTCACTGATTAATGAAAAATATTGTTAACAATTTATTTTGAATAAATTCAAAATAATCAATGAATATAACAGTCAATCATGATTTGACCATTATCAGTATTTTAATTACTTCTATCAGGATTTATTAACTATTGATATAAACAATTAGTCAAAACAAGTTTAACTATAAACAGAGTTTATAAGCAAATCAGTAGTTCAACATGCAATTTTCACATAAAATCATTCAGCACAGTTTACATATTATCATGGTATCAAGCATTTAGCATAAGAATCGGTATCTAACAAGTACTGACAAATAATAAGATACCATGTTTTAATAAATATCAGCGGACTTAATCATCAGTGTTTGAGAACTGCCTTGAAATCATTCCCAATTCATTCACCAATCTTGTGAATGTCGCTTCACAGAGAGACTTGGTGAATATATTTGCTACTTGCTAATCTGTTGGAAAAAAAGATCAATTTCACAGTACCAGCTTCCACATGTTCCCTTATGAAATGGTATCTGATACTGATGTGCTTAGTCATAGAATGTTGCACTAGATTTCCTGTAATTGCAATAGCACTTTGATTATCATAATATATAGAAATAGAAGAATAGTCTAACCCATAATCCAGCAGCTGATTCTTCATCCATAGATTCTGAGAACAACAGCTTCCTGCAGCAATGTATTCTGCTGATGTGGAAATTGACTTTTGTTTCTTGCTGTACCAAGAAACTAATCTGCCTCCAAGAAATTGGAAGCTTCCAGAAGTACTTTTCCTGTCTATTTTGCATCCTGCAAAATCAGCATTTGAATATCCAATTAGCTTAAAGTCTTAATCTCTAGGATACCATATTCCTAGATTCATAGAGCCTTTGAGATACTTGAAGATTTTCTTTACAGCTAATAGATGAGGTTCTCTAGGGTCAGCTTAGAACCTTGCACAAAGACAGGTAGCATACATAATATCAGGTCTACTAGCAGTCAGATATAGGATTGAGCCAATCATACCTCTATAGTTAGTTATATCTACTGAAGAACCAGTATTTAAATCTAACTTGGTTGCAGTGGCCATAGGAGTTGATGCAGTTGAGCGGTCCTGCATTCCAAATCTTTTGAGTAAGTTCCTGGTGTATTTGGATTGATTTATGAAGATTTCTTCATTAGTCTGTTTGACTTGTAACCCCAGAAAGTAATTCAATTCTCCCATCATACTCATTTGATACTTGGACTGCATTAGCTTTGCAAATCTCACACAAAGTTTATCATTAGTAGATTCAAAAATGATATCATCAATATATATCTATACTAATAACAAGTCATTACCATGGTATTTATAAAAGAGAGTTCTATCAATTGTACCTCTTGTAAGACCACTCTCTAGCAGAAATAGAGCAAGTGTTTCATACCAGGCCCTTTGAGCTTGCTTCAATCCATAGAGTGCTTTATCCAGTAAGTAGACATGATCTGGATACTTTGGATCAATGAACCCTGGAGGTTGTTCAACATAAACTTCCTCTTCGAGTTCTCCATTTAAGAATGCACTCTTCACATCCATTTGGAACACCTTAAACTTCTCGTGAGCAGCATAGGCAAGAAAGATCCTTATTGCCTCTAGCCTTGTAACTGGAGCAAATGTCTCATCATAATCAATGCCTTTTTGTTGTGAGTAACCCTTTGCAACCAATCTTGCTTTGTTCTTTGTAACAATACCCTCACTGTCAGTTTTGTTTCTGAACACCCACTTTGTGCCAACTACAGATGTGTTTTTTGGTCTTGGCACAAGAGTCCAGACTTTGTTCCTTTCAAATTTATTGAGCTCTTCTTACATTGCTGTGACCCAGTCAGCATCTTGTAGAGCTACTTCAACCTTCTTAGGTTCAGTTTGAGATAGAAAAGAATGGTAGAGACATTCATTTTGAGTGGCTTTTCTTGTTCTTACACCACTGTTAGGGTTTCTAATGCTCAAGTCAGGTGTGTGTGACTTAGATATTGTACAAGACATGCTTGTACTTTAACAAGACTAAGTCAAATTGACAACCCTAAGTAAGTTGTGTTGTAATCTTAGTTTACATTTGTACTTGTAACTTCTAAAGTCTGTAAAAATGAAAAAGGAGCAGACTAGAGTCTTTTTGTTTAAATAGTATCAAGCCTAAGGATTCTATCTGGAAGAAGATCAAGAAGGTCATGCCTCAGAAGAATTTTGAAGAAGCTTAGAGTTGAATAAATCTGTTTGGATAAAAATATTCTAAGTCAAAGATCTCTACAAGTCACATATTTAGTGTTATAGAGAAGTCACTCGAGAACTCCAAATGACTAATCGAGAAGTCAGGAAAAGCTACTAGAGAACTCATAGAGATATCGACAAGCCAAATTAAAGACATGCAGATTGGAGATATCAACAAGTCATTTCTTCACTAGAGAACTCAGAGTTATCGACAAGTCAACATTCATTAGAGAACTCTGAGTTATCGATAAGTCAAATTCTACTAGAGAACTCAGAGATATCTATAAGCCAAAATTCACTAGAGAACTCTGAGTTATCGACAAGTCAAATTTGATTAGAGAACTCTGAGTTATCGATAAGTCAATAAATCACTAGAGAACTCAGAGATATCTATAAGTCAAAGTGAAGATATGAAGACTAGAGATCTCGACAAGCCAAATTCTCTTATAGAGAATTCAAAGACCTCTACAAGTCAAATTAACTATGGAGTATTAGAGATCTCGATAAGCCAATATACTTATCGAGATGTCAAATTCTCTATAGACCAAATGGAGATCTCGAGATAAAATTTCAAAGTACAAATTTGTAGACTAGTTCAATATCCAAGATTCACAATCAACAAACAATCCAAATAGCTAGAATGACAAGTCTACAAAAAGCATCTTGAAGGATGTGCAAGATCAATGGTGAAGATTAACTGACAAAGGAAGATCAAAGTAAACACAGGATGCTAAGATATGTTAAGCCAGAAATGGAAGATACACTTTTCCTAAAATGGAAATGACAAGTGATAGTTTACTAAAGTTAATAGTATATTTTATTGTACACTGTGTAAAACAACAGTTAACTAAATTATAAAGTTAATTTTGTAGCAAAACATTCTTAATTTTAATATAAAATTAAGTGAGTTTTGAAAAGATCTGTATTCTTTATTATTGCATATTTAATTTCTGCAGTAACACATTTCACTGCAAGATTTAATTTACTCTGTTCAACCATAAAAAGCTCAAGAAAAGCATAAAAACAGTAAAACACATTCACCCCCCCCCTCTGTGTGTTATTCATTTCCTAACAAGAGCAAAGCTGAAAGTAAACAGATTCAAGATCTTAGAAGAATGAATACACTGAAAATAAGTAGCATCAAAATTCCTACCTTTGACAAAGCTAACTACACTCTTTGGAAAAAGAAAATGTTGTTGTTTATCAGGATGGCCAATCCACTCTACATTCAGATTCTCAAAAATGGGCCCTTCACTCCTATGGTTAGAGTTGAAGAATCAACAGATGGTGACATGGTCATTCCAGCTCATTATGCTCCAAAAGACCCTTCTGAGTATACTGAGCCTGGAAAGGAGAAAGTTTCCCTGGATAGTGGCCTACAATTGATATTGATAGAGTCACTTGACAATGTAATGTACAACAACATTATCAACTGTGACACTGCCAAGCAAATCTGGGAAAAGATTGAAATACTTTGTGAGGGAACTGAGGAAGTTAGATCTAATTAAAGAAGGATACTGATTTCACAATATGGGGGTTTCATGGCCAAGCCGAAAGAAAGTATAATTGATGTGTTTGAAAGATTCAATAAGCTGATAATGACTTGCAGCTCCATAACAAATACTATGAAGCTGAAGAAGTGGACTTAAAGTTCTTGCTTACTCTCCCTGATCATTTGGAACAGAAAATCTCAGTATTCAAGGAAGGGAAGGACTTGAGCAGAATAACACTGGAAGTTCTACATGAAATCCTTAAAACATATGAACTAGAAATGATTCAAAGGAAATCATTAAGATCTGGTCAAGGACATATTGTAGATGGCTCAAGTGCTTTAATTGTAAATGAAAACCAAACATCCAATGATGAGCCAAGATCTCAAACTCCAGTTGCCTCACCAAGTGAGCAAAGAACAAATGATTCACAGGAACAAGTCATTCTGGAATTGGAAGA
This sequence comes from Apium graveolens, assembly GCF_009905375.1. Classification (NCBI taxonomy): domain Eukaryota; kingdom Viridiplantae; phylum Streptophyta; class Magnoliopsida; order Apiales; family Apiaceae; genus Apium; species Apium graveolens. Next base: position 222,409,890 of record NC_133654.1, read on the forward strand.
AGATGAATTCTACACTCTTGATGAACTGGATGAGCTAGATCAGTCAATGGCCTATTTGGCTAGAAAATTCTCTAACATTAGAGTAAAGAAGCCAAGATTCTTCAAAGATAAAGGACAGTCTTTCAACAAAGACAGCAGCTGGAAAGGAAAAGGGAAGTACACATCTGATAGCAAAAATGGCTACAAAACTGGATTTGTTGACAGATCAAAGATAAGGTGCTTCAACTGTGATGAACTAGGCCATTTTGCTACAGAATGCAGGAAACCTAAGAAAGCAAAGAAAGACAAATCTTATCTTGAACTGGAAGCAAAGTATGATGCTCTTCTAAAGAAACAGCAAAGCAAAGCTTATATTACAGAGGGAAAAACTTGGGATGATTCTGATAATGATGAAGATGAAAAAGTTGGAAATTATGCTTTAATGGCCTTGAAGCAAGGAGAATCATCCTCATCAAAATCACAGGTACCAACTTTCACTATCATTGATTTAAATGTGAGTCAATATAAGGAAACTATAGAAAAGATGAGCACAAAAATGTTTCACATTCATACAAGTATGGTTGTTGCTAATGAAGAAGTTAAAATATTGACAAAGATAAATGAGAAGCTTGAAAGTGAGAAACAAGAAACTGAATTGTTGTTGGTAGAGCTTGAAACTGTGAGACAAGAAAATGCATATCTTAAGAACAAGCTCAAGTGTGCAAGTGAAATAGAAGCAGTGCTAAAGGAGAAGCTGGAAAAGAATGAAGTTAAATTGAAATCCTTCAAGAATATATCTGAGTTAATTGGGCAGTACCATGAGAAAAACAAGTCATGTGCAAACATTGCCCTTGGTCTTGATTGTGATGCTTTGAACATAAAGAAGAAGAATATAGGTGACAAAGGGAAAGCAACAGAAGCTGAAAATGTTCCAACCATCCTGAAAAAGGTTGATTCACTTATGTTCAAGGCATGTGAAGTAAATTTTAGTGAGGAAGAATTGATTATCAAGCAAGAAATTGCTGATGAAGATAAAGAAAAGAAAAATGTAGAAGCAACTTCATCTCCCAAAGCAGAAGAGAAGCTCATGGATAAACAAAGCTCCAAGACACCTGTCAAAGAAACCAAGACTGAAGATGCAAGGAAGAAGAAGAAAAATAGAAATGGGAAAATTGGGATAAACAAAAGCTATAATTTTTTGTTATGATGCAGATGCTCCAAGAAAGAAGTGTGAAAAATGTGGCTCTGTAAATCATGTAACTCACCTTTGTAAAAAGGTTGTTAGCAAGCCAGCTAAATGAGCATGCAAATATAATGAAGCAAATGTAAATGATCCCTACTCATTCTGTGATAAGTTTGACTGTATCACTTGCAACTTGAAAGTGATGAAGAGTTGCCATAAAATGAGAGTAGATCTTAAAGAAACACAAATTGGGTCTACATCAGATAGGGAAAAATGCACAACAGTCATTGAATTCTATTTTATCTGAAACAACTCATTCTACTTCTTCTAAATCAGTTAACAAGAAGAAAGTACCTAACACTGCTTGGGTTGCTAAACACACTTAAAACTCATTGTGTGCAGGGCAAAGTGAAGAGAGTCATATGGATCATTGACAGTGGGTGTTCCAGACATATGACAGGTGATAAAGCCCTGCTATCATAGTTTGAGGAGAAGGCTGGCCCTTTGGTGACCTTTGAGATAACAACAAAGGATTCACAATGGGATATGGAAAGATTGTTTCTGAAAATGTTGTCATTGATGATGTAGCACTGGTAGCTGGTCTTGAAGTGAATCTTCTTAGTGTTAGACAATTTTAGATAAAGGTCTTGAAGTCTTATTCAACAAAGAAGAATGCACTTTTATCAGCAAGAAAATTGGTGAAGCTGCTCTGAAAGGAGCAAGAAAAGGAAGCTTATTTGTTACAGACTTGGACTCAACAAATAAGGATGGAATTTGTTGCTTCTACACCAAGGCATCAGAAGAACAAATCAAGATATGGTATAAGAAATTGTCTAACTTGAATTTCAAGGCAATTAACACCTTAGTCAAACAGGAGTTAGTAAGAGACATGCCTAAACTAGAGTTTGCTCAAGTTGAACTTTGTGAAGCTTGTCAGAAAGGAAAAATGAAAAGATCAAGTCGCAAGTCAAAAACTGTGAATTTTAATAAATGCACCTTTGCAACTTATTCACATGGACTTGTTTGGACCCGTAAATATCTTATCAATTTCAAGGAACAAATATGCACTTATGATGGTGGATGATTTTTCTAGATACACTTGGGTAGAGTTCATGCACTCTAAAGATGAAACTCCACACATCATAATTGAGAACATCAAGAAGATAGAAAAATAGGCTGAAGATCAAATTATGTGAAAAGATTGAGAAGTGATAATGGAATAGAATTCAGGAATGCAACATTGAATGAATTCTGCAAAAACAAAGGGATTATTCAAGAGTTCTCAACAGCTAGAACACCTCAACAAAATAGAGTAGTTGAAAGGAAGAACAGAACATTAGTTGAAGCTGCTAGGACAATGCTGCAAGATGCCAAGTTGTCAACAAGTTTCTGGGAAGAAGCTGTTAATACTGCATGTTACACTCAGAACAGATATCTCATTAACAAGGCACATGGAAAATCACCTTACTCAATCATGTCTAAGAGAAAGCCTATTGTAAAGCATCTTCATGTGTTTGGAAGCAAGTGTTACATTTTGAAAGACAACTCTAAATATGTGGGAAAATTTGACTCAAAAGTCTTTGAAGCAATTTTTATGGGATATTCATTGGAGAGAACTATCTACAAGGTCTATGTGATAGATCAAAAGAAGATTATGGAGAGCACATATGTGACTTTTGATGATGACAAGTGTCCAGGCTTGGAATTCTTTGATGAAAATGAAGCCGAAGCCCTTGCATTTGAAAACCTCAACATTGATAGTGATTCTGATGGTGAAGATGAAGTCAATGCACAACAGATGTTCAATGAAGAGATTACTGAACAGGAAAATCATGGGAATGGAAGCTCATCTAAAACACCTGAATTTGATAGCACAAACTCAGGGGGAGAAAGAGAAGAATGATCTAACAGTCATACCAATGATGAAGAGAATGATGAAGGCACAAGTCAACCAACTCATACAAGGAAGTGGGATAGAAGTCACACTAGAGAAGCAATTATTGGTGAACCTACTGCTGGTATGAGGACTAGAAGTGCAACTGCAAATGAGTGCCTACATACATGCTTTCTGTCTCAAATAGAACTCAAGAAAACTGAAGAAGCTCTAATGCACCTTGATTGGATATCTTCAATGCAAAAGGAGCTTAATCAGTTGGAAAGGAACAAAGTTTGGGAGTTAGTTCCTGCACCAAAGAATAGAAGTATTATTGGAACAAAATGGGTGTTCAGGAACAAGATGGATGCAAAATGGTATGGTTACCAGAAACAAAGCAAGATTGGTTGCAAAAGGCTACTCACAAGAAGAAGGAATTGATTATGATGAAACTTTTGCTCCAGTTGCAAGACTTGAAGTAATAAGGATTTTCCTAGCATTTGCTGCACATTCAAATTTTAAAGTGTATCAAATGGATGTCAAGAGTGCCTTCTTAAATGGTGAGTTAGAAGAAGAAGTTTATATGCAACAGCCACCTGGCTTTAAAGATCCAGAATTTCCAAATTTTGTGTACAAGTTACTCAAGGCTCTATATGGACTGAAACAGGCACCTAGAGCTTGGTATGACACATTGTCAGAATTCCTACTGAAGCATGGTTTTACTAGAGGTACTATAGACAAGACTCTCTTCTACAAGAAACATGGGGAAGATATGATCCTAGTTCAGATCTATGTGGATGATATCATCTTTGGTTCTACAAATGAAAAGCTTTGCCAAAGATTTCTAAGCTTATGCAGAGTGAATATGAAATGAGTATGATGGGGGAATTAAGTTACTTCCTTGGACTACAAGTCAGTCAAAGAAGTGATGGGATCTTCATCTGCCAAACTAAGTATGTCGAGGACTTATTGAAAAATTTTGGTATGGTTGATTGTTCACCTGCTTCTACACCTATGTCTACAGCAATAAAGTTGGATGAAGATAGAAAAGGCAAGAGTGTAGATATTTCAAGCTATAGAGGAATGATTGGATCATTACTTTACTTAACTGCAAGTAGACCAGACATCATATTTACAACATGTCTATGTGCAAGATTTCAAGCCAATCCAAAAGAGTCACATTTGATGGTTGTGAAGAGGATTTTCAGATATTTGAAAGGGACTCCAAACTTGGGATTATGGTATCCTAAGGGAACTGGTTTTGAAGTTGTTGGCTACACAGATGTAGATTTTACTGGATGCAGGGTTGAAAGAAAGAGTACTAGTGGAAGCTGTCAATTTCTTGGTCAAAGACTTGTCTCCTGGTATAGCAAGAAACAACAATCTGTATCAAGTTCTACAGCAGAGGTTGAATACATAGTTGCAGGAAGTTGTTGTGCTCAAGTGCTTTGGATTAGATATCAGCTAATTGATTAGGGCCTAGTGTTACACAAAATTCCTATCATGTGTGACAATACTATTGCTATATCTATAGTGGTTAATCCAGTTAATCATTCAAGAACAAAGCACATTGATGTAAGGTACCATTTTATTAGAGAACATGCTACAAATAGTACCATTGAGCTCATTTTTGTTCCAACAGAAAAACAATTGGCTAATATTTTTACTAAACCATTGGATGAAGCAACTTTCACTAGACTTGTAGGTGAAATTGGAATGCTTAATTTTTCATCCTAAGGCAAGAAATTAGCTAATAATTTGCAGCAGATTAATTTCTAGTAAATCAAAATTAATTTGATTTAATTGGAAATTAAGTGAAATATGAATTATAAATATTTCAGATATCTCTGCATATTTAATTTTCAAAACAAAAATTTTAGCTTAGAATTTTTTAAATTCTAAGTAAACTGCTCAGTTGTTAATTTACATCTTTAATATGTAAAATTAATACAAGGCAGAATTAATTTGTTCAAAAGTATATAGAGAACTGAGTTCTCGATAAGTCTAACTGACTTATTGACAAGTCATTTTAAGACATCTCGAGTGAGTTCTCGATAAGTCAATTCACTGACTTCTCGAGTGACTTCTCGATAAGCTTTATTATGACTTATCGATAAGTCCTTGTAGAGTTCTCTAGTAGTGTTAACTCACAGAGTTCTCTACAAGTATAATTTTTAGACTTCTCAATAACTCAGAACTGAAATAATTTAACTTAAAAAATTATTTTGGTAAAATACTTTTGGTAAATTTATTCTAATTTTATTTTGAATTTATTTAAATAAAAGTTGGAATTAATTCAGTCTATTTTTGGACAAACTGGGTATTTATTTGACATCTCGATAAGTTAATTTTTAGTTCTTTATAAGAGTAATTTTAAATGACTTCTCGATGTGTAATTTCATTTCTTAAAATAACTTCTCGATAGACTAATTCCAAACGTCTATTTTTGAGTTCTCGACAAGTCATTTGCTTTTACTATAAATACCCTGACATCTCGATACATATACATACTTACAACTTTCGAGATCTCAAGTGATCTAGCCCTTCCAGCAAAAACTGATTTCTCTCTCATTTTTACTCCTTTCCCAAAAAAATTCTTACCCATTCACTCTCATCAATCAACAATGGCACTAAATATTGTAAGAGCCTCTATTCCAGAGAAAGGAACAAACTACCTCACTTTTACTGATGCTAACCAAGCTCCTGACAGTTTCAAGGGGTTTTTGAAACTTTTGGCTGAATCTTATCTTGCAGGAACTTTGAATGCAAATCTTGTTTTGTATCTGGATGTTCTGCATGAATTCTGGACTACAGCAGTAGTGAGGACTGATATAAATGACAAATCTCTCTCAATGGTGGTGACATGCACAATTGGAGGCCAGCTAATAGAGTTCAATGAACAAGATGTGATTAGAGCTTTGGGGCTGCCAACTGAAAATTTGGTGGAGGTACAAACTCCTGATGAATTGACAGAGTTTATGGACTTCATCAACTATGGTGGAAGAATCAACCTATCAAGCTTGAACAGAACAAATCTAAGGAAGGAGTGGTCCTTTATCTTTGATTCTGTGGTGAGGGCCTTCACATGCAGGAAGACAGGGTATGACAATATTTCAAGTGTGGTGCAAAAGCTGGTGTACTCAATTGCCCATAACAGATACTTGAATGTTGGTCTATTGATCTTGGAAGAACTTACAACCAGGCTAAGAATGTCCCTGTCAGCTAGAGGTAAGGAAATTTTCTTTCCTAGATTTATTATGTCCACTTTAAATTATAAAGTAGCATACATATACTCAATGAATGGTATAGATAGCACAAAAATAGGCAATTGTAAGCAAGTGTCCAAAATAATATTTGGTTCACTTACTACAAAGAATAAGGTAAATGTAAGTCTGAAAATCACTTCATTCATGTTGGAGAGGTTTAGGACTTATCCTTATCCAATGTCTGACATGAGATCAAATGTTCAATCTAGCACAACTATGATCCCTGAACTTGTGGAAGTATAAACACAGGAACACCCATAGGGATCTTCCTAAGCTGAAGCCATTCCTTCAAAACCTATAGAAGCTAGGAAACCAACCACCTCATCTTCTCAAAAGGATGAGGTGAGTAAAAAGAAGAAAAAGGGGGTCACTTTAACTGTTATAACTGAGAGTGGTGAGGATCAACCTGAAGCTGAGTCACCCTTGGTCAAGAGATCAAAAAAGAGTAAGCAAACTGAGCTGACCACTAAAGTCACCTCTGTATCCTCCCAACATGATGCAGTTATAAAAATGGGGATTAAACATACTCTAGATACATCCTCTCAACATGGTGTATCTATTGAAAAGAGCATTCACCCCAATGCACCATGTAAAGAGTCTACACAGCCTACACCTGAAGCAATTCAAGTATATGGTAGGAGAAATAAGGATGGCACACACAGTGAGAGCACATCTTTTGAAGCTCCCTCATCCATTCAGGGGAAGTTGATGACACTCACAGCTGAACAACAATCTCTTATGTCTAAAATTTCTTCTCTACCAACTGCACTTGAATCTGATTCTCAAGTGCAAGTTAAATCAAGTGACTTGGTTCAAGAAACCTTGCTCACCACCCAGACACTTCATTTAGATGGTGAGAGGCTACTAGCTGGGGTAGACCTTGAAGACACCATCAAAAACATGGAGGATTCATCAGTTTTCACCGAAGACCCCATGGATATATCAAATGCACCTTCATGTGCAAATCAGTCTTCACAGACTGTAAGGTTTGAGGGTAGTACTCCTAAGGGGGAGCTATCTAAATCCTCTCCAGTTCAATTGGAGGTTCCTCATGTAAGAACAACTCCCCTCAAAACCCTAGCAGAAATTACTTTGGTAGTTGATGCTAGGAGTACAATTGCCAGTGATCCTGTCTTATGGGAGGCAAGAACAGCACATTCAGATGACAGTGTGGTACAAGACACACAAGGGTTTGAGACTGGTGCATATGGCAGTAACCCAGTCAAATCCCCTCCAATTCAATTGGAGGTTCCCATAACTAGTGTGGAATAACAACTAGCCATAACCACAGAGTAAACTATGAGTAAAATTATGACTTCAATCACAGGTGTTTCTAAACCCTCAACTTCACAACCACAAATTCTATGACAATGGTTGCAAGAATCTGGTTCTCAACCTACATCCATTGATGATCTTCTAGTTGAACAGATTTTTGGACTGGCAAACATCTCTCAACATATACTCACTTCTGATATGAGCAATCAAGACTATCAGGCCATCATGCTCACTTACAATGAAGATGTTGAAAAATAGAAGGAGAAGATTATGAATGATGAAGAACATGATGGTAATGTGGATGCATGGTGTTAGGGCAAAAACATGCACTAATATTCACGCAAGTATACGCGTTCGCAAGTAATATAGAATACTTTCTAGTTCATTCCCTCAGAGACTCAGACTAAGTTATTGTCTAATTAAACTCACTCACCAATGTATGATTACTTCTCAATGTTAAGATAATAACACTTAAAATTGTTGATTAAATATTAACTATAATTAACTACTTAATTAACCACTTAACTAACACTTCAATTTATCAATAATAAAACACTCATGAGATCACAACTTCATTATTACTTCCTTCTATAGCCATTGTTATTACCTTTAGCATGTGACAGTGATGACATTAATCGAATAACACGAAACTGATAAAAGCCAACTTTCATTGTACTAATACCATTCTACCAAGCATCCACAATTAAGATAGAAGTTGAATAGTCATCAATTATGTTGAGTTCCTATATGTCTACAGAAATTGACAACACAACGACTTAAGCACAAGTTATTCCTTTTGATTACATAGGGCAAATAAAACTGTTAGAGTTTCCCACTAATCATGCACAATGTACATGAACCTATGCTAGCATGGCAAGTTCTAAACCTCAAGATCCACCGTCGCTTCACAAGAGATTAACACCCTATCTTATATGTTCGTGACGCACATAAGACGAATATGCACAACCAATACTAGATATCATGCAATCATCACACACTAAAGTATTAAACAATTAACTAAAGAATTCCATAATAAATCCGTTGCAACCCCATGATCACGATTAGCCCATAATAGAACTTATCGCCATCATGGGTTCATATGAAATCATGATAAACAACACAAGAAAATAATACTTTAGTAATTATATTAAAACAGAGTACGTCACAAGAGTAAATAAGTCAAAGCAAGAAAACTAGCATCCAACGTTACAACGAAACAAGAATCACAAGAATATATGCTTCCTCTTCGCTGCAGTGTGCTAAATCGATCTTCTTCCTTATCTCCTTCGCTTCTTGCGCAAAACACAATCTAAAACATAATCTCCTTCTTCTCCTCTATGAAAACGTCTCAAATATACTTATATAATAGTCCCATAAAACTCAGATTACATAAAAGTTGGAAGCCAAACAGAAGTAGAAGTCTAAAATAATTCAGCTTTTTCCCCGACCCTGCGCGGCCGCTCAGCATTTCTGCGCGGGCGCGCAAGGCTACTGCGCGGCCGCTCAGCATTGCTGCGCGGGCGCGCAGGACCCTACTGGAAAAATTCCAGGTTTGCTCCGTTTCTTCGCCGTAATCTGCCCGTTCTTTTCCTCTCTCAATGGTGAACACATGCCAAGGCTTATTCTTGATGATTCCTCCTCCGAAATGCAACTAATACCCTGAAATGCATAAACAGTAGAAAAACGCATCAAATACACAAAATACTTGATTTCAAGACACCAATTTAAGCCATTTTAAGACGTTCTAAGTGGTATAAAATGCCACTTATCATATGGCTCTTTCAGGATTTTATGTTGGAAATGGATCAAGTCTTGGCCAGATTTAGGGAGGAGTATCTTACAATTCTTGGAAGCAATGCAAAGGCCTGAACTCCACAAGAGGTGTATAATGCAGTTACAGAGGTGCACAAAGCTTAGCTCAAGGATTTTCATCTTTTCGGTAAAGCTCTTGAAGTCAGGATGACTGGTCATGAGGATAAAATCAGGAAGCTGGTGAATGAGAAGATGGATGAGATTATACCATCTCAAGTAAAGATCACTTCTAAATTCAAGCACTTTGCTGAGCAAATGTCAAGAATGGATCTTGCTTCTATTGAAAGAGAATTAAAAAATCTCAAACAATCATTCATCTCTCTTCATATAGTTGTTCAACAGTAAATCACTCATTCAAATGACACTAAGGTCAAGCTGGAACAACTTCACCAGAGCAGATATGAGCCTTTATCCTTGCTTATGGAAGGAATCAAACAGGCTGTAGAAGAAACCTTTGGCACTTTTACTAGCTCTTATCAGCCTGGCTCAACTTCCACAAATTTGCAAATCCAATCTCTACAAAGCCAAGTCTCAGCACTGCAAGACTCAAATGCTTCTCTCACTGCACAAGTTCAAGCCTTGACTTCACTAGTTCAAAGTCAACAGACAGATATCAAGACCCTGGTGGACTCTTACAAGAATCTCCAAATGCAAAACTCTGTTGCTTTGGGAGCCATCATGGGAAAACTCAACATTCCTCTACCTTCACTTCCAGAACAGATAAGGCCTGAAATTCATATTCCCCTCCTCATGCCTGCCAACAAGACTAAGGGGAGATAGAGGCTAGGCTAGCAAGATCCAGATCATCTACTCAACAAGTCCAGGGTGCTGAAAAGAATTTAAATCAAGAAGTAGATCTTGACATGGAGATACTTATTAGGGCTGCTGAAGGACCAAGTGTCTAAGAAGAGAATTTGATTAATTGCTTAAGGCCCTAAAAGCTTCTCTCAATGATAATCACTTCACATACAAAAAGGCCCTGGACAGAACAATAAACTTCTTAAGGGTGGTCATGATGAATCAGGATAATTTTCTACAAAAGAGGATTGTGGTCAACATAAATGACTCGGGGATATACAGATATATGCAGGTGTCACTCAATTATCTTGTCTCAAGGAGGGCATCTGAGTTGGACATTATGATCAACAAAGTCAAAGTTGTAACTCATGAAGATACCATGCTGCTAACTGAATTGAAGAATGCACAAGTGGATGCTCTTCCTGAAGCATACCTACAGCCAAGTAAGGGTATAACATACATCTATCCAAACACAAGACACTTCAAACATTTTCAAATCCCTAAACAATGTGTCATGGCCAACAAGAAGCTTATCATGATTCTGGAAACTGACTTAAAATCAAAGAAGAACAAGAATAATGATGATGTAGAGATGATAAAGCTGTTGGGGAGATACTTGAGTGATGCTGAAGCCAACTTGCCTAAAATTCAATTCAACAAGGACAATTTGGATGATGATGAGCAGAAGAAACATGATCAAAATCCTTCTGGCTCAAATCCAAGTCAATCCACTAAGTCATCTGGCAGCAAGGGTGGTGAAAAGAAGAAAGTGGATGATAAGAAAAATGATGAGAAGAAGAGAGCCAATGAGAGAAGAAGTAAAAGGAGGCATGATGGCTCAGAACCACAGCAAACCCTAAAAATCCAAACAGCTCTAGCTCAACCTCTAGCCAAAACTTCTGTATCAATAACCTCAATCAACAAACCACTCAACCTCTAATCCAAAATTTATGTACAAACAAATAGCCAACTCTTTCCTAAAAATTCCAATCACCACAAGCCAAATAAGTCTCAAAAAAATCACAACCTTACCTTTAGCCAAGCCTTCACTAAAATTCAATCTCAAATTTGTTGGGAGAAAGCCTAAGAAAGCCAAGTTTACAAAGAAAGGAGAAGTCACTGAAAGGGCCATCTGGAACTGCTTCAAGCAATCTGACTTTCTACCTTTAAATTGGTGCATCTCAGATGAAGATCATTTTCAACAACTTGCTGAGGAAATAGTTAGAGTCTGGGTTGTATCACTTAGGGAAGTTAGAATTTTTTATGAAGATGGGTCCTTCACCTTTCTTGGCAGTGATTTAATGGATTCTTTTTCTCCCACAGAAATTAAGAGAATAATAGGTTTGCTAAAGGACAAAGATACTGCTACAAGGGCATGGAGATCAGTTATAGCTGAATGGTTGATCACAAGGGAGGAAACAAGGAAAAGAAATAAGGCTGAATCTGAAGAAAGAGTGAGGAAGTATAATGAGGAAATTGAGATATTCATAAAAAGATCAGAAGAGCTCAAGGCCAAAGGAATGAGTAGAATCTATAAGGATGGGAAATTTTTAAACATCAAAGCTGGTGGATTCTCTAAATTTAGGATTGATTTACTAGACAGTGGTTATCCAAAGGTAGCAAGACAAAAACTTGTAGAAGCTCTAAGTGGGACACCTATAATAGAAGAACTTGAAATTCTTGATCACTTGAAGGATGTTCTTAGGGAAGAAGCAGATACAAAAACTGTCTTCACTTGATACTTGTAACCATTAAACTTTGTAAATCTCCTAATGTATAAAAGTTGTAATTCTATCAAGTTTTATGTATTGATTTCATTTTCCATATTTTTAACTTGGGGTTAGTCTTTTTAACGGGCATGAATTTCTGTTAAGCAATCTTATGACAAATTGGGGGAGATTGTTGTGGAAGACATGCCTGTACTTTAACAAGACTAAGTCAAATTGACAACCCTAAGTAAGTTGTATTGTAATCTCAGTTTACATTTGTACTTGTAACTTCTAAAGTCTATAAAAATGAAAAAGGAGTAGACTGGAGTCTTTTTGTTTAAATAGTATCAAGCCTAAGGATTCTATCTGGAAGAAGATCAAGAAGGTCATGCCTCAGAAGAATTTTGAAGAAGCTTGGAGTTGAATAAATCTGTTTGGATAAAAATATTGTAAGTCAAAGAGCTCTACAAGTCACAGATTTAGTGTTATAGAGAAGTCACTCGAGAACTCCAAATGACTTATCGAGAAGTCAGGAAAAGCTACTAGAGAACTCACAGAGATATCGACAAGCCAAATTGAAGACATGAAGGTTGGAGATATCGACAAGTCATTTCTTCACTAAAGAACTCAGAGTTATCGACAAGTCAACATTCATTAGAGAACTCTGAGTTATCGATAAGTCAAATTCCACTAGAGAAATCAGAAATATCGATAAGCCAAAATTCACTAGAGAACTCTAAGTTATCGATAAGTCAAATTTGACTAGAGAACTCTGAGTTTTTGATAAGTCAATAAACCACTAGAGAACTCAGAGATATCGATAAGTCAAAGTGAACATATGGAGACTAGAGATCTCGAAAAACCAAATTCTCTTATAAAGAACTCAGAGACCTCTATAAGTCAAATTAACTATGGAGTATTAGAGATCTCGATAAGCCAATATACTTATCGAGATGTCAAGTTCTCTATAGACCAAATGGAGATCTCAAGATAAAATCTCAAAGTACAAATTTGCAGACCAGTTCAATATCCAAGATTCACAATTAACAAACAATCCAAACAGCTGGATTGACAAGTCTACAAAAAGCAGCTTGAAGGATATGCAAGATCAATGGTGAAGATTAACTGACAAAGGAAGATCAAAGTAAACACAGGATGCTAAGATATGCTAAGCCAGAAATGGAAGATACACTTTTCCTAAAATGGAAATGACAAGTGACAGTTTACTAAAGTTAATAGCATGTTTTATTATACATTGTGTAAACCAGCAGTTAACTAAATTATAAAGTTAACACCGGTCCTTTAGTTAGTGGTAACAATTTAGATAGAAAATCTTGTAACACTCTCAAGAAGAAGCTAAGATCTTTATCAACAAAGAGCCTAGAAATTTTGTTGCAAACATTCTTAATTTTAATATAAAATTTAGTGAGTTTTGAAAAGATTCGTGTTCTTTATTATTGCATAATTAATTTCTGCAGTAACGCATTTCACTACAAGATTTAATTTACTTTGTTCAACCATAAAAAGCTCAAGAAAAGCATAAAAACAGTAAAACATATTCACCCCCTGTGTGTTATTCATTTTCTAACATTAGACCATTTTCTTGCTGATGGAAGTTGACTCCTAGAAGAAGAACTTCCCCTTGATCCATGAATTCTCTGTTATTTCTTTGAGTAATACCAATATTGTTTCTTGATGCTCCCCCTGAATCAGTGTTCCCATAGTTATCAGCATTTGACTCATCGGAGTTTGAGGAAGATGAGTCTGATGATCCTTCTACTGATGTTCCTTGAGTTGTATCACTCTCAGTAGTCTCTGGATTTGAGTCATATTGTTCCCCCTCAACATATGCTTCAGCGTCAGAAGAATTTCCATTCTTCTGTGGAACTTCAGAGCTTTGAGTGATATCGGGACTTACTGTATCAGAGTCAGGATTTAAAAGTTTAGCATAAGGTACTTCATTTTTAAATCTCAACTTGTCATGGTCATCTGCATCTTCTAGACCTGTTATCTTCTTTTCATCAAAAGATACAAGTATAGACTCCATGACTGTTCTTGTTCTCAGATTGTAAACTCTGAAGGCTTTTGTAGTCAACGGATATCCTACAAATATTCCTTCATCAGCTTTTAGATCAAACTTGGTAAGCTGCTCCGGATGAGTTTTGAGAACAAAACACTTACAACCAAATATATGAAAGTATTTCAAATTTGGCTTCTTCCCTTTCACCATCTCAAATGGTGTATTTCCATGCTTGTTGATCAATGTTGCATTTTGTGTAAAGCAAACAGTTTGCACAGCCTCAGCCCAAAAGTAGGTAGGAAATCTTGCTTCTTCTAGCATGGTTCTTCTAGCTTCTATCAGAGTTCTATTCTTTCTTTCAATAACTCCATTTTGTTATGGAGTTCTAGGAGCAGAAAACTCTTGTTTTATCCCCTTGAGTTTACAGAACTCTTACATAGAGCTATTCTTGAATTCAGTTCCATTATCACTTCTGATGATCTTCACTTTGTATGTTGATCCTTTGTCCAGCTCCCTCACATGATCAAGAAGAATGGATGGAGATTCATCCTTGGTGTGCAGAAAGTACACCCATATGTATCTTGTAAATTCATCAACAGTTACAAGTGCATAACTCTTCTTGGCAATAGACATAACATTCACTGGACCAAAGAGATCAACATGAAGTAGATGATATGGTTCAAGAATTGAGGATTCAATTTTACTCTTGAAAGATGTCTTCCTTTATTTGGTTTTCTGGCATGAATCACATAAGCCATCGGGAGTAAATACTGCATTGGGAAATCCTCTTAAAAGATCTTTCCTCACAAGTTCATTGATATTGTTGAAGTTGAGGTTAGAAAGTCTTTTATGCCAGTTCCAGTTGTCTTCCATAGATGCTCTACTTAGTAGACAAACTTCTAAGTTATCAGTTCTTGTGGAGACCCTGGCTTCATACAAACTGCCATGTCTCATACCAATCAATGTGATCTTGCCATCAGACTTACTGACAATTTCACAATGCTCCTTATAAAAATTAACATGGTAATCTCTGTCACAAATTTGACTCACACTAATCAGAACCAGAGCTATATTTTCAATGATGATATTTCCAACTTTGATTTTGCCATATCCCAAGATTTTTCTTAAGTTGCCATCTCCATAAGAAATGCTTGGGCCAGTCTTCTCCTCAAATTTTGATAGCAGAGATTTATAACCAGTCATATATACTGAGCATCCACTATCTAAGACTAGAGCATTCCTCCTGTCACCCTGCAATCAGTAATTTGAATCAGTTGGTGTTTTTAAGGACCCAGACTTTCTTGGATCCTTTGGCCTTTTTAAGTTTGTTAACATATGCAGTAGAAGACTTCATATCATAGTTTATGTAACATTCTTACTACCAGTATTTATACATGCAGAAACAAATTTTTCTTTAACTAAAGAGGGTTTCAGTTTATTAAAATCATAATACAAACTGTGATACTCTTTACATGTATAAATAGAATGCCAAACACTTCCACAATGAAAACAAGGAATCTGTGGTTTATATCTAGTTGTTCTATTCCTAAACTCTAATTTAGAAGGAACAACTTTTTATCTCTTTATTCTTCCTGCAAGAATTAGCAAGATGATTAGTGAATAGGTCTTTCTAGGTGCAATAGGTGGGGTTACATAGTTTTCATTCTTATTAACACCTACCTTGCCATTCCTATTTTTCCTAGATCATTTTCTCTTGTCTTTCATGTATAAGTCCTTCATATTTTGCTTAAGTTGTTTCTGAGTCATTGAACCAATATTTACTGAGTTGGTGTGAACTTGTTCACTCTTTTCAGTAATTAAGTGTGATCTAGGTGCTAGTACCTTCCTCATTATTAGATTTAACATTATTAGCACTTAGATTAAATTTAATGGTCTTTACTTGAACCTTGTTCAGTTTGACCAAACTATCAGTTTTTATTGGTTCGGTTTTCTCAGTTTCCTCTCCACTTTTCTTATCAGAATTAGATCTAGCTGAATATCCTAATCCTTATCCCCAACAATCATTTTCTAAGATTTCCTGAGTTGTCTTTCTTGAGTTAGTCCAAAGTTTAATGACTTCTCTTTCTTTAGCTAACTCCTTTTCTAGATAAGCATGTTTTTCTAACAATTTTTCTTTAACATAAACAACATTATCTCTTTCTTTTTGAAATTTTAGCATGGAAAGCAACTCAGTTTCTGGGTAATCATTCCTTTTCTTAAGCACAGAGTTTTTACTCTTGATCCTATTGTTTTTTAAGATTTGATCCCTAAAACTAACATGCAGAGTCTTAAGAAATAATATTAATTCACAAATATCATCAGTATCAAATGCAAGAGTAGATTGAGGTACCTTTAATTCAGCAGTGTTTGTCTCAGCATCAGCATTTGCCATGAGAGCATAATTGATCCCATCATCTGAGTCTGATGAATCATCCCAGTTTCTCTTCTTTGAGATCAAAGCTTGTTTCTTCGATCTATTTATGGATTGAAGCAAGCCTCAAGGAGAATGGAATCGTCATTTTGATGAAACGGTCAAAGAATTTGGCTTTATTCAAAACGAAGATGAACCATGTATTTACAAGAAGGTTTGTGGGAGCCATGTGGCATTCCTAGTACTATATGTAGATGACATATTACTAATAGGGAATGACATACCTTCTCTACAGGATATTAAGACTTGGTTGTTAAATAGTTTCTCGATGAAGGACTTAGGCAATGCTACCTATATATTAGGGATCAAGATCTATAGAGATAGATCAAGGAAATTAATCGGCCTAAGTCAGAGTACATACATGGACAAAGTATTGCATCATTTTGGGATGCAAGAGGCAAAAAGAGGATATGTCCCAATGTCTCATGGGATATTGATCTCAAAAGACAACTGCCCTAAATAATTAGATGATAAGGCTCGTATGAGCAAAGTTCCAAATACTTCGGCAATTGGATATATAATGTATGATGATATGTACTTGTCCTGATGTTTCGTATGTCTTGAGCATGATGAGTAGATACCAATCTAATCCAGGTGAGGGTCACTGGACAGCTGTCAAGAATATTCTTAAGTACTTAAAGAGGACTAAAGATTCATTCTTGGTGTTTGGAGGAAATGAGAAGCTGGTTATAAAGGGTTACACAGATGTCAGCTTCCAGACAGACAGAGATGATTCAGTATCTCAGTCAGGTTTTGTGTTTTACCTTAATGGAGGTATTGTAAACTGGAAGAGTTCAAAGCAAGAGACAGTAGATGATTCTACAATGGAAGCTGAGTATATTGCTGCCAGTGAAACAGCCAAGAAGGCTGTTTGGATAGGAAATTCATAACGGGACTTGGTGTGATTCCATCAATCACAGATCCAGTTGATCTTTAATGTGATAATAATGGAGCCATCGCGCAGGCTAAAGAACCAAGATCTCATTCCCGGGCAAAGCATATACTTAGGAGATATCACCTTCTTCAAGAGATTAATGAAAGAGGATATATATATATATGTTAAGTGCATATTGTTGATAATCTTGCAGACCCACTGACTAAGGCTTTGTCGCAACAAAAGCACGAAGGTCATACTAGTTCCATGGGTATTAGATACATGGATGATTGGCTCTAGTACAAGTGGGAGATTGTTAGTGTGTGTGCCCTAAAGACAACACTATTATGTTTATGTTATGAGACATTTGGATTATTAATTATGATTCTATGGATTATTCTTTAGTAATTTATTATATCTTTATTTTCTGCGATAAAATGTTATATTCATAAAGGTCTTTGGAATATGTTATGTAATTCTATATCTCTAAGTACGTGACTTAGAAATGAGATTATGAGAATGGTATTGATATTTCTAAAGGTCCCTAGTCAAATATTATTATTAAGGGACGATAATAAATACATTGAGACTAGTGTATTTTTCACTGATGATCACATTTCATTGATCATAGGTATGGTGATACTAAAGTCAAAACACAGGCACATGTATTAGATACATGGTGCTGGATTGACCCGGTGTGAGATACTACATGTTTAAAGTGACATAAGTTAATCTCACAGTGATAATGATGTATTGGTCCTTAAACCTGAAATCATTATGCTTCTATACGAGAATTAATATACTTTGATACTATTTAAAGTTATCCTTGACCGGGTAATAATAAAAGTAGACATGGGTATATTATGAATCGTATGAGAAATATGAATGATCTAGATGGGATTTAGCCCTCCTATATTGAAGGAGTGATATTCTTGGCCTCTTGATTGAGTAAGAATATAAAATGCATGGTCGTGCTCAAATACTGATTTGTTTAATAGTTTACTCATTGATCAAGGAAAGAAGGATTAAACGTTAACAGAGGATGACATAATGCATGCCTCGAGTTTGATCTATAA
This sequence comes from Apium graveolens, assembly GCF_009905375.1. Classification (NCBI taxonomy): domain Eukaryota; kingdom Viridiplantae; phylum Streptophyta; class Magnoliopsida; order Apiales; family Apiaceae; genus Apium; species Apium graveolens. The sequence continues at coordinate 222,428,186 of NC_133654.1, forward strand.
TATAAGGCTAAAGGGATTATATTACATTGTACATTATTCATGAAAGGTTTAATTGAATCACCAATTATTATTACTTGGAGAGCAATGATGTATTACTAGATGCCACTCATTATTTATAATTTTATTATTAGAAAATAAAACTATTGCCAACGTAATAATAACCTAAAGGGTCATACACAAAGAATGTTTAAAACGGAGTGTTATTTAAATTATAAATTTAAATATTTTATTATTATTAATTCGAATTTAATTATTAAATTAATTAAGTGAGACTTGATTAATTGTATATATATTAGAATTTAAATTTAATAAAAATAAAAACCCAAAATTAGAATGGGTCATTTTTAGAAGCCCATAAGGTTTAGGATTAGGCCTTAATCCTCTGTCCCCTATATATACATTAAGATGTATATATTTAGGGTTATTTGTCACATTACATTTTTTAGAAAAACCCTAGCAGCTCTACATCTTAGAGAGGCTAGAGAGAAAGAGCGAGAGGAATAGGCAACCAATCGGCTAGTACCGGCTCCGGTGATCGTTGGACGATCGGACATTCGTGTGGATACCTTGGAGAGCAGATCTTCGAAAGGAGGGCTGATGTGGTTCATCAAGATCACAACTTCCATTACAATCAGAAGGAAAGCTTTATTAAGGTAAACATCTATTCCCCATAATTATCCAGTCATTATACATAGATCCTGCAGTAGGGATTCAAATATTTTTTGTTTTCCGTTGCGTTTTATTGCTTGAATCCCTAACATATTAAGCATGCATGGATCCTTAGTTTACAAGTAACAAACAGATCTAGATTTTCTTGTACTCTCTCATGATAGAAGCTGAGTTCTTATTTTCTTAAGAACACATATTTGTAGCAAGAAAAACTTAATTAATACAATTAAGTGAGTTCTTGATATTGTGCATTCTGTATGATTTTGTGAAACATAATATCTCTACAAATATTATCTGCTTTGTTCACCATAATCCAAAGAGCTCAAAAATAAAGAAAAATCTAAGAAACGCATTCACCCCCCCCCCCTCGCGCCCTTTTTGTGTTACTTTTCCGTGCATTCAATATACAACAACAACAAATTTACAATATTTAAGCAAAGTAACTAATTTATCACCCTTTACCGTACAAAGGCTCAACCTCTTATAATTCAAGAATAAACTACAAGGGATACGAGTTAGGATCGAAGCCAAAAACACACACAAAAAGGGTGGCCGAAAAATGGACGGAATTAGAGCTTATAAAACAGACTTTTGGGGGCTTAGAGAACACTTAAAATCTACTGGTATTTGGGTCTTGAGTATCAAAAATAAGTGTGGCCAAGTGTGTGTTAGATGAGCCATAAAGGGCTAGTAAAACAAGATTAAAATGGTATGAAACTTTAGATTTATGAAGGCTTGTTTACTAAATCTTTGAGAGGTTTTTCTTTGTGTTTGAAGGTTAGAGAGAGTGAAAAACTCCAGAAAATTCTTGGATCAAATTGCTTGAGGAAATGGGTGGGGTGGGGGTCTTTTTATAGGCCAAAAATGAAGCATTTTTACTTTATTTTAAATGCTAGTTGGCACATGTGCTCAAATGGAAGGTGTGTGGAAATTTCCCACACTCTCACAACTGTATAACAATTCAAATTTACCTATAAACAAGTACCAACACGTTTTTAGCATTTTACCAAATAATAAAACACTAAAAATCCGAGAGAATGCTTACCAAAGAATAAAAATGTGATTATGAAATAAATCGAAAAATATCTCAAATATTATGAAATTTTGGCAAACACCTAGAAATATTCTCAGATGATTGAGGAAAAAAAATACCTTGAAAGTCATTTTCCCTATGACTTCTAAGCGACCATTAAATCAATTACTTATCAATTTTAGGGGTTCCGAAGAAAGGTCATCCAAAATTTATAAAAACTGAACACATGATATAATACAATATATGTATAGAAAATACCAAGTTTCAAGTCTAAAAGTCTAGTGGAAGTATGTTTACGAATTTTTTGTCTGTTAAAACAGCCTTCAAGAGCGACAAAAAAAATTCTTTTGTCTTTATCGACAATTCCAACAAATATTTTGACTTGAAATATATTCAAACATAATATTACTTATGAAATAATGACTATGAGGTCCATTAAATAGTTAAATTTGAATTAAACATGACTTTAAATATAAATATTTCATAAAATATATTTAATATATTTTAGAATAAAATATTTAAGAGAAAGATTATTTTAAATAGTTTGAGCAATTTTGGTTCTAAAAAGCAATGTTTGAGCTTTCTCAGTTTTCGTGCGTGTAGCCATAATATATTTTAATTTTCACTTTCACTTTGACAAATCACCAAAACCTAAAGGGCTTAAGTATCGATCCTCTCAAGTTTGTATGTATAATTGTATCTACTGCTCAAAATATTATTTCAAATTTTTATATATATTTTATTTGAAAGCACATTTGTAAGACATGTGTATTATTTAAAAAGCATATTTATAAGCCGCTGCGATACACATCTTCGTAAACTAGCACTCTCTAAAATGATAAACTCCTTGCATTCATAAAAAAATTCAGTCCTAAATCGGGACCAACTTTATAATTTAATAACACATTCATCGTGATAATTAATATATTTTTTCAGAAATTTTGAGTGTTTAATATCAGTCCCGATTTTGCATAAATTTTTATTAAATACTTATTGTATACTTATTTATAAAATAATTTTCTATACTAATTTATGATAGATTTTTTTATCTATTAACTCCTAAACTATTCATGATCATGTTTATTGTATTTAATCGGCCATTGTGATAATCGTATTTTGGATTATTCATCCAAAGAAATAATGTAATTTGAATTCATAAGTTATTTTTTACATAAATATGTTAATTATACATAATTTTGGTATATACTCTATAATCGAAAGCGATATGGGCCTAAAAAAGCCTAGGAATATAATCAATGTTGAAATTAATTAGACCTGATAAGGTCCAGTAACAAAGCCCAATTAGAAAGGGCCCAAAACCCTGAATATTAATTAATTTCATAATTAACTAATAAGGGATAAATCAGATGATAAATAAAGTCCAGTTAGGAATATAATTCCTTAAAGATTGGCCTCCAAGGAGCCTCATGGGATAAGGAATCAGTTTCCTACCTCTTAGGACTCCAAAGTCCATTCTAATTCAGAAACTTGCCCGTCAAGTCTCCTAACTCAAGTCCAATTCAAGAACTTTCAATATTTATATAAGGGGTCTCACCCCACAAAGCAGAACTACGTTTTTTGACTTGATCATTTACATATAGCAAGATACGTAGGCATCTTGTTAAGGCAGATCGAGTCACGAGACACAAGAACAGTCAAATCGAGCCTCGAAGCTCACGAACCATAGTAATAAATACAACAATTAATATACCCTAGTTTTTAATCCATAACATTTGGCGCCATCTGTGGGAAATCTTACAATAACCATGGCGAGAACACGGAGAGGAAACAGCGCCCCTGAAGGAACACCAGCGGGGACGACCCAAACGATTTTATTAACGGTGGAGATACCTCCGCATTCGACCTATGTTGTCCCCCCCAAGGAGGAGCCCAGGTAGGGGCAACTGAACCTCAGCCACAAGGGACGATTCCCCCAGCCCCTCAAGGGATGAATTCCCAACTTCAACAGCTACATACACCTGTGAGTTCTCGACCCGTTGGGTATGAGTATTCAACTGTTGTGACCACTAACCCCCCTTATGGGATGCCCCTTTCCCCGAGGTTGGAGGGAGTGGACATGCTAATCGGAGTGAAGCGGAAGGGCAGACGCCCCAATATATATGTGGTTTGGCCCTATCCCAGAGGATCAAGAATTCTCTGGTCCTTACACTGAGAGAGACTCTGAATCTTCGGATGATGATGTGTCCCCAAGAAGGAGGCATGTTGGTAAAGAGCCGATGTCTGATGGTAACCAGCATCCTAGGAGCACCCGAGGGACGAATCCCCAGGAAGTGCAGGAGAGAATCAGGGCTCACAAGGCTGAGATTCAAAGGCTGAAGCGCGACTTGGAGGCGCACCAGACCTCCAGACCCCCGTTACCTCCAAGGGGGAGAAATCCTCCTCCAATCATAGACCTGGATGGTCCGCTACAGAGAAGGACTGTTGTCCCAAGGGTTGATCCAAGCAATCTTCTTCCCCTTGGAGATCCTGATGATCCTATTCCACCCTTCACTGAAGAAATAATGAGCGCCCATATCTCAAGGAAGTTCAAGATGCCCACCATCAAAGCTTATGATGGCACCGGAGATCCCGCTAATCATGTCAGGACATTCTCTAATGGACTGTTGATGCAGCCCGTGAATGACGCTATTAAGTGACGGGCCTTTCCTCAAACCATGTCGGGAATGGCTCAAAGATGGTATAGCCGTTTGCCCCCGAATTCTATTGGATCCTTCAGAGAACTAAGTCAGGCTTTTATTAAGTAATTTATCAGCAGGAGAGTGTATGAGAAAAGTTCAGCATCCCTCATGAGTATTGTGCAGGGAGCGAAGGAGTTATTGAGAGACTATCTGAATCGTTTCACAAAGGAAGCTTTAAAAGTCCCAGACCTTGATGACAAGGTAGCTATGATAGCACTGCAACTAGGAACTAGGGACGAGTTTTTCAAGATATCATTGGCCAAGCGCCCCCTGAAAGTATATTGCAGCTCTAAGATATGGCCGGGAAATACATCAAAGTGGAGGAGAGCATGAGGAAGACAGTAGTAAATAACCAGCCCGCTGGAGGCAAGAAGCGAAAGACTGATCTGGAATATATTGTTAAGGACAAGTATCCTAGAACTGAGCAAAACCCTGCCCCGAAGAAGGGAGGACTTGGGCAAAAGTTCACTGAATATGCTAAGTTGAATGTTCCTAGAAGCCAGATCTTGATGGAAATTGAGAAAGATAGAGATATTCATTGGCCTAAACCCCTAAGGCTGATCCTACCAAGCTAGATAAGAGCAAATATTACAGATTTCACAAGGATGCAGGTCATGACACCGATGAGTGTAGATAATCGAAAGATGAAATAAAGTTCCTCATTCGAAAAGGAAGATTGAGCAAGTACACTGGAGATGGAGGAGATAGGAACAATAATGGGAGAAAGAACTTTGAATATCGTAGGAAGGACCAAGACGATCAGGGGCGAAATCCCCAGCCTAGGGGACCGGTGATAAATACAATCTTTGGAGGACCGTGACCCCGAGGGCCTTTGATAAATATAATCTTTGGAGGACCAACTGCTGCTGGATTATCCAAGAACTCAAGGAAAGCGTATACTAGAGAGGTTATGTATATTGTTGGGGAAGCCCCGAAGAAGGCTAGGACAGGATTGACAATGGCATTTGATGATTCTGACTTGGAGGGTGTGAAATTTCCTCATGATGACCCGCTAGTCATAACACCAATAATAGGGAACAGCCCGTTGAAGAGGGTCCTTGTAGATAGCGATGCCTCGGTGGACATATTACTCCATGATACCTTTTTAAGAATGGGTTACAATGATTCTCAATTAACCCCGACCGATATGCCGATATATGGATTCGTAGGAGTGGAGTGCCCGGTGGAAGGGATAATTAAGTTGCCAACAACCTTAGGTCAAGAGCCAAGGCAAGCAACACAGATGTTGGACTTTGTGGTGGTGAAGGCTAGTTCAACTTACAACGTGATCATGGGAAGAACAGGTAGTCCCATCTTCCTATCATTCAGTGATGAAATTTCCCACTCGGAATGGGATTGGAGAAGAGAGAGGAGGTCAAAATATGGAAAGAAGTTGTTATGCGGCCTCTCTTAGGGCAAATGGAGTTGGGGAAAGTTTCCGCCTATTGAAGACCTCGATATCCGGGAGAATGATGAGAAAAGAGGGAAGCCGACAAAAGACTTGGTTCTGATTCCTTTGGCTCCCGAGGATCCTGAGAAGGTGACTTTCATTGGAGAAATACTAGAGGAGCCCCTTAGAGGGAAATTGGTGAAATTTTGGCAAGAAAATAGTGATGTGTTTGCATGGTCGACAGTTGATATGCCAGGCATAGACCCAAAACTAATTACTTACAAGCTGAATGTGGATCCAAATTGAAAGACTGTAAAGCAAAAGAAAAGAAGCTTTGCTCTAGAGAGGCAAGAAGTTATTAAAAAAGAAGTAGAGAAGCTCTTAGAGGCTGGTTTCATTGAGGAGATACAGTTTCCGAAATGGTTAGCTAGCCCTGTGATGGTAAAAAGGCTAATGGAAAATGGAAGTGTGGACTTCACTGATCTGAATGACGCGTGCCCTAAGGACTGTTTCCCATTACCAAGGATAGATACATTGATAGATGTTACCGCTGGTCATGAGATGCTGAGCTTCATGGATGGATTTAGTGGATACAATCAGATCAAGATGCACAAGGATAACATCTCAAAGGTATCATTCATTACTAACTTTGGTGTTTTTTGTTATCTTGTTATGGTGTTTGGTCTCAAGAATGCAGGAGCCACCTATCAAAGGTTGGTGAATAAGATTTTCAAATTCCTAATAGGAAAAACTATGGAAGTTTATGTTGATGACATGTTGGTCAAGAGTTTATTGAGGGATGATCATATAGCCCATTTAAGGGAAGCTTTTGAGGTATTGAGATATCATAAAATGATGCTAAATCCTGCAAAGTGTGCTTTAGGAGTGGGATCTGGGAAGTTTTTGGGACTGATGGTCTCTAAGAGAGGAATCGAGGCCAATCCCGATAAAATAAAGGCAATCTTGGACATGGAGCCCCCAAAGACTATCAAAGATATTCAAAAGTTCACTGGAAGGGTTGCTGCATTGGGGCGGTTCATCTCCAAATCTGGGGACAAGTGCTTGTCATTCTTCAAGTCCTTGAAGAAGGTTAAGGATTTTGTATGGACTGAGGAAAGCTAGAAGGCATTCGAGGAATTAAAGAAATATATGGCCCAGGCCCCGTTGTTGGCCAAACCAGCTCTGAATGGAACTTTGTACTTGTACTTGGCCGTTTTAGAAAATGCCTTGAGCACTGTATTGGTTAAGAAAAAACTTAAAGTCCAGAAACCCGTATACTATGTTAGAAAAATTCTGCATGGGGCTGAATTGAATTATTCAACCATTGAGAAGTTTGCTTTAGCCTTGGTAATGGCTTCAAGGAAGTTGCGCCCTTACTTTCAGGCTCATAAAATTGAAGTGCTAACAAATCAGCCATTGAGAAATATTATTCATAGTCCTAAAGCTAGTGGAAGGCTGATTAAGTGGGCAATAGAGTTGGTAGAATTTGACATCAAGTACAAGCCACGAACGACAATAAAAGCCCAGACATTGGCTAACTTTGTGGTGGAATGTACCATACCCAACCAAGAAGTCGGGGGGCAGGATGATACTATACCTCAAGACACAGGGTGATAAAGAAGACAAAGAAAAGGACATTAAGCAGAATGAATAGTGGGTTCTCTATTTTGATGGAACATCAAAAACAAATTCAAGCGGAGCAAGGCTAGTTTTACAAAGCCCCGATGGGTTCTTGATTGAATATGCTATGAAGCTAGACATCCCAACTACAAATAATGAAGCAGAATATGAAGCTCTCATAGCTGGCCTCGGCCTAGCAGGGACACTAAGAGTTAAGAACTTAAAAGTCTGTGGAGATTCGAAGTTGGTCATATCCCAGGTCAAGGGAGAGTTTGAGGCAAGGGATGATACAATGGCTAGGTACGTCCTCCTAGTAAGGGTTTTGATGACTCAGTTCGATAAATGCCATGTTGAGCACATCCCAAGGAAGGAAAATGCTAAGGCAGATGCATTATCCAAGTTTGCTTCATCAGAGATTGAGGAAAGCTCAGGAAGTGTATACTTCCACGTTTTGAAGACACAGAGCATTGATGTTAAGCTTGTAGCTCCTATAGGGTTGGGGATGTCATGGATAGATCCCATTAAGGCCCATATTCAAACTGGTTGGCTGCCAAACGATGTGACTGAAACACGAAAGTTGGTTGTTCGAGCACTGAGATACTCCTTGATCGATGGGATTTTGTAAAAAAGATCTTATGTGGTTCCTTACTTAAAAATATCTCAGGTCCGATGAGGCACGTTTGGCTCTTGAAGAAGTACACGAGGGTATCTGTGGGCAACACCTGGGGGGCAGAGCACTGGCTCATAAGATAACCCGTTTAGGCTTCTATTTGCCAGAGATTATGGCTGATGCCAAAGAGCATGTGAAGAAGTGTGATCGTTGTCAAAAAAATGCACCTGTTGTTCGACAACCCCCCGAGATGTTTGTAACGCCCCCAAATCCGGGGTCAGAGGATTTGGTCGTCACTATAAAACCTCAATCCAAATTAACCTGTTTAATCAATAAGCAAATGTCAGCGGAAGATATTTAGTATAAATGACCCCAAACTAATCCAAGATCTTTTTAGGTTACAGTTCTAGAAACAAGATATCCAAATTCCACCAATAAATTTTTCACTTTCTTTTGAAACTCTTTTCAAAATTTTCCGAACTCAAAGCTAAACCCCCTAGTATAACTTCGAAAAGAAGTATACTAGGCCCAAAAATAACACAATTATAATATAATATAATATAAACAACTTTACACAATAAAACTTACACTAGCCCGCAAACTCTGGATCAACCACCTTCCAAGAGCTTCTTCTTTACTTCCTCGAATTACGCAGCTAAACAGCGAAACTAATCCTCACTGGAGGTTAAATTTAAAAACAGGCAAGTATGAGCGAAAGAAATGCTCAGCAAGTATCATTAAAGTAAAAGCTATTTCTGAAATATTTTGAAGAGCGAAATACAAAATCATTTAGCGGATATACTTCAACAACTTAAAAATCAATTTGATTTGCATTGCTATAAATCACATAGGAAATAATGACATTTTTGTAAGAGCTTCAGTATTGCGTGTTTTCAAAATAGCTTCTGGTAACACTTTCATATCTAAGCAACGAATGCATCAACTATCCATAAAACAACGTTCAAGAAATTCCTAACTATTCAGTATCCATCATTATCGACTAAGTTTCCTTAGACTTAGCCTGCTAAACCAGCCTGATAAGGATGGGTTGAATAATTAAGAAGATCCCAATTCATTCAAGATTCTAATTATCACTGAGCAACTAATGCTGCAGCAATAATTTGAACTTCGAATTCATTTATAAACACTGTAATTTTCCGAAACTTAATGCTAAGAAAGAATAGCATTAATCCATAATCATAAAATTTTCGAGAGAGAATGTCGTTAATAGCGATCAACAATAAATTAGACTGAATACTAGAAACCAACATATGCACTATAACCTGCTGATCAGTCAGGAGATAATGCGGATCTATACCCAACTGGATAGACCCAACCAACATATGGGGCACCCAGGCAACTATGGCCTAAAGGGTCTGGTCTATCCCTGACCCATAGGATCCAGCTCATCACTGGTCCTCATAATAATCATCCAGCCCATAGAGTATTTTGATATCAAATCATTTTGATTTCAAAACATCCCAAATTAGGGTTCACAAATAACCCGGAACAATAGGTATTTGCTTAAGAGATCAATTAATAATAAAGGAACAATAATGAAGGGTACTTGCATAATTTAGAGTAATTGCAGCGAAATATAAAACAGTTGACTATTCTGAACTTAGAATAGGAATAAAGTAATTGCAGTATTTTACGAGAAAAGTAAGGAATACTTGTAGTATTTAAAAAAAAGTTCGGGAATACTTGCATAATATGATTCGAAATAAACGCCACTTGAACAATAAGTGAAGTCAGGGGTACTTGCATAAACAGAATTATTTAATTCAGCGATATGTAAAACATTTATCTATTCTGAACTGAGAATAGGGAAAGCAATACTTGCATAAGAAGGTTTAAAATAAATATCACTTGAACAATAAGTGATGATAGGAATACTTGCCTTTGGGTTTTTAGCAGTTAGCACACTCGCAATAACACAAATATCTCATGATGTTTTCTCAAGACGTCACCATTTCCTATTCTTAATTCTTTGATATGTCGCTAATGCGGTTACTGCGGTCTGATACGAAATCTTATCAAACTTCAGTCTTGATCCCTAACGTCTGGTTCTGTTCGTCTCGAACAATCCGTATCTACCGAAATACTATGCAACTCTCCCTTTCTCTTGCCTTTGTTTGGTCTCACGCCCTTAATGCCCGATCCTATTATAAGCAAAACGATACTACTTTAGTATCCTTCTGAAATGATTATCTTATTTCTGCCCTTTCGCGATATATATATATATATATATATATATATATATATATATATATATATATATATATATATATATGGCACATTATATAGCATATAACAAGTAGCACACATTATAGTTTAAAACTTACTACCAACTCAGAATATTATTTAACACGAGAACGTGTAACTTATCATAATATTTCTACGGAAAATTCGGCATGACCTATTCGTAATATGGACAATACCCTGAATAACCACACCACAAAAACAACCCACAAGTCATTTCAATGTTCTTACCCAGACATATCCAATACGTCTTATGACTAACAATCATAACATGCTTTCAAATCATTGAAATCAAATAAGTCAAATAGATTTAGATACAGGGGAATTTTAGAAAATTTTGGCATGAAGTATTCATAATTATGACTATCCACCTGTTTTTCAATTCCACAATTTAATCTTATAACCAAACAAAAATAAAGTTGCCTCAACTTGCAGCAACATAAAAGTAAACAAGTAAGAAAAGTACCCGCCCAGACTTGCGGCACCTAAACAATTAAGGAAAATTACCCGCCCAGACTTGCGGCACCTAAACAATTAAGTATACTTAATAATTGATAATATTTACACTTACAGTTATATAATTTAACATCACCAATTCAACTCGAATAAACACTTAAATAAATCACCTTGCACATATATCACGTAGAGTAGTATATATATATACTAATTTAACAAGAACTCAGCTTATCGATTATCTTATTTCTACCCTTTCGCGATATATATATATATATATATATATATATATATACAAATTTAACAAGAACTCAGCTTATTTCTAAACGGATTTGACAACACAATTCACAACATCATTAGCCAAATCTTATATTCATATAACCTCTAAATTACATATACTACCAAATCAATAACATCAATTATTCTCTGCGTAAACCTAATGAAGCATAAATTATATTCAAAAACTTAGAAACAATACAACACAACATACCTTTTTTTTTACATGACCTTATCGTAGAATCATATATTCTTTAACCAACATTCAACATCTCAATTCTTATCGATTATATATTTCAAAACAATATACTATTCAACGATCCAACAAAACTGAATGAACTCATGTCATACACGGAATAAACATACCAGAATGAATCTTTAAATCCCAAAACTCAACCAAATAACGAGCTAATCGCCAAAAACTTGAAACTAAAAAATCTGAAAATTCAAGACCATAATTCGAAATTAAAAATTACGAGAGGAGACAAAGTGTTTTGGATGAAATTTCGGGCTCAAGAACATCACTGGCCACTCCACCGACTCACCGTAGCTCACGGTCGGTGGTGGGATTAAACGGAGGTACCCAAAATGGATTCCCAATCACGCTTGAACCCAATTAAAGCTTTAAAACGTAAAACCCATATCAATTCCGTGCATAATCATCACAATCATAACAAAATTCGAAAATTTTGAATGAAACCCGAAATGGGTCAAATAAAATTTCGAACAAACACTAACAGGCAAGTACGAGGGTTGTAGAGGAAGCACCAAGGAGCACAACCACGGTATCGGATCGAAAAACGACCAAGAATCAATGAAGAAATCGAAGAGGGAGAGTATATCAAGTTAGAGAAAGAGAGAGGCAGTAGCGAGAGGCTTTTCCAGAGGTAAACAGCAGAGAAGAAGCTGCTGGGGTATAAAGATGATGCCAGGGCATTTTGGTCATTTTGCAGATTTTTATTTTACATTACTTTTGTGCTAAAATGCTTAAAACCGAAATTAACAATTATAAAACTGTTCTGTAAAGGCTGAAAATGATATGAACTATAATTTTAAAATGTAGAACACGAAATTAGCTTTTTACCCATATTTTTAAAATAATTTTTGAGCATACGGTTTATTTTATATGAATTTTACAAGATAATACTCAAAAATAGAAATAAAGCTCATAAAATCATTTTAAAATACTCCAACCTCAAAATAAATCCAACTATTATTTTTAAAATATTTCTAAGGGTATTCTAGAGATAATAAAACAAATTTCACGGTTTAATCATATACATATGATTTAATAAAAATATTTAAAGATCCACTAAACCCCATTTTTCACATAATAAATCATGAAAATATCTTAAAAAACATTTTCACCACAATGTCACTCACATATTAATCAAATAACACATAATCACATCTCTCAAATAATAAAATCTCACACTCACCAATTTTATATTTAATCCTTTATTTATAATTCCTTTTGTATAATCACTGATCACACTTCAAACCTTTTACTGACTCGCCAAACTAGAATAATCTATTTTTAAATATTTATTCACCAATTCACATAAATATCATAAAATTCAAATAACTCATATAATATTATTCATTTAACACGGAACAAAATAGTCATTATATACTATTTTCGAATATTTTCACAATTCACCTGCTACGAGGGAGAATCTAGATAAAACCAAGTATATTTTGAAAATAGTAAAAGTAATTAAATACTCTCACATCAATGACAGGAATCGATATCACAGTTATCAACTAAAACATTAATCATTTAAAAACATGAATTGATCAAAGAGGAATAAAATATCCACAACTTTATTCCCTCCCAATTTGAAACAATCACATAAAATCATTCAGATATTACTAATATAAATTCCCAAAATTACTGGATCTCACAATGTTGACCTCCATCAACTCTCCCATCCCCTTTGCCATGTGGGGAATGGATATACTTGGACCCTTCCCCATGGCCACTGCATAAAGGAAGTTCCTGATTGTAGCCATTAATTATTTTACTAAGTGGATTTAAGCCAAGTCTTTGGCCAAGATCATAACTAAGCAGGTTGCACAATTCCTGTGGGAAAACATTATGTACCGATATGGAATTCCCCGTATCCTAGTTACCGATAATGGAACACAGTTCAACAATGAGGAATTCAAGAAGTTTTGCAAGGAGAATGAGATTGAGTTGTGATTTACCTCTATAGCTCACCCACAAGCCAATGGGCAAGCGGAAGTGGCAAATCGAATAATCCTGGATGGACTAAAGAAGAGGATCGAGAAGTCGAGGAATAACTGGGTTGATGAAATACTCCCAATACTATGGGCCTATAGAACTACTTGTAGGGTCACAACTGGAGCAACTCCCTTCATATTAGCATATGGGGCAGAAGCGGTTGTTGCTGTAGAGATATCACATTCGTCTTCCAGGATCCAAGCTTTTAATGCTGAGGAAAATGAGAAGGGGCAAAAATTAACCCTGGATCTAATTGATGAAGTACGAGATGAGGCACATGCGAAGATAGTGGAATATCAGAAAAAGGCTTCATTCTACTACAACCTAAGGGTTAAAGAAAGGTTCTTCAAACAAGGTGACTTGGTTCTGAGGAAGGTGGAAGATTCCAGTGTTGGGCAGAAAGGAAAACTTGCCCCAAATTGGGAAGGGCCATATAAGGTCAAAAGTGTTCAAGGAAGAGGAACCTACTGATAAGTGGCATTTTATACCACTTAGAACGTCTTATAATGGCTTGAAATCAAGTATTTTGTGTATTTGATGCGTTTTTCTAGTGTTTTTGCGTTTCAGGGTATAACTTGTGTAATTAGGGAGATTTCATCATAATAAGCCTACAAAAGTGCTTGGGATCAGTTACGGGGAGTTGTGCGAAGAAATCAGCAAAATCAGAAGTGAAAAATATTATTTTTCCAAAAAGGTAACAGGCGCCCGCCTGGAAGGAGCAGGCGACCGTCTACTAGGAGGCGCCCGCGTGGAGATTGGAGGCGGCCGCCTGGGTGCGAGAATTTTAATCCTGGATTTTATAATTCGAGTTCTATCAGGCTTCTAACAGGGTTGTTCCTTGTGGACTCTTATATAAACCTATTTGGGAGACGTTTTCACAACAAGCAAGGAACAAGTAACAAGGAGAGAAGATCAAGAAGAATGTTTCAGCACGCAACAATGAAGAAGAGGAAACATACGTTCATCTTGTGATTCTTTTAATTCGTTGTAACAGTGGATGCTAGTTTTCTTTACTATTTGAACCTTAATACTCTTGTGACGTACTCTGTTTTTATTAAGTATTTTTATTAGTTTATATCGATGTGTTTATATCATGTTTTCTTATGAACCCATGGTGACGATGAGTTCTATCATGGGCTAATTGTGATCATGGGGTCATAGCGAATTTACTATGGATTTCTTTAGTTAATTGTTTAATACCTTGGTATGTGATGATTGTATGATATCTAGCATAGGTTTTGCTTATTCGTCTTATGTGCGTCGCGAACATATAAGATAGCGTGTTAATCTCTTGTGAAGCGACAGTGAATCTTGAGATTTAGAACTTGCCATGCTAGCATAGGTTCATATATTGTATGCATGATTAGTGGGTAACTCTAACCGTTTTACTTGCCCTGTGTAATCATATAGGTGATGGGATTTATGCATACACGGAAGCATAATTAACAATTAAATCACATAAAACCCATATAAAATGAAAACAATTCGTGAATATAGTAATAGATCGATTACTAACCTTTAAAAGCGATCCAAGGATGAAGTATAGAGACTCCTAGCAGCTGCTCCTCAAGTGTGAAGCACTCTACCGGTATCCACCAAGAGAACGAAGCAATCGAGGGAGGAAGAGGCCGAGAGAGAATTTTAGGGTTGCCTCCTTCTTTCTTTTCTTTGTCAAAATTAGGGTTTTTCTTTGGTTGAGGCAAATGGGGTTTATAATAGTATATTTATAGGCAAAAATTTCAGCTCAAAATTTTTCCATAAAATATTATTATTAATAACCCTTTAATTGATTATTCTCATTAACCAATTAAATAATAATTAAAACACCTTTTAATCATTAATCCTTTTTCTAAACACTTTAGAAAATAATTCTCTCACTTGATTTAATTTCCAAAAGTTAAATTCTTAATTAATAATATTAAGAACTTTTCTTAATTAATTTATAATTAATTAAATCTCATTTAATCAATTATTAAATATTCTAATTAATTATTTATTTCACAAATAAATAATTACCAGTCATTATTAATTAATTCATCCACCATTAAATCATTCTCTTTTATGGTGTGATCATGTAGGTTCAATATTAAGCCGGTAGTAGAAATAAATAATAAAAAACTATTTTATCATTATTTATATAAATTCTCTAATTCATTAAATATGATTAATTAATAAATTAATCATATTTATTCTACATCGTGAGGGATACTTCTCAGCATATCACGACTATCCGGATAATACGAATTCTCTAATTAGAATACCAAGAACATATTCAGTGAATAGTTACCGTACAATCAATTCCTTCTACCCTGCAATGTCCCAATTTAATACAAGGCATGGATCGCGTGTCAAGCCTATCTAATTTCATCATATGTTCTCTTCTTAAATATGCCTAATTCCGTTTAATGCAAATTAGAAACTTCTTTCTAATTTCATTCACTCTGGCCAGAGATTTCTGAACTAGCATAAGTGGAATGGCATAGGACATTCTCTTCCTTCACTGGAAGGGGTAGATCCTTAATTGATCATTCACTATCTTCGTGTACAAATTCCTATACCCAGAAGAGCCCTTAATATTGTCCCTGAAGACTGAGAACTAAACCAAAATATAGTTCGGTGTACACAAGATGACTATGATGACCTCAAGTCTAAGGACACTTGTACAACTATCACTATGTGAACAATTGTTGACACGTGAGTGAACTCCATAAGTTGTTCAGCTGTGCAAGTCATGTTCAGTGAACTTATTCTATAATAAGCACCTACATACTAGCTATAGTGTCACCACACAAATGTCTATGAGAACAGACATCCTTCATAATAAAGCAGGCATAGTATGTACCGATCTTTGCGGATTACTAATTACCAGTTAGTAATCCTACGACCAGGAACTATTTAAGTTCAGAGTTATCATCTTTTAGGTCTCATTATTATGATCTCATCATAATCCATAAAAAGTTTTACTCTAAACTATGGTATATATTATTTAAACACTTAAATAGATAAAGCCCATAGTAAAAACAAAACAAGTCTTTATTAATATAATTGAAAACAAACAAATTACATAAAATTCATTCCTAAATCATCATACATGATTGGACTTAGGACACATCTCTTTCAATCTCCCACTTGTACTAAAGTTAATCACTCTAGTATCTAATACCCATCTTGTCTTTATGACGATCAAAGTGACTTTGAGAAAGTGGCTTTGTTAAAGGGTCTGCTATGTTGTTATGTGTGTCAACTCTCTTGACGTTGACATCTCATCTTTCAACAATCTCCCTAATTAGATGAAAGCGCCGCAGGACATGCTTGGAATTCTTATGAGATCTTGGTTCATTAGCTTTTGTTATTGCCGCATTGTTGTCACAATACAACACTATTGGCTCTTCTATGCTAGGAACAACTCCCAACTCAGAAACAAATTTCTTTATCCAAACAGCTTCTTGTGCAGCTTCACTTGCAGCTATATACTCTGCTTCCACTGTGGAGTCAGCCGTCGTTGACTGTTTGGAACTCTTCAAACTAACTGCCCCACCATTTAGGGTAAACACATACCCTGACATGGATTTACTATCATCAATTTTTGACTGAAAACTAGAGTCTGTATACCCCTCTATTTTCAACTCAGAACCACCATAAACAAGAAAAATTTCCTTAGTCCTTCTCAAGTACTTCAGGATGTTTTTCACCGCTTTCCAGTGTTCTTCACCTGGATCGGACTGAAATCTTCTTGTCACACTAAGTGAGTGAGCAACATCAGGTCGAGTACATAACATCGCATACATGATGGATCCTATTTAAGAAGCATAAGAAATCCTAATCATACGCTCTCTCTCCTCAGATGTCTTTGGAGACATTTTCTTGGAAAGAGAAACTCCATGGCTCATGGGAATGAGTCCTCTCTTGGAGTTTTCCATGTTATATCTCTTTAGCACTTTTTCGATGTCTGTACTTTGGGTCAAGCCTAACATTCTCTTTGATCTATCTCTATAGATCTTCATTCCAAGAATGTAAGATGCCTCTCCCAAGTCCTTCATCGTGAAGTTCTTAGATAGCCACACTTTGACTGATTGAAGCATCGGTATATCATTCCCAATGAGAAGTATGTCGTCCACATACAGTATTATGAATGTTACCACGCTCCCACTAACCTTATTATAGATGCATGGTTCATCCATATTTTTGATGAAATCAATATCTTTGATTGTCTCATCAAAACGGGTGTTCCATATACGAGAAGCTTTCCTCAGTCCGTATATGGATCGATTCAGTTTACAAACTAGATGTTCATTTTCTTTAGAAACAAATCCTTCTGGTTGTGTCATATACACATCCTCTTCAAGTTTCCCATTGAGGAAGGTCGTTTCACGTCCATTTGCCAGATCTCATAGTCATAGTAAGCCACAATCGCAAGCAAAATCTGAATGGATTTAAGTAAGGCTACCGGCGAATAGGTTTCATCAAAGTCAATCCCTTGTCTTTGTTTAAATCCTTTTGCCACTAGCCTAGCCTTATAGGTCTCCACCTGGCCATCTGCTCCAATCTTTCTCTTATATACCCACTTGCACCCAATAGGCTTAACACCTTCAGGCGCCTCAACCAGAGTCCACACTTGGTTGGCATACATGGAGTCCATTTCGGATTTCATGGCACTCTGCCATTTCTCTGAGTCATCACAACTCATAGCCTCATCATAGGTCATAGGGTCTTATCCATCAATAAATGACAAGTCATTGTCATTCTCAATGACAAGTCCATAATACCTCTCAGGTTGACGAGACACCCTCTTTGACTTACGTGCAGGCTGTTCTACAGAAGGTTGTACTTTCTGAATAGGTACTTCCTCTTGAACCGTTGTAGGTTGTGCTTCTTGAACTTCATTAAGTTCAACCTTGTTCTCACTGTTCCCTTTAAGAATAAACTGTTTCTCCAAGAAGGTCGCGTGTCTTGAAATAAACACCCTTTGTTCGGTGTAAAAGTAATATCCTTAAGTCTCTTTTGGATATCCCACAAACCTACATTTTACGGATCTTGATTCCAGCTTTTCAGGTTCAACTTTCTTGACAAAAGCTGGACATCCCCAAATCTTAATGTGTTTAAGACTTGGCTTCCTTCTTTTCCATATCTCATATGGAGTTTTCGGAACAGATTTAGAAGGTACCTTGTTCAGTAAATATGCTGAAGTTTCTAAGGCATAACCCCAAAGGGATACTGGAAGATCTGTATAGCTCATCATGGACTGAACCATGTCCAACAAAGTCTGATTCCTCCTTTCAGAAACTCCGTTCAATTGTGGAGTTGCAGGAGGTGTCCATTGTGATAGTATACCATTTTCTTTGAGATGATTTAGAAATTCCCCACTTAAGTATTCACCTCCTCGATCTGATCGAAGAACTTTAATACTCATTTTGGTTTGTTTCTTTGCTTCATATATGTACTCTTTGAACTTTTCAAAAGCTTCAGACTTGTGTTTCATTAAATACACATATCCAAACCTGGATTTATCATCCGTAAAAGTAATGAAGTATGAAAATCCTCCCATAGCATGTGTTGACATTGGTCCACATACATCTGTGTGTACCAAGCCTAACACGTCTGTAGCTCTCTCTCCATGTCCAGTAAATGGATATTTGGTCCTCTTACCCATGAGACAAGATTCACATACCAGATATGATTCAAAATCAAATGGTTCAAGTAACCCATCCTGGTGTAATGAGCGTAATCTTTTCTCACTAATATGACCTAGCCTACAGTGCCATAAATAGGTCAAATTTTCATCATCTCGTTTTCTTTTATTAGTTTGTTTAATCTGAAGTAAATCATTTCCTAAGTCGCATACATACAAACCATTATTTAAAGTACCACATCCATAAAGAACATTATCTCTAAGAATAGAACATTCATTATTCTTAATAATAAATGAAAAGCCATCCAAATCCAATATATGAATAGAAACAATATTCCTCAAAATAGAGGGAACGTAATAACAATTATTCAAAATAATAGTCTTGCCCATAGGCATATGTAAACTAAATGATCCTATAGATATGGCGGCAACCCTTGCTCCATTTCCCATACGTAGAATCACCTCATCTTCTTCAAGAGTCCTACTTCCCTTTAGTCCCTGCAACGAATTGCAAATATGAGAACCACAAGCGGTATCTAATACCCAAGTAGAAATTTGACTTAGTGACATATTAACTTCGATCATGAACATACCTGAATCAGAAGGGGTAGTCTCACTAGCCTTCTTCTTTTTCAACTCTGCAAGATATGCCTTGCAGTTTCTCTTCCAGTGACCCACCTTGTTACAGTGGAAGCAAACAACATTGCTTTTAGGGTCTACTTTAGCCTTTGCTGGAGTAGGCTAACTCTCACCAATCTTCTTCTTTTTCTTAGGAAAGGTCCTCTTCCTTTTCTTGGAAGTTGAGCCTTCTCCAATAAGAAGAACAGAACTCTTCTTCGAAGGAAAATTCGACTCAGCAGTTTTCAATATGTTATGAAGTTCAGGCAAGCTGACATCCATCTTATTCATGTGAAAGTTCACAACAAACTACGAGAATGAATCTGGAAGTGATTGCAAGACCAAGTCTTGGCTCAGCTCCCCATCCATGACAAAACCAAGTTGTCCAAGACGTTCAATCAAATTGATCATCTTAAGTACATGGTCATTCACAGATGATCCCTCAGACATCCTACAGCCGAACAGCTCCTTCGATATATAATATCGAGCTGTCCTCCCTACCACATCATACAACTCTTGTAGATGCGATAGGATAGTGTGAGCATCCATATGCTCATGCTGCTTCTGTAGCTCAATGTTCATGGAAGCCAGCATGATACATTGAGCAACATTTGCATCATCTATCCACTTACGATACACAACATGTTCATTATTATATGAATCGTCAGCAGGTTCAGCAGGCTTAGGTGAGTCAAGCACATATTCCAGCTTCTCAACCCTGAGAACAATTCTCAAGTTTCGAAGCCAGTCAGCAAAATTAGGACCAGTCAATTTGTGAGCATCTAGTATGCTCCGGAGTGATAGTGCAGAAGACATAACGAATATAGTAAATCTGTAAATGATAAACACATAACGACACTTAGCAAATATTCAATTACGTTTCAAAACACTATATGAATCGGGTCTTTATTCATAAGTGGCTCCACTAGTTTATCTAATTTATACAATCCCCTAAGTGAAAAATTGCGCATTCATAATGCTAGTGGGAATAGGGATCCTACATTCAATCACACAACCTCGGCTGTAGCACGAAACGCCAGGTGATGTTCAATAAGCAGAGAACTCTTGTCAATTACATCTTATGTTATTCCCTATAATATTTTAGCCTCTTAAATCATTGAGTCTCGGCTGTAGCACGACTCACTCAATATTTTAAGTCAAGTCAAACCCAACATCTTGTATAATTAAATTAGACTTCTAATAGCCCACGGCTGTGGCACATAACGACCATTGGAACCCAATTTATCATACACATCTCATGTGATAGAAAATCATCTCTTAATCTCAAAACAAAGCCCTCGGCTGTAGCATGAAATGATAATGTCTCAAAATAAGAACTCTACTTTCTATTATGTTGTAAGGCTATGACCGACACAATCCAGTTATGTCTTTGGCCAATTTACTACTTGATATTATTTTAGGAGGGATTATATTATGTTACAACCACAATCATATTATAAAGAGATTCTTCCTTTTAAATTAAATATTTCAAATCAATAATCGATAATTGGATGATTCCCAGATCGGGGGGAGCATTATCAAGAGGCGTCACTTAATACCCCTTTCTTACAGATCAAAATCCGCTTTTGACAGAATCATCCTTTCTCTCAAAATTGAAAATTCATATTTAATTACGTGTTTCACAAACACAAGAATCTCATGATTGTATTCATAATATTTATATTAAAATTATGGAACACTTCCACTAAGCCTAGATCGTCTAACATACGCCTTGTGTCAATTAACTTCACCTAAATCTATCATCACATGATAACTCAAACATATATCACATATAAAAATATAAAAGGACATATATCTAGGCTTGACATAATATGTAGTGCAATTATTTATTAATGTACGAATTAATCATGCATTTAATATTATCAAATAATGCATTAAATACACTTTAAGGGATATAATCATTTGCAAATAAATTTGCTAAAAATATTAAATAATCCCAACAGGTGTGTCTCGAAAAAATAAATCCAAGATATATTACACGTTTCAATCGGAGTTCGGACGCGTTCGTACAAGCCTAAACAATAGAATATAGGCCGCAACCGCGCGTATCTTACACGCGCTGAGCACAACTCAGCGTTGCGCTGACACACCTGACAGAACAGGACTTTTGCGTACTGTACCTCTCCTTATTTCCTATTCTCTTTTTGCTGTGCACAGAAAACTGTGTAATGATTACACTAATCATTACATATTTTATATATACAGATTATTTACTTTTTAATTTAAAAACCCTTTAATAAATCAAAATTAAATAATCTATATATAAAAAAAAAGAAAAAAATATCATACTGATCTACAACAATTGTAGGGATTAAAAATATTTTTATAATTTATTTATATTTAATTCATAATTAAATCAATTATATCCCCAAACACGAATAAATTGATAAAAAATTCATACAACATAATAAAATTCTGAAATTTTTATCACGAATCTAGATGCATACAACCTATGCTCTGATACCACTGATGGGATTTATGCATACACGGAAGCATGATTAACAATTAAATCACATAAAACCCATATAAAACGCAAACAATTCGTGAATATAGTTATGGATCGATTACTAACCTTTCAAAGTGATCCAAAGATGAAGTATAGAGACTCCTAGCAGCTGCTCCTCAAGTGTGAAGCACTCTACCGGTATCCACCAAGAGAATGAAGCAATCGAGGGAGGAAGAGGCCGAGAGAGAATTTTAGGGTTGCCTCCTTCTTTCTTTTCTTTGTCAAAATTAGGGTTTTTCTTTAGTTGAGGCAAATAGGGTTTATAGTAGTATATTTATAGGCAAAAATTTCAGCTGAAAATTTTCCCATAAAATATTATTATTAATAACCCTTTAATTGATTATTCTCATTAACCAATTAACTAATAATTAAAACACCTTTTAATCATTAATCCTTTTTCTAAACACTTTAGAAAATAATTCTCTCACTTGATTTAATTTCCAAAAGTTAAATTCTTAATTAATAATATTAAGAACTTTTCTTAATTAATTTATAATTAATTAAATCTCATTTAATCAATTATTAAGAAATAAATAATTACCATCCATTATTAATTAATTCCTCCACCATTAAATCATTCTCTTTTATGGTGTGACCCTGTAGGTTCAATATTAAGCCGGTAGTAGAAATAAATAATAAAAAAACTATATTATCATTATTTATATAAATTCTCTAATTCATTAAATATGATTAATTAATAAATTAATCATATTTATTCTACATCATGAGGGATACTTCTCAGCATATCGCGACTATCCGGATAATACGAATTCTCTGCTTAGAATACCAAGAACCTATTCAGTGAATAGTTACCGTACAATCAATTCCTTCTACCCTGCAATATCCCACTTAAATACAAGGCATGGATCGCGTGTCAAGCCTATCTACTTTAATCATATGTTTTCTTCTTAAATATGCCTAATTTCGTTTAATGCAAATTAGAAACTTCTTTCTAATTTCATTCACTCTGGCCAGAGATTCCTGAACTAGCATAAGTGGAATGGCATAGGACATTCTCTTCCTTCACTGAAAGGGGTAGATCCTTAATTGATCATTCACTATCTTCGTGTACAAATTCCTACACCCAGAAGAGCCTTTAATATTGTCCCTGGAGACTGAGAACTAAACTAAAGTATAGTTTGGTGTACACAAGATGACTATGATGACCTCAAGTCTAAGGACACTTGTACAACTATCACTATGTGAACAACTGTTGACACATGAGTGAACTGCATAAGTTGTTCAGTTGTGCGAGTCATGTTCAGTGAACTTATTCTATAATAAGCACCTACATACTAGCTATAGTGTCACCACACAAATGTCTATGAGAACAGACATCCTTCATAATGAAGCAGGCATAATATGTACCGATCTTTACGGATTACTAATTACCAGTTAGTAATCCTACGATCAGGAACTATTTAAGTTCAGAGTTATCATCTTTTAGGTCTCATTATTATGATCTCTTCATAATCCATAAAAAGCTTTACTCTAAACTATGGTATATCTTATTTAAATACTTAAATAGATAAAGCCCGTAATAAAAACAAAACAAGTCTTTATTAATATAATTGAAAACAAACAAATTACATAAAATTTATTCCTAAATCATCATACATGATTGGACTTAGGATACATCTCTTTCAATAAAGTCTCAACATAATTGATGCCTATTCAACTTCTCTCTTAATTGTGGATGCTTGGTAGAATGGTGTTCGTACAATGAAAGTTGGCGTTTATCAGTTTCGTGTTGTTCAATTAATATCATCACCATTACATGTTAAGGGTAATAACAATAACTATTGAATGAAGTAGTAATGAAGTTATGATCTCATGTGTGTTTAATATTGATAATTTAAGTGTTCAGTTCTCGTAGTTAATATTAGTTAATCGACCTTAATTGTTATTGTCTTGACATTGAAGAGTAATCATACATTGGTGAGTAAGTGTTAATTAAATATAATTAATCAGAGTCTCTATGGGAACGAACTAGAAACCATTCTATATTACTTGCGAACGCGTATACTTGCATGATTTATTTAGCGCATGCTTTGTGCCTAACAAGTTTTTGGCGCCGCTAACGGGGACTCGGTGTTAATTTGTTTAGTTTATGTACTTGCCATCAGTGGTCATTAGGATTCATTGATTAAGACTTGTTACTTACTATTTCATGTTATGTTTCAAGTACTCTAGCGAGCGTTTATGCAAACACGTTCTCGCACCCGTAAGAGGAATCTTGATACAGCGGAGGAGACAGATTCAGCTCTTGACTTTTCGGAGAAGATAGTTTTTGAAGATTCGAATACAGATAGCGAGAAGAAAGAACCTGTAACAATGGGTGATCGTATAGTTCCAGCTGATCCAGCTCTTATGGACTTTTCTCGTCCTAAAATTGATGACATTCAGTCAAGCATCATTCATCCGGCTATTCAGGCCAATACTTTCGAAATCAAGCCGGGCACTATTCAGATGGTGCAGAATTCTATTTCTTTCGGAGGTGCTGCGACTAAAGATCCCAACATGCATATCAGGAATTTTGTCGAGATCTGTAGTACTTTCAAATATAATGGTGTTACTGATGAGGCTATCAAGCTGAGGCTTTTCCCTTTCTCTCTGAGGGACAAAGCTAAGGACTGGTTACATTCTTTACCAGCTGGGTCCATCACTACTTGGGAAGATCTCGCGTAAAAGTTTCTGGTGAAGTTCTATCCAATGGCCAAGACTGCAGCTGTGAGGAGTGCTCTTACTTAGTTTGCGCAGCAACAAGGAGAATCTATGTGTGAAGCTTGGGAGCGCTATAAGGAGATGTTGAGAAAGTGTCCACATCATGGTATGCCTGACTGGATGGTGATTACTGGTTTTTACAATGGTTTGGGGGCCCAATCTAGGCCCATGCTCGATGCAGCTTCTGGAGGCGCTTTGTGGGCCAAAAGCTATACTGAATCCTATAATCTTATTGAAACTATGGCTACAAATGAGTATCAAAACCCAACTCAAAGGATGATGCCTGGGAAGGTAGCAGGTATTCTGGAAGTTGACGCAGCTACAGCTATAACAGCGCAGCTCCAACCGCTGTCTATGAAGGTCGATTCTTTAGCCAACTATGGAGTCAATCAAATAGCTATTGTCTGTGAGCTTTATGCAGGCTCTCATGTTAAGGATCAGTGTTATCTTGTTAATGAATTTGTTCAGTATGTGAACAATTATCAGTGACCGCAGTAGCCTATGCCAGCTACTTATCATCCTAATAACAGAAATCATCCCAATTTCAGCTGGAGCAATAATCAAAATGTTGTTCAGCAACCATAACAGCAAGCTGCAAGTAAACAGTTTAATCCACCTGGATTCTAGCAACCTCAGCAATATGCTCAAAGGCAATCATATCCTCAACAAGGAGGTGATGTTCCACCTTCTAATGATGATTTTGAGGAGTTAAAGCTATTGTGTAAAAGTCAGGATATTTCTATCAAGACCTTGGAAAATCTAATCGATCAAATAGCCAATGCTTTGCTCAATCATCAACCTGGCAGACTTCCCAGCGATACTGAAGTGCCAGGCAGGAAGGAAGCTAAGGAGTAAGTCAAAGTTGTCACCTTAAGGTCTGGAAAAGTTGCTGAAGCTGAAAAAGCAAAAGATGGAGAAGCTGAAGTTGTACATGAAGAAGAAAAGCAAAAAGAAAAAGAGGGGGAACCAAGGAAGACTATTGTTAAACACACTCTGCCTGAGGTTAATACAGGGGAGAAACAA
The DNA here is from genome assembly GCF_009905375.1 of Apium graveolens. Taxonomy (NCBI): domain Eukaryota; kingdom Viridiplantae; phylum Streptophyta; class Magnoliopsida; order Apiales; family Apiaceae; genus Apium; species Apium graveolens. The sequence continues at coordinate 222,453,964 of NC_133654.1, forward strand.
CTCTATCCTCCACCACCCTTTCCTAAGAAATTGCAAAAACAAAAGCTGGACAAGGAGTTTCATAAGTTTCTGGAGGTGTTCAAGAAACTTCACATCAACATACCTTTCGCTGAGGCTCTGGAGCAAATGCCTAGTTATGCGAAATTTATGAAAGGTATTCTTTCAAGGAAGGTGAAACTGGATTATCTTGATACTATTGCTCTAACGGAAGAGTACAGTGCTGTGCTGCAACAAAAGTTACCTCCAAAGCTTAAGGATCCAGGTAGCTTCACCATTCCTTGCACCATTGGCAAGTTGTCATTCGACAAGTGCCTTTGCAATTTGGGAGCAAGCATCAATCTGATATCGTTGTCTATCTTCAAAAAGCTGAATTTTCCTGATCCAAAGCCCACCTACATGTCTCTACAATTGGCTGATCATTCTATTACATACCCACGAGGCATCGTGGAGGACGTGCTAGTAAAGGTGGACAAGCTCATCTTTCCTGCAGATTTTGTCATTCTGGATTTCAAGGAATATAAGAAGATTCCCATAATCTTGGGAAGACCTTTCTTGGCTACAGGTCGTACCTTGATAGATATGCAAAAGGGTGAACTTACTCTGAGGGTGCAAGATCAGGATGTGACATTCAATGTGTTCAATGCGATGAAATTCCCCACAGAAGATGAGGAGTGCTTCAAGATGGATTTGGTCGATTCTGTAGTTATTACAAAACTTATTGGGGGAATTTGACAGTGATGATAAGGAAGGCAATGAGCAGTTATAATATCTAAATGCTTCTCCTTAGAAATGAAAGCTAGACATGCCATTTGAATCTCTTGGTAATACTGATCTCAAGAATGCTGAGGGAAAGCTCAAACCATCTATTAAAGAAGCACCTACTTTGGAGCTTAAACCATTGCCTGAACACTTAATGTATGCTTTTTTAGGTGATGCATCTACTTTGCCTGTTATTATTGCATCTAACCTTTCAAGTAGTGATGAGGACAAGCTCTTGAGGATTTTAAGAGAATTCAAATCGGCCATCGGATGGATTATAGCATATATAAAAGGGATCAGCCCTTCGTACTACATGCATAAAATTATGCTAGAGGAAGGTAGCAAGCCGACTGTTGAGCAACAGCGAAGGCTTAATTCTATAATGAAAGAAGTAGTGAAGAAAGAAATTCTAAAGTGGCTGGATGGTCATGAGTAGTATTTTCTTCTGGATGGCTATTCGGGCTACAATCATATTTGCATTGAACCAGAAGATCAAGAGAAGACTACTTTCACTTGTCCATTCGGCACGTTTGCTTTCCGAAGAGTTTCTTTTGGCTTATGTGGTGCACCTGCCACTTTTCAGAGATGCATGATGGCTATATTCTCTGATATGATTGGAAATAGTGTCGAAGTGTTCATGGATGACTTCTCCGTCTTTGGACATTCGTATGATGAATGCTTGAATAATCTTCATTTGGTGTTCAAAAGGTGTGTGGAAACCAATCTAGTGCTCAATTAGGAAAAATGTCACTTCATGGTGCAACAAGATATCATTCTTGGGCATAAGGTCCCTAGTAAGGGTCTTGAGGTGGATAAAGCCAAGGTGGGAGTCATTGAAAATCTTCCGCCACTTATTTCTGTGAAAGGAATCCGTAGTTTTCTTGGTCATGCAGGTTTTTATCGGCATTTCATCAAGGACTTCTCTAAGATTTCTAAGCCGTCGTGCAACTTGCTCAAGAAAGATGTGCCTTTTAATTTTGATGATGAATGCTTGGCAGCATTTGAGACTCTCAAGAAGAGTTTAATCACTGCACCAGTTATTACGGCACCTAATTGGAGAGAACCTTTTGAGATGATGTGTGATGCAAGTGATTATGTTGTGGGAGCAGTTCTGGGGCAGCGAAAGTCTAATATCTTTCATGTGGTCTACTATGCTAGTAAGACACTAAATGGAGCTCAACTGAACTACACCACTACCGAGAAGGAGCTCTTGGCTATAGTTTTTGGTTTCGAGAAATTTCGATCTTATCTACTTGGGACAAAGGTGGCGGCATTCACTGATCACGCTGTCATCCGCTATCTGGTCTCAAAGAAGTATTCGAAGCCTAGAATTATTCGTTGGGTGCTCTTGCTACAGGAATTTGAGTTAGAGATCAAGGATCGAAAAGGTACTGAAAATCAAGTAGCTGACCATCCCTCTAGATTGGAGAATCCCAATTCTACTTCACATGATAAGATATTGATCAACGAATCTTTTCCGGATGAGCATTTATTCGCAATTCAAAAGGAAGAGCCATGGTTTGCAGACATTGTGAACTATCTTGTTAGCAATATAATGCCTCATAATATGAATGCAGCTCAAAAGAAGAAGTTTCTGCATGAGGTGAAGTAGTACATGTGGGATGAACCATATTTGTTTAGACAAGGAGCTGACCAGATCATCAAGAGATGTATCCCATTCTGTGAGATGGAGGGGATATTACGAGACTGTTATTCCACAGTTTATGGTGGACATTATGGTGGTGAAAAGACAGCAGCTCGTATTCTTCAAGCAGGTTTTTTCTGGCCTATGTTGTTTAAGGATGCACATTAGTTCGTCTTAAGGTGTGATCGTTTCCAAAGAGTTGGGAATCTTACCAGAAAGGATGAGATGCCTTTGAATGTGATGCTTGAAGTTGAGGTCTTCGATGTTTGGGGAATCGATTTCATGAGACCATTTATCTCGTCCTGCAATAATCAGTACATCTTGATGGCAGTCGATTATGTCTTGAAATGGGTAGAAGTCAAGGCTCTTCCAACTAATGATGCAAAGGTAGTGTTGAGTTTTCTTCATAAGCAGATATTCACAAGGTTTGGAACGCCACGAGTTATCATAAGTGATGAAGGGTCGCATTTCTGCAATCGTAAGTTCACTTCTATGATGCAACGCTACAAAGTGAATCATCGCATCGCTACTGCCTATCATCCGGAAACTAATGGTCAAGATGAAGTGTCAAATAGAGAGATCAAGCGCATTCTATAGAATGTCATTTGTCCATCAAGGAAAGATTGGTCTTTGAAGCTCGATGAAGCTGTTTGGGCTTATAGAACAACATACAAGACTCCACTTTGGATGTCCCCGTTTCAGCTTGTCCATGGTAAGGGATATCATTTACCTACGGAGCTTGAGCATAAGGCTTATTGGGAATTGAAGAAGTTAAACCTTGATCTAGATGCAGCTGAGAAGAAGCGAATGCTTCTAGTTAAATGAACTTGATGAATTTCGACTTCAACCGTACGAAAATAACAAAATGTACAAGGAAAAAGTAAAAAGGTGGCACGATAGGAAGTTATCTCCTAAGTCATTTGTGTCGGGGTAACAAGTTCTTCTATTCAACTCTTGTCTCTGACTTTTTCCTAGAAAGTTGAAATCAAGGTGCTCTGGACCATTTATCGTCAAAACTGTGTTTCCACATGGAGCGATAGAGATTTTTGAGAACGATACGGGCCAAGCATTCAAAGTAAATGGTCAGAGATTGAAGCATTATTATGGGGATACGGCAAACCGGAAAGTGGTTAGTGCTATTTTATTGTCAACTTGATCGCAGTACTCTACGTCAAGCTAATGACGTAAAAGAAGCGCTTCTTGGGAGGCAACCCAAGATATGAGACCATAGGAACCCTTAGAATTTAGTACTCTATCCAAAAACCCAAAAAATCATAAAATTGAGGGCAGGAACATTTTTTCTAGTGACCTTGCAGGCGCCCGCCTGCTAGGACCAGGCGGCCGTGTGCTAGCAGGCGCCGGCCTGCTGGTTCCAGGAGACCGCCTGCGAACCTGTGCCGAGAAAAAAACAGTTTCAGCCTATAAAAAAAATAGAAAATCAAAAAAATCAAAAACAAACCACAACCACAACCCCCATTAACCCACGATTTCCTTCTACAAATCAACTACAACCCCACTCCTAATCTAATTCTAACCTTAATCTTACCCTATATATACACATAACCTCTCCATATACCTCCCATATACTTTCAAATTACAAACCCTTTCCTACACACAAAACACAACTCTCAAACCCTTATTCTCAGTTTCAATGGCCCCAAAGAGATCTCGAACTGTAGAGAGCAGTAGCACCATTCGGATTGCTGATTCTTCAAGGAGTATTGCTGCGAGGCCCTGATTGGTGGATAGGGCTGCTAAGGAGGAGTATGCTAAGCTTTTGACTAAGCCGATTTTGAAGGAGACGGGGTTCTTGCCATCGGGAATGGATGGTGAGTTGTTACCGATGATTGCAGAGAAGGGTTGGATTACTTTCTGCGAGTCACCTGAGGATGTACCGATGAGTGTTGTTCGCGAGTTCTATGCGAACGCCAAGGCCGATAAGAATGGGTATTCTGTTGTTCGTGGGCTTACTGTAGATTATCAGCCCGAGGTGATTCGCCGTGTTATTGGGCAGCGACAAAGGAAACCCCATGAGGAAAATTGGAATGAAAAGGCCCCTGAGGATTTTGACTCAGATTTGATTATTGCTACTCTCTGTCAGCCAGGCATGGTGTGGAAGTTTAAGAGGGGATCCAACGATTATCGTTCTTTCCCGGCTGTTGCGATGAACAGGTACGCTCGTGCATGGAATGCCTTTATTTGTGCTAATATTTTGCCTTCTTCATATGCGCATGAGGTTACAGTTGAGAGAGCCAGGTTGTTGTGGGGGATTCTGAATGAGGAGTATTTTGTGGACCTTGGTGAGTTTATCTACCAAGGGATTTTGAAGTTTTTGAGGGGGAAGTCACAGTACAATATCCCGTATACCTCTATTGTCACAAAGTTGTGCAAGGCTGTTGGAGTTCACTAGCCTTCTTATGAGCAGCTGCAGTTGCCGACCACTCCTATTGATTCATCGATGCTGAATGCGATGCAGGAGTGGACGGGTGGAGAGCCCGAGTTACATGGTTTGGGATATCACCTTCCAGGAGGACGTCCAGCAGCTGGTGCTACCATGGCTAGGCCTAGTCAGGCACAGGGGGAGGCAGGTTCTTCCAGAGGCCATGGAGGAGATGGTTCGGGATTGGCTGATGTCCAGCACAGGAGGCTTTCCAGGAGGATGGATGCGATGTATGAGTCGCAGAGTAGGTTTGCGTAGGAGCTCACCCTAGCGCTTGGGGCTGCTTTTAGAGGCCTTGGAGCTGACATCCAGTGGCCCATTTTTGGTGAGGATTCTGCTTATCCACCTCCTAACACTCCACCCTCTCAGGGTTATGATGATTATGATTCTTCTAAGTAGGTATACCCTGTGTTCCTTTTTATTGCCTTCACTGGGGACAGTGAAGATTTTAAATTTGGGGGTGGTAGTTAAGGAACATTATTTGTGTGTGTGTCATGTAGTTGCATTTGCATGATAGTTTAGTTTATATAGTTGCATATTTTGCCATATAGTTTTTTTATATATATAGTTTTTTTTTATTTTATAGCTTTATTTATCATGTCATATAGCTCATGCATATACCATGATCCATGTGTTGTTGCTTTAGCGATTGATATGTGATATTGATGCGAGTGTAGTGATAGCAATAGAGTGATGTTGAATCTTGTTAGGTTGGCATGCATGCTAGAAATACTTGTAATTTCACTAAGTCTTAGAGTATGCTTAAGGACTAGATTATTGTCATGATTTGATGGTTTTTGAGGTTAATCTATTGCTTATGCTTAGAATTTATGATAGGCTCTTAATGATAAAAGACATGAAAAGATAAAATTGGAGTAAAAATTGGAATTCATTGGTTGGTTGTGGCTAGGCGTCAAATGGTTAGTATTCAGCTCGTATTGTATGCGAGTAGTCTAGGGTTGAGCAAGATGGAGCGAAACGCACTTGCTCAGAAATTGAAAAAAAATATAGAAAAAAAGAAAAAAATTATGGTTTAATGCATAATTGATCACGAGTGAGCTCTTTGGTATTCAAGTTATTAAGTTCTTAGGGGATTTTGTGCCTAGTGACCTAAGGCTTTTATAGTCTGGGATCCGCTAACCTAACGCTCGCTAAGTGAATGCCATTGTATAAGTCTTTTGTGGACCTCACTCATTGCACGATCAAATAAGCATTTATTTTGTGTTGAATAAAAGCATGAGTCCGTAATAAACTCCAATGATCTTGAAATGTTATAGGTCATTCTGTGTCTAGAATATATTCTTCGTATAATCTTGTGATTGCCTTGAGGATAATTAAGTTATGATGATTGATCTAGTTTCGAAGTATATCTGTTAAGCATTCGCACACACCACATTTCTAGTTGTATGTTAGCTTGCATGATTTGATTGATTTTTAGTCGCCTAATTGTTTTTGTTGATATGTCATGTGTTGGTTGGTTTAGTCATCGCGACGGGGATCGCTGCATTCACGTAGTCTGCATTCATGCATGTTTCTATTCTGTTTTTGAGTCTGTGCTGCTTGAGGACAAGCATCGATTTAAGTTTGGGGGTGTGATAAGTGGCATATTATACCACTTAGAACGTCTTATAATGGCTTGAATTGATGTCTTGAAATCAAGTATTTTGTGTATTTACTGCGTTTTTCTAGTGTTTTTGCGTTTCAGGGTATAACTTGCGTAATTAGGGAGATTTCATCATAATAAGCCTAGGGAAGTGCTTGGGATCAGTTGCGGGGAGTTGTGCGAAGAAATTAGCAAAATCAGAAGTGAAAAATATTATTTTTCCAGAAAGGTAGCAGGCACCCTCCTGGAAGGAGCAGGCGACTGTTAGGGCGAAAACACGCGCTAATATTCACGCAAGTATACGCGTTCGCAAGTAATATAGAATATTTTCTAGTTCGTTCCCTCAGAGACTCAACTAAATTATTGTCTAATTAAACTCACTCACCAATGTATGATTACTTCTCAATGTTAAGATAATAACACTTAAAATTATTTATTAAATATTAACTATAATTAACTACTTAATTAACCACTTAACTAACACTTCAATTTATCAATAATAAAACACTCATGAGATCACAACTTCATTATTACTTCCTTCTATAGCCATTGTTATTACCTTTAGCATGTGACAGTGATGATATTAATCGAATAACACGAAACTGATAAAAGCCAACTTTCATTGTACTAATACCATTCTACCAAGCATCCATAATTAAGATAGAAGTCGAATAGTCATCAATTATGTTGAGTTCCTATATGTCTACAGAAATTGACAACACAACGATTTAAGCACAAGTTATTCCTTTTTGATTACATAGGGCAAATAAAACTGTTAGAGTTACCCACTAATCATGCACAACGTACATGAACCTATGCTAGCATGGCAAGTTCTAAATCTCAAGATCCACCGTCGCTTCACAAGAGATTAACACCCTATCTCATATGTTCGCGACGCACATAAGATGAATACGCACAACCAATACTAGATATCAAGCAATTATCACACACTAAAATATTAAACAATTAACTAAAGAATTCCATAATAAATCCGTTGCAACCCCATGATCACGATTAGCCCATAATAGAACTTATCGCCATCATGGGTTCATATGAAATCATGATAAACAAACACAAGAAAATAATAACTAAACTAATTATATTAAAACAGAGTACGTCACAAGAGTAAATAAGTCAAAGCAAGAAAACTAGCATCCAACGTTACAACGAAACAAAAATCACAAGAAAATATGCTTCCTCTTCATTGCGGTGTGCTAAATCGGTCTTCTTCCTTATCTCCTTCGCTTCTTGCGTAAAACACAATCTTCTTCTTCTTTTTCCTCTCTGTGAAAACGTCTCAAATCTACTTATATAATAGTCCCATAAAACTCAGATTACATAGAAGTTGGAAGCCAAACAGAAGTAGAAGTCTAAAATAATTCAGCAAAATTCCCGACCCTGCGCGGCCGCTCAGCATAGCTGCGTGGACGCTCAGCATAGCTTCGCGGGCGCGCAGGCCTCCACTGGAAAAAATCCAAGTTTGCTCTGTTTCTTCGCCGTAATCTGCCCGTTCCTTTCCTCTCGCAATGGTGAACACATGCCAAGGCTTATTCTTGATGATTCCTCCCCCGAAATGCAACTAATACCCTGAAATGCATAAACACTAGAAAAACGCATCAAATACACAAAATAATTGATTTCAAGACACCAATTTAAGCCATTTTAAGACATTCTAAGTAGTATAAAATACCACTTATCACACCCCCAAACTTAAATCGATGCTTGCCCTCAAGCGTCACAGACTCAAAAACAAATAAAAATATGCATGAATACAATCTATATGAAAATGCAGCGATCCCCCTTACTACAATTAATCAACCAAATTGCCACATCTCAACGAATGCAGTTAGACAACTAAAGATCAATAAACACATGCAAACGGACATACAGCCAGAAACGTGGTGTGTGCAAATGCTTAACAGATATGCTTCGGAACTAGACCAATTACTATGACTAGACTATCCTCCAGGCAATCCTACGATTATACAAAGAATAAAAATTCCAGGCACAAAGTGATATACAACACTACAAGAACTCTGGAGCTTACTACGGAATCGTGCTTTTTATTTACAACTCAAATGCTTATTTGACCGTGCAATGAGTGAGGTCCACAAAAGACTTATACAATGATATCCATGTAACGAGCGTTAGGTTAGCGGATCCCAGACTCTAAAAGCCTTAGGTCGCTAGGCACAAAGTCCCCTAAGAACTTAATAACTCGAATACCAAAGAGCCCACTCTTGATCAATTATGCAAAAAAAATTTTTTTTTTAATTTCTGAGCAAGTGCGTTTCGCTCCATCTTGCTCAACCCTAGACTACTCGCAACATACGCGAGCCGGCTACTAGCCATTTGACGCCTAGCCACAACTAGCAACAACTTCCATATTTTTTTTCTCCAAAATTTTTCTTTTTCATGTCTTTATCACTAAGAACCTATAATCGAATTCTAAGCATAATAAGTAGATTGACCTTGAAAACAACCAAATCATAACACAATCTAGCCCTTCGGCATTCTCTAAGACTTAGTGGACTTACAATTATTTCTAGCATGCATATCAACCTACACAACTTAATATCACTTTAATGCTATCACTACACTCACATCAATATCACAATTCAGTCGATAAATCATTGCAAAAGGGATCATGGTAAATGCATGAGCTACATGACATTCATAAAAAAACTATATGGCATAAATTATGCAACTATATGAACTAAACTATCATGAATATGCAACTAAATGACACACACACAAAATTCCTTAACTACCACCCCCAAACTAAAAATCTTCACTGTCCTCAGTGAAAGTAGTAGAAAGGAACACAGGGTATACCTACTCGGAGTCATCATCATCATCACCCTCAGTGGGTAGAGTATCAGGCGGTGGGTATGCAGAGTCCTCACCAAAAACTGGCCACTGGATATCAGCTCCAAGGCCTCGAAAAGCAGTCCCTAACGCAAGGGTGAGTTCCTGAGCAAACCTGCTCTGTGTCTCATACATGGCATCCATCCGCCGTGAAAGCCTCCTATACTAGACATCAACCATCCCAGCACCCTCCTGAGCTCTCGAAAAACCAGCCTCATCACGCCCTGGCCTAGCCATAGTAGCACCTCGTGCTGGACGCCCTCCTGGAAGACGATAACCCAGCCCATGCTCCTCAGGCTCACCACCGGTCCACTCCTGCATCCCATTCAGAGTGCCAGAATCAATCGGAGCGGCTGGCAACTGCAACTGCTCATGAGCCGGCCAGTTCACTCCCACTGCTCGGCATAGCTTCGTAACCGTAGATGCATAAGGGATGTTCATATGCTTTGCTCCCCTCAAAAACTTCAGAATTCCTTGGTAGATAAACTCACCAAGGTCCACATAGTATTCCTCATTCAGAATTCCCCACAACAGCTGTGCTCTCTCAACTGTGACCTCGTGTGCATGCGAAGAGGGCAAAATATTAGCACAAATAAATGCATTCCATGCACGGGCATACCTGTTCATGGCGATCGCCGGAAAGTGATGATACTCATTATTGCCTGTACTGCGGGTCCAAACTGTGCCCGGTCGACAGAGAGTCACACAAATCAAATCCAAGTCAAAATCCTCAGCAGTCTTTTCATTCCAGTTCTCCTCCCTGGGCTTCCTCTCTCGCTGTCCAATCACACGGCGAATCGCCGCAGGATGATAATCAACCGTCAGCCCACGGACCACAGAAAACCCATTCTTTTCAGCCTTCGCGTTCGCGTAGAACTCGCGAACAACGCTCATCAGTACTGCTTCGGGTGACTCACAAAAAGCTATCCACCCCTTCTCTGCAATCATGGGCAACAACTCACCATCCCTCCCCGATGGTAAAAACCCCCTCTCCTTCAGAATCGGCTTACCCAACAGCCTAGTGTACTCCTCATCCGCGGCTCTGTCAGTTAACCGAGGCCTTGCAGCAGTACCCCTCGATGAATTAGCAGTAGGAACTGTGATGCTGCTGTCAATAGTGCGTGCTCTCTTGGGTGCCATTGATTCGTGAATAAAAGCGTGTAAGAACTGATATTTGATGTTTGTGAGAGGGTTTAAGTGTAGGAAGTTTTGTGGGAGATATGTAGGATAGGTGTATGTATATATAGGGTGTGGATTAGATTAGGGTTTGGGAATTAAGGGATAAAATGATGGGGTAGTGGGAACAAATCGTGGGTTTATGGGCTAAAACTGTTTTTGTGTTTGTTTTTGTTTGGTTTTTTTTTTCTGAACTGTAAAAAAAATTTATGGTCCTCGACCCCTGCGCGGGCGCTCAGCTTGCTGCGCGGGCGCACAGGGGGTCTCTGGAAAAAAAAATTTTCAGCCCCTGTTTTCTGATTTTTTTGTGTTTTTGGATAGGTTATTAACTTCTAAGGGTTCCTGTAACAATAATTCATGGGTTGCCTCCCACGCAGCGCTTCTTTTTTGTCATTAGCTTGACGTTTCGTACCCTACTCAAGTAGTCAACAAAATGGCACTAACCACTTCTCGGTTTGCCATGTCCCCATAGTAGTGCTTCAACCGCTGACCGTTAACCTTGAATGCTTGGTCCGGATCATTCTCAAAAATTTCCACCGCTCCATGTGGAAACACAGTTTTGACAATAAAAGGTCCAGACCACCTTGATTTCAACTTCCCAGGAAAAAGTCAGAGCCGAGAGTTGAATAAGAGAACTTGTTGCCCTGGCACAAATAACTTTGGATGTAGCTTCCTATCGTGCTTTAAAGACCAATCCTTCCTTGACGGACAAAGAACCTTCTCTAGAATGCGCTTTATCTCTCTGTTAGACACTTCCGCTTGACCATTTGTTTGCGGATGATAGGCAGTAGCTACTCGATGATTCACATTATAACGCTGCATCATAGAAGTGAACTTACGGTTGCAAAAATGCGATCCTTCATCACTTATGATTACCCGAGGTGTTCCAAACCTTGTGAAAATTTGCTTATGAAGAAAATTTAGTACTGCCTTTGCATCATTTGTCGGTAAAGCTTTAACTTCGACCCATTTTGAGACATAATCGACTGCCAGCAAGATGTACTGATTATTGCAAGACGAGATAAAAGGCCCCATGAAATCGATTCCCCATACATCAAAGACCTCGACTTCAAGCATCACATTTAATGGCATTTCATCCTTCCTTGACAAATTTCCCACTCTTTGGCAACGATCACACCTTAAAATAAACTGATGAGCATCCTTGAACAAAGTAGGCCAGAAAAAACCTGCTTTCAGAATACGAGCTGCCGTCTTCTCACCTCCATAGTGTCCCCCATAAACCGTGGAATGGCAGTCTCGTAATATCCCCTCCGTCTCACAGAACAAGATACATCTCCTGATGATCTGGTCAGCTCCCTGTCTAAACAAATATGGTTCATCCCACATATACCACTTCACCTCATGCAGAAACTTCTTCTTTTGAGCGGATGTCAAATTAAGAGGCATTATATTGCTGACGAGATAGTTTACAATATCTGCAAACCATGGTTCTTCCTCCTGAATTGCAAACAACTGCTCATCCGGAAAAGATTCATTGATTAACGTCCTATCTTGTGAAGTAGAATCGGGATTCTCCAACCTAGAGAGATGGTCAGCTACTTGATTCTCAGTACCTTTTCTATCTTTGATCTCTAACTCAAATTCCTGAAGTAAAAGCACCCAACGAATGAGTCTCGGCTTCGAATCCTTCTTAGAAACCAGATAGCGAATAGCTGCATGATCAGTGAATACTGTTACTTTCGTACCAAGCAGATAAGATCGAAATTTCTCAAAGCCAAAGACTATAGCCAAAAGCTCCTTCTCAGTAGTGGTGTAGTTCAATTGGGCACCATTTAAAGTCTTACTTGCATAGTAGACCACATGGAAGAGATTTTTCTTGCGTTGTCCCAGAACTGCACCTACCGCATAATCACTCGCATCACACATCATCTCAAATGGTTCTGTCCAATCTGGTGCTGTAATGACTGGTGTCGTGATCAAACTCTCCTTGAGAGTCTCGAATGCTGCCAAACATTCATCATCAAATTTGAAAGGCACATCTTTCTCAAGCAAATTGCACAACGGCTTAGATATCTTTGAAAAGTCCTTGATGAATCGACGATAAAAACCCGCATGACCAAGAAAACTACGGATTCCTTTCACAGAATTAGGTGGGGGAAGATTTTCAATGACTCCCACCTTGGCCTTGTCCACCTCCAGACCCTTGCTAGAGACCTTATGCCCAAGGATAATGCCTTCACGCACCATAAAATGACATTTCTCCCAATTAAGCACCAAATTAGTTTCCACGCATCTTTTGAGTACGGCGCGCAGTTTATTCAAACATTCATCATATGAGTGTCCAAAGACGGAGAAGTCATCCATGAACACTTCGACGTTATTTCCAATCATGTCAGAGAATATAGCCATCATACATCTCTGAAAGGTGGCCGGTGCGCCACATAACCCAAACGAAACTCTGCGAAAAGCAAATGTGCCAAATGGACAAGTGAAGGTAGTCTTTTCATGATCCTCTGGTGCAATACAAATCTGATTATACCCGGAATAACCATCCAGAAGACAAAAATACTCATGACCCGCCAATCTGTCAAGCATCTGATCAATAAATGGAAGGGGGAAGTGATCCTTCCTTGTGGCTTTGTTCAATTTTCTATAATCCATGCATACTCTCCATCCTGTAACTGTTCGAGTAGGGATGAGCTCATTCTTTTCATTTGCGACCACAGTGATACCTCCCTTCTTAGGTACACATTGTACGGGGCTCACCCACGAGCTGTCAGAAATAGGATAAATGATGCCTGTATCTAGCCATTTCAGAATTTCTTTCTTCACCACCTCCTTCATGATGGGATTCAGTCTTCACTGCTGTTCCACAGTTGGCTTACTACCTTCCTCTAGCAGAATTTTATGCATAAAATATGAAGGACTTATCCCCTTGATGTCTGCTATGGTCCATCCTATAGCCGATTTGAATTCTCTCAAAATCCTTAAGAGCTTGTCTTCCTCACTACCTGAAAGGTCAGATGAAATAATAACAGGTAACGTAGATGAATCACCTAAAAAAGCATACCTCAAGTGTTCAGGTAATGGCTTGAGCTCCAAGGTAGGTGCTTCCTCTATTGATGGTTTGAGCTTCCCTTCAGCGTTCTTGAGGTCAGAAGTACCAAGAGATTCAAATGGTATGTCCAGCTTTCGCTTCCAGGGAGAAGCGTTCAGATATTGTAATTGCTCGTTGCTATCTTCATCATCGCTGTCAAAATCCCCCACTAAGGCCTTTTCCAATGCATCAGACATTAGCATGTGATCGAGTTCCGAAGTAACCGCAGAATCAATCACATCCACTTTTAAGCACTCCTCATCTTCTGTAGGGAATTTCATTGCCTTGAATACGTTGAAGGTCACATCCTGATCTTGGACCCGCATAGTAAGTTCACCTTTTTGCACATCTATCAAGGTACGGCCAGTAGCCAAGAAAGGCCTCCCGAAGATTACGGGAATCTTCTTATCTTCCTCAAAATCCAGAATAACAAAATCTGCTGGAAAGAAGAGCTTATCCACTTTGATGAGCACATCCTCAACTATGCCCCTTGGGTAAGTAATGGAATGGTCAGCCAATTGTAGTGACATGTACGTGGGTTTTGGATCAGGCAGATCCAGTTTTTTAAAGATCGACAACGGCATCAGATTAATGCTTGCTCCCAAATCACAAAGGCACTTGTCAAATGTCAGATTGCCAATTGTGCAAGGAATGGTGAAGCTTCCTGGATCTTTCAGTTTTTGTGGTAACTTTTGTTGCAGAACAGCGCTGCATTCTTCCGTGAGAGCAACGGTTTCCAGGTCATCCAGTTTCACCTTCCTTGAAAGAATAGTCTTCATAAACTTCGCATAACTAGGCATTTGTTCCAGAGCCTCAGCGAAAGGTATATTGATGTGAAGTTTCTTGAACACCTCCAGAAACTTCCCGAACTGTCTATCCAGCTTTTGTTGCTGCAATCTCTTAGGAAAAGGTGGTGGAGGATAGAGCTGTTTCTCCCCTGTATTAGCCTCAGGCAGAGTGTGTTCAACAGTAGTCTTCCTTGGTTCCGCCGCTTTCTCCTTTTGCTTAGATTCTTCACCTCTAATTTCAGCTTCTACTTCTTTTACCTTTTCAGCATCAGCTACTTTTCCAGACCTTAAGGTAATAGCCTTGACTTGCTCTTTAGCTTCCTTCCTGCCTGGTACTTCCGTGTCACTGGGAAGAGTGCCAGGTTGACGATTGAGCACTGCATTGGCTAATTGACCAATTTGATTTTCCAAGGTCTTGATAGAAACCGCCTGACTCTTGCACAACAGCTTAAGTTCCTCAAAATCAGCACTAGTAGGTGCAGCTGCACTTCCCTGTTGAGGATATGATTGCCTTGTAGCATACTGCTGTGGTTGCTAGAATCCAGGTGGGTTAAACTATTTACTCACTCCTTGCTGATATGGTGGTTGAATAGCATTCTGATTATTCCCCCAGCTGAAATTTGGATGATTTCTGTTGTTAGGATGATAGGTCGCTGGCACAGGCTGCTGTTGTCGCTGATAATTATTCACGTACTGAACAGATTCGTTTACAAGAGAACACTGATCCGTAGCATGAGAACCTGCACAAAGCTCACAAACCATAGCTATTTGATTAACTCCATACGTAGACAGAGAATCAACCTTCATTGATAGCGCTTGGAGCTGGGTTGCAATAGCGGTGGCTGCATCAACTTCCAGAATACCTGCTACCTTGCCTGATATCATCCTCTGAGTTGGGTTTTGATGCTCATTTGCAGCCATCGTCTCGATAAGATTATACGCCTCAGTATAGCTTTTAGCCCATAAGGCGCCTCCAGCTGCTGCATCGAGCATGGGCCGAGATTGGGCCCCCAAACCATTATAGAAACCAGTGATCACCATCCAATCCGGCATTCCATGATGTGGACATTTTCTCAACATTTCCTTGTAGCGTTCCCAAGCCTCGCACATAGATTCTGTAGGTTGCTGCGCAAACTGAGTAAGAGCACTCCTCATAGCAGCAGTCTTTGTCATCGGATAAAACTTCACCAGAAACTTTTGCGCAAGATCTTGCCACGTAGTGATGGACCCAGCTGGTTCAGAATGTAACCAGTCTTTAGCCTTGTCCCTTAGTGAGAATGGGAAAAGCCTCAACTTGATAGCCTCATCAGTCACGCCATTATACTTAAAAGTGCTGCAGATCTCGACAAAATTCCTTATGTGCATGTTGGGGTCTTCAGTTGCCGCTCCTTCAAAAGAAACAGAATTCTGCACCATCTGAATAGTGCCCGGCTTGATTTCAAAGGTGTTAGCTTGAATAGCCGGATGAAGGATGCTTGACTGAATGTCATCAATTTTAGGCCGAGAAAAATCCATAAGAGCTGGATCAGCTTGAACAATACGATCTCCCATGTTTACTGGTTCTTTCTGCTCAGTTTCTGAATCCGAATCCTCAAAATCTAACTTCTCCGGAATATCAAGAACTTCGTCTGTCTCCTCAGCTGTATCTAAAGTCCTCTTACGAGCACGAGAACGAGTTTGCATAAACGCTTGCTAAAGTACCTAAAACACAACCAGAAAAAATAAGTAACTACTACGTCCTAATCACTGAGTCCTAATGACCAATGATGGTAAGTACATAAACTAAACAAATACGCCGAGTCCCCGGCAGCGGCACCAAAAACTTGTTAGGGCGAAAACACGCGCTAATATTCACGCAAGTATACGCGTTCGCAAGTAATATAGAATATTTTCTAGTTCGTTCCCTCAGAGACTCAGACTAAATTATTGTCTAATTAAACTCACTCACCAATGTATGATTACTTCTCAATGTTAAGATAATAACACTTAAAATTGTTGATTAAATATTAACTATAATTAACTACTTAATTAACCACTTAACTAACACTTCAATTTATCAATAATAAAACACTCATGAGATCACAACTTCATTATTACTTCCTTCTATAGCCATTGTTATTACCTTTAGCATGTGACAGTGATGATATTAATCGAATAACACGAAACTGATAAAAGCCAACTTTCATTGTACTAATACCATTCTACCAAGCATCCACAATTAAGATAGAAGTCGAATAGTCATCAATTATGTTGAGTTCCTATATGTCTACAGAAATTGACAACACAACGATTTAAGCACAAGTTATTCCTTTTTGATTACATAGGGCAAATAAAACTGTTAGAGTTACCTACTAATCATGCACAACGTACATGAACCTATGCTAGCATGGCAAGTTCTAAATCTCAAGATCCACCGTCGCTTCACAAGAGATTAACACCCTATCTCATATGTTCGCGACGCACATAAGACGAATACGCACAACCAATACTAGATATCAAGCAATCATCACACACTAAAGTATTAAACAATTAACTAAAGAATTCCATAATAAATCCGTTGCAACCCCATGATCACGATTAGCCCATAATAGAACTTATCGCCATCATGGGTTCATATGAAATCATGATAAACAAACACAAGAAAATAATAACTAAACTAATTATATTAAAACAGAGTACGTCACAAGAGTAAATAAGTCAAAGCAAGAAAACTAGCATCCAACGTTACAACGAAACAAAAATCACAAGAAAATATGCTTCCTCTTCGTTACGGTGTGCTAAATCGGTCTTCTTCCTTATCTCCTTCGCTTTTTGCGTAAAACACAATCTTTTTCTTCTTTTTCCTCTCTGTGAAAACGTCTCAAATCTACTTATATAATAGTCCCATAAAACTCAGATTACATAGAAGTTGGAAGCCAAACAGAAGTAGAACTCTAAAATAATTCAGCAAAATTCCCGACCCTGCGCGGCCGCTCAGCATAGCTGCGCGGGCGCGCAGGTTGCTGCGCGGACGCTCAGCATAGCTGCGCGGGCGCGCAAGCCTCCACTGGAAAAAATCCAAGTTTGCTCCGTTTCTTCGCCGTAATCTGCCCGTTCCTTTCCTCTCGCAATGGTGAACACATGCCAAGGCTTATTCTTGATGATTCCTCCCCCGAAATGCAACTAATACCCTGAAATGCATAAACACTAGAAAAACGCATCAAATACACAAAATACTTGATTTCAAGACACCAATTTAAGCCATTTTAAGACGTTCTAAGTAGTATAAAATGCCACTTATCAGCGACCGCCTGCCAGGAGGCGCCCGCGTGGAGATTGGAGGCGGCCGCCTGGGTGCGGGAATTTTAATCCTGGATTTTATAATTCGAGTTCTATCGGGCTTCTGACAGCGTTGTTTCTTGTGGACTCTTATATAAACCTATTTGGGAGACGTTTTCACAATAAGCAAGGAACAAGTAACAAGGAGAGAAGATCAAGAAGACCGTTTTAGCACGCAACAACGAAGAAGAGGAAGCATACGTTCATCTTGTGATTCTTTTAATTCATTGTAACAGTGGATGCTAGTTTTCTTTACTCTTTGAAGCTTAATACTCTTGTGATGTACTCTGTTTTTATTAAGTATTTTTATTAGTTTATATCGCTGTGTTTATATCATGTTTTTTATGAATCCATGGTGACGATGAGTTCTATCATGGGCTAATCGTGATCATGGGGTCATAGCGATTTTACTATGGATCTCTTTAGTTAATTGTTTAATACCTTGGTATGTGGTGATTGTATGATATCTAGCATAGGTTGTGCTTATTCGTCTTATGTGCATCGCGAACATATAAGATAGCGCGTTAATCTCTTGTGAAGCGACAGTGAATTTTGAGATTTAGAACTTTCCATGCAAGCATAGGTTCATGTATTGTATGCATGATTAGTGGGTAACTCTAACTGTTTTACTTGCCCTGTGTAATCATAATGAATAACTTATGCTTAAATTGTTATGTTGTCAAATTTTGTAGACATATAGGGTCTCAACATAATTGATGCCTATTCAACTTCTATCTTAATTGTGGATGCCTGGTAGAATGGTATTCGTACAATGAAAGTTGGCGTTTATCAGTTTCGTATTGTTCAATTAATATCATCACCATTACATGCTAAGGGTAATAACAATAACTATTGAATGAAGTAGTAATGAAGTTATCATCTCATGTGTGTTTAATATTGAAAATTTAAATATTTAATTCTCGTAGTTAATATTAGTTAATCGACCTTAATTGTTATTGTCTTGACATTGAAGAGTAATCATACATTGGTAAATAATTGTTAATTAAATATAATTAATCAGAGTCTCTATGGGAACGAACTAGAAATCATTATATATTACTTGTGAACGCGTATACTTGCATGGTTTATTTAGCGCATGCTTTGTGCCTAACACCTACAAGCTGGAGACTATGGATGGTTTTGAAGTCCCGAGAATCTGGAACGCACAGAACCTGAAGGTTTACTATGTGTAAAATGATTGAGCACGATTCTCACTTGTCAAGATGACAAGTAGGTTGAAAAGCACCTTGAAGCTTTTCTTGCTTAGGATTTCATGTTTTAGTTTTATAAGGGTACTCTTTAAAGTTTAAGGTTTATTAAGACTTGTGTAAGGGATGGGTCCCAGAATTTTATGAAATTTATAAAGTTTCCAAAGTATGTTTAGAACCCTTATGGCATGACAAGAAAACTAAGTGCATGAGATAAAAGCATAAAGTTTGATAAATAAGCCAGGATCAAATAAACGATACAAAGTTTGATAAATAAAGATAGTCTCAAAGACAAAATAAAATAAATAAGTCACGCAGGGCTAGAAAAGCTCTAAGGGGCAAAAGTGCCCTCAGCATGCATGTCATCGTCTCTGCCACTCTCTCTTGATGTCTCAGTGGTCCTAGAGGAAGAAGAGCTATGATCATCTGCAGAAGGCCGAGAAGATGACTCGGGAGGAGGAAGAAGTGGGTCCTGAGGGATGCGATCCGAGACAACCACTCGGGTACGAAACCTCTGTAGTAAAGCCTCGTCATCAGGGAAAACGTAGTCCGCTGGGTTAATATCGGGACAAGCCTCGTTCACGATTCCAAGGGCCGTGTCCCAGCCAATCTTAAAAAAACCAGGGAACACCGAGTCATCCCTCACCCTCATAGACTGAGTGAACTCCTCCGAGTCCAAATAATTATCAATCTCCCTGTCCTTCTCAGCCCTCAGCACGACCAGCTCAGCATTTGATTCTCCAAGCTCCTCCTCCTTACGCTTCAATTTCTTCTCCAAAGAAGCGTACTTCCTCTGCTGCTTCCTAAGGGCATTATCAGCCTTATCTGAGACCCTCTTTCACGATTCAGCTTGCCTCATTGCAGCTTGGAAGTAAGCGTTAGACTGAAACGAAACAATAAACAAAGAAGTAAGGCAAGTGAATGATACAAGTATATAGAAAGAAGTAGGATTTTAAGAAAGGATCATACTGAGGCTAGAGACTGAGCACCCATGAGTTTTACCCTCTCCAAGTCTGGGCCAGCCGCGATGTCGGTGAAGTCCTTGGGGGTCACACCGTGGTAGGACCAATCCCACGCATGCTTTGTGGATCCAACCACAGTGTCCCCTCGGTGAAATCCCCAAAGAGGCCGGAAGGAACCAGTGGCAACAGAAGCAGGAGCAGCAGCAGAAATTGGGGCATTTGGGGCTTCAGTTCCCCTAGAAGAAGCCTCCACCATAGGCTTCGTGTGCTTCCCTAAGAAGCTAGGCTCCAAAGCCTTCCCCCGGGTGTCCAATCCCGCTAGCCGAGCCTTCTTCATCCTCGCAGTTTCTTCAACGACAAGCACATTATCCTTGTTGATTTCCTTAGCAGCTACAAAGATAAAAGAGAAACAAAAATAAATGGCGTCAATAATGCATGAAAGAAAGAAAAAATAGGAAGGGAAGAAAAATACCCTGAGGAGAAACTGAGGAGAGCCCCACTTGGATAAGGGAAAACTCCTCTAATAGAGTCCAGCTGGGAGTGGCACCATCATCCCGAATGAGCTCATTATAGATAATAGTCTCCTAGGGGGTTAGGTGAATGGATTTGAGGCTACCATCGCTAACCTTCCTGAAGGAAAATCTGAAGAGGGTGCCCCAGTCCCCATTCTCCCACCTTAACCCAACAAAATTACTCCTCCAGTGTTGGTTATTTTCAGGAATGGAAGCACTATTAAATATATGTTTACATTTGGGCATTTGTTTAATATAGACCCAATCACGGATACTTTGAGAACTATTATAACACTGAAAGATTTTCCTAAAGACTGTTACTGACAAAGGAAAACCTCCCCTAAGACACGAGACCATGAAGCATAAAATATTTCTCCAAGAATTTGGAGGAAGCTAACAAGGGTTAATTTGCAAGTCTGCTAGTAAATGGGGAATGAAATCGTGGAAAGGAAACTTAAGCCCAACATTAAGGGCATCTGTATAAATGAATAGAGTGTCGGGTTTCTAGTGGTAAGTACGATCACCACCGTCAACGGGAACCAGCCTAAGAGGGGGACGAACATTATAAAGTGCATTCATTTTATCAAAATCTATATTGTGCCATGTGTTACAATAACCGAATGAATCTAGATGTGCATTAGAAGGGTATTCATCCCCCTAGTGTTAATTATGTCTAACAATGACATATAAGAACAGCGGATTTCGATGTCATTACCTCGTTTTGAAGCAGAAGCGATCTTAACTACTCTCTCAGAACTCTTATCTGCCATTGATAGCAAGAAAAAGAACTTGAAACCCTGAAAGGAGAGGAAGAAGTCCGGAAAAGACTGGAGATTGCCGGAAAACTTCTAAAAGGATTATTGGAGAGGAGTGTTTGAGAGGTGAGGATTTGTGAAATAAGAAGTGTGAGTAAAATCACACTCCCCCTCCACTCTTATATAGACTCTCCAGCCAGCCATTGGGCCTAAAAAAGCCCATTTAGGCGCAAAAGTCAGAAAAATCTAGAAGGATTTAAAAATTCTTTGGGAGAATAGAAATAAAAACTTTATTTAAATATATATTTTTGAGGGAATTCTGGAAGGATCCAGATGAATATGGAAGAAAAACTTGAAAATATAGAATATATTTCAGAAATCCAGAATGTTCTGGAATCTTAAAGCCCATAAGAAATGGAGGCCCAGCCCAAGTCATGGGCCCAAATTCTGGAAAATCCTAGAACATAAATGTATGTATGAAAATAAATAAATATATATATGTTCTGGAGAGTTCTAGAAAAAAGAGCCCAAATATTATTGGGCCGAGGAGTATAGAAAGCCCAGTGTAAGGGCCCAAGTCAGAAAATATGCAAATGAATATTATGGTTAAAGCCCAGAAGGAAGGGCCCAGCTAATAAAAACCCAATAGGCCCAAGGAAGCCCAGTACCAGGGCCCAAAATATGGAAAAATCCACAGAAAATATAAGTATATATTATCCTTAAAAATCCTGACCCCGTTCAATCAGGATTCTTATTAGATTTCTGGTTGAAACCTTGAGATCGAAATAATCCACGACCAAGAAATAGTGGCCTTTTATTCGGTCAGAAATTGATTCAGTAAGAAAGATCCTGACCGAAATAGGTTAGCATTCTAATCGAAAAATCCTGACCCAAAAAGTTGTCGACCAGAAAATAACCCAGGCTCCTGATCGAAAACTTCTGCGCGAATATGACTTCGACCAGGATGAAATGAAGGGATAATTCGGTCAAAACAGGAAAAATCCTGACCGAATTTCGGTTAGGATCCTGATCGAACACTCCTGCTCGAATGAGCCTTCGACCAGAAAATAATGGGGGTTAATTCGACCAGGATCCTGGTCGAATGGGATTCCTGGTCGAATTATATATAAAAAGGGGGGAAATTCCTGAAAAAATTCATAAAAATTAAGAAAATTCCTTAAAAATTTCCTGAAAATTATGAATATTTTTTATGAAATTAGGAATAAATCCTAAAAATTAAGGAATAATATCCAGAAATTATGGAAAATTACTGGAAATTCCATAAAATTAAGGAAAAATCCCAGAATTAAGGGAAAATTCCTGGAAATTAAGATAACTCCTAAATAATAGGAATAAAGGTAAAAGAAGGTGATAGGGAGATTCTAAAAAATCTCTGAAGTCATGTACAAAGGCAAATCGTTGTAAATGTATATATCGCTCCACACTTTACGCAAAAACGATACCCTGTAAGGGAACGAATGAACTTAACTTCTGCGAAATCTTTTCACGGTTTCCCAGAAGTTGGGGGGCAAACGATATGGGCCTAAAAATAGCCTAGGAATATTATCAATGTTGAAATTAATTAGACCTGATAAGGTCCAGTAACAAAGCCCAATTAGAAAGGGCTCAAACCCTGAATATTAATTAATTTCGTAATTAATTAATAAGGGATAAATCAGCTGATAAATAAAGTCCAGTTAGGAATATAATTCCTTAAAGATGGGCCTCCAAGGAGCCTCATGGGATAAGAAATCAGTTTTCTACCTCTTAGGACTCCAAAGTCCATTCTAATTCAGAGACTTGCTTGTCAAGTCTCCTAACTCAAGTACAATTCAAGGACTTTCAATATATATATAAGGGGTCTCACCCCACAAAGCAGAACTACGTTTTTTGACTTGATCATTTACATATAGTAAGGTACGTAGGCATCTTGTTAAGGCAGATCGAGTCACGAGACACATGAACAGTCAAATCGAGCCTCGAAGCTCATGAATCCTAGTAATATATACAGCAATTAATATACCCTAGTTTTTAATTCATAACAGAAAGAAACAATATCTATTGTATATATTGTTTTTGTATAAAATAAATTTTAAATATTTTAAAATTAAAAAAGTGTAAACATGTGATCACATCTCTAAAGTGATATTTTTTCAAGATTCTCAAGAGGGGGAGTCTATTGTATTGCTTTGTTTAGTTTTATTATATAATTAAAGTAACCTAAATAAATAAATTGTTAGTATTTGTGTAAATCAATTCAATTTGATTTTGATTTCTTTACCTTTTATATTAACTTATAACTAATTTATAAAATTAATTAAATCTCTTTACAAGTTACAATATAAGTCATGAGTTACATATTTTATTGTTTATTATCTTACTACTAGACAGTTATTCACACAATATGGAGGGTTCTTACCACTGCTGTGAATTTTAGTAGCTGGACCTTCCATTTTTTTTTAAGTTTACATATATGACCGTCATAAAAGTTCTATACTTGGTAGTTCTTCACCTCGCTTCGTTAATAGAATTATATTCAGTTTGCAGTTTTAGGTTCTTGGCAGATGAATGTATATACAATATGTGATTGCACACAATCATGTGGTGGGAGATCGCTGTATCTAACTTTGACCATTCCATTATTTCATTTGCATCAGAAACGGTGTACTCTTCTGCAAGTTTATGCTCCGTTCTCATGTTCAATATAGCATGTATGCTTAAAAGTAGGTCGTATAGTGTGTTTTATAAAATGTTGAATAGCCCCCAATCCAGAGTTTGAACAATAAAAGAAATGAGGGTAAGATATATTGATACAAGAACTGGTTGTATTTTTGGAATGAGTGATGGGATTTTGAAATGAGCATAAACTTGAATTTTGCAACTTCTCAGCTTGCATTGTAGAGAAACAACAATTCCATGAGTAATGGTGACAAATGCTACAATGCTATAGTTTCAATTAATTTTTGCCGCAAGAAAATTACATATCTGGCTTCTTAAAATCTCAAACAAGCGCCAAATTTACGAAGAAAAATCGTGTATTTGATCATTTTGACAAAAAGTGGACTTTTCAACAATTAACAGAATAGTAGATTAAGCAGCCCCGTGCATTGTTGTACAGAATAGATAGACGCCAAAGGTTTGGTGTGGCTACTCAATGTATGATTTCAGACTAGCTGTCTATCAATAATCCTCCACCTGTTTGGAAAGCATGTAGTCAAGTCCATGTACTGGAAACTTTTTTATATACAATTTTACTATGAACATAAATATACAATTACAAGAATGGAGACAAGTAAATAAAGACGATGATTATAGGGTTTTGGAACATCTCCTCAGCTCTACTTTGTAATTGATATCATTATTCGAAACGTCCAAAACACACGACTGCTCTTCCACTTTCTCAATCAGAAGCTTTAACAATGGAACGCTTGAAAGAGTTCTGCATGATCCTACCATGACCAACTTTTTCTGAACAGACATGGTAGAAGAAAGGTTGCAAGGTTAATGCAATACATTAACTTGAAAGTATGAGTTTGGTTGTCACATGCACATCATTTAACCAAAAAGTGGTTCCACGAAGCCTTACTAAATTGAATAAAAATATCCAACAACATACAGGAACACAAACCTTTGCACGTGTCAGGGCCACATTAATTCTATGCCAATCTCCAAGCAGAGAAGAATTGTAGTGTCTTGGATTTTTGCTGGATCTTACAAAGGACACCAATATGCAATCCTTATCTCTTCCCTATACATTCAAGAAATGGAATTTAAAGCAATGCAAAATTTAATAGCTACTATATTTTAAAGCAATTTTAAATTTCAAACTGCGGTACACAACGATTTCAAAGTATAGATGATTGTTGTGTCAAACAGGAATCTGCGCCCAAAGAAAATTGTTTTTTCTTGGGTAATAAGATATTTCACTAAACTCACTCATAAATTTGAAATGTTTGTTATTTCAACTCATCTAAAACCTGTCTACTACAATGGATAATCGAAAAGCAAAAAGAACATGGATAGTCAACAACTTATTGGGACTAATAAATACAACATATACACACAAAACTAATCAACTAATCAGCTATCACCCATCATAATTAAACGCAAAATCACTAAAACTTTTATCATAAATTGTCGATTTACACAAATTGTTCACCAACTCTTCTGAGATTAAACTGAAATCACTATTTTATATTACACAATTACTGAAATACCGGGTAAACGCTAAAATTACTAATTTATCTTTACAGTAATCACTAATATGTGCTATGAAAATCACTAATTTATATTATAAGAATCACTAAAAATTGATACAGAGTTATTACATATTAAACACAGCTATTATAACACTATCGTCTATCTCATTGTCACCACCTTGAATCAGTTCATCATCGTGACCGTGTAATAGCCATAATATCAAACAGAAATCACTAATTTTAATTATTAATACAGTGATCACTATGTGTAGAGATAGGCGGGAAAAAAAGAAAGGTCATCGAAAAATAAAAGTTTAGAGAATAGGAAGGGAGGAATATATGGGGTAAATGAAGAGGAACGAACATAGATAGTGGTAGCGATGAGAGGGTGATGGTGGTGGTGGAGGTGATGGCGGTGGTAGGGGAGGGGTAATGAGGTAAGTTGAAGTGTGGGATTTTGGGGGAAGAGTCGGTAGATTGGGTACAGTGAATTAAATATGAGGTGGGTGGATAGTACTAAATAAGGGTGTTTCTAGTTTTTATATTAAGGTCGGTTTCTATTTGATCATTTGATTAAATAATTGAAGAGAAACACGAGACCATAATTCGATGAGAAATGAATTAATCTGAAAATCTATTTATTTCATCAAATGTTTGTGGTATTGATTCTAGTTTTGAAATTGTTAGAATATAATATAAGATCCTGCTTAAGTCTGCCTCGCACCTAAAGATTTTAGGTGAGCTAGCAACTTAACATGATATCATATGAAGGCAAGATATTGTCACAAAGATGGGCACCCACGATCCACTCTTCGACCCCAAAATGGGCTAATGTAAGATCCTCATAAGTCCTCTAATAACAAAGTTTTCAGAAGAACTTGGGAGGGTTAGAATATATTACATGATCATGGTACGTCCTCCTAACACTTTTAGGTTATAGGGGAAGTAATAACTTAACAGCAATTCTCAAAATACAATCATTTTTTTAATGATAATTCATATAACAATCTTTAAGGGTATTAACAAGCTTTAAGAATAACCTGGTATTTGTCAATAGTGTGAATCTCTACATGAGTGGAGATACAATGTCGGATGAGATCGGCCTGAGAGTTGTACGGGGTAATGATTCCAATATCTTCCCCCTGAATGCCTCTGCAAACTAATTTATCAGTGACCTGAAGGTATGACAACAAAAACAACAGAATACAATCAGTAAGAAATAAATAATTATAATGGATCCAACAATACTAGAGATTGGTGAGACAAAAGGAGGTAAAAGCAGACCTCCGAGACTATATAGGCTTCAATTGGGTTATTCACCGTTTTGCAGTCTTTAACCTCTAAAGCAGGCAACATATCTAAATTGTGGGTGAAAGTTAATAAGTATAGATCTGAACAGAAATCTACAACTGGGGGAGAGAAAATGAAGAATTAACTTCTTCACAGACCTGTGTTAATAAATATTACTTGTCTATCTGGATTTAACACCTGAAGATTAAAACAAGAAAGAAAATAATGTCATTAAATTTATAGACATGCTATTGTCATATAGGAGTGGCAAAAAGAAAAAAATTGCACTACATTGACAAATCCGATTTCCTCTAACATTGAGTCTGTCAGCTAATGCTAGAGTATAGATACATTTTAATGTCATCATTGCTAACTCCGCTCAAAAGAAAAAACAAATAAGATTTTACTATGGACCGTTTGACTTCAAATTTTTGAACAAAGAGTGGTACTTCGTCATGCAATCAAAATTTCAGAAGAAGTATTAATAAAGTTTAAGATGTCAGGTCAACATCTCATAGGTTGCTGACTTCCACGTAGTTATATATCATAGCTGATTCTCAGCCTCCTAATGAATTCCTTAGATTCTTTTATTTATTTTTTGAGATATTAAAGGATAAAAGTTCTATTGACAAGTAGTTTTACCAGTTTTTGCCAGCACTACACTTAAATTAACTGGGAAAACAGAAAAAAGCCCAACTAATTATGCATTTTAATTTTTAAATAGAGTATGATATGATCTCTCATTTTTTTCCTACAATTGTTTATTCCTGATAAATATACATACATGTACACACACTGTAAAATACTGATATTACTCGCTAAAGAAATTTTAAACTGGAAATCAGTTAAAACCTCAATATAGACAAACTTATTGCATTGCACTTATACATTACCTCTTGAAGCCATGGCGACAAAAGCACTAGACTTGTGTACTTCAATTTTGCATTCTTTATATCCAGTGAACCACAACGTAACCTATTTCCATATATCAAGGCATTGGATAGCTCCATAATTGCTGAACACATACGGTACTGCAAATGGAAACAATTTGTTTTATCTGAATCATACTTTACCTTCTACAAATGTGGTGTTTAAGTATATTACGATTACATAAGAAATGTTTGGAAATATTTGAAAAGCTCTTAAGATACTGATCATCCAAGCTTTTGTGCTTAATGTTTTTATATTTGATAAATCTGTATTTCTATATGCAACTCGTATGCTTACTACAGTAAGAGAAAACAAGCTCTGGTACCTGGCTCTGCAGAGCTGATATAGCCTGGGGATGTGCTTCCGAAAGCCTGCAAAATAAGCTTGTTCCCATCCCATTTTCACGAGCCTCAACACTCTAACATTGAAAGGACCGCTAGCTTTTAGTCAAATTTGTAGTATTGGGTAAAAGGGATCTGGGGAGTGGAACAAACGGACACAAATAGAATTACCTGAACAAGTGGTGGTAATTGGTAATGGTCACCCACAAGGACAAACTTCGACGCGAACATTAAGGGGCCCAAAGCAACCTGTTAAGAGAAAATTGCTTGATACATTAACAGAAAATTCAACCGACCCAAGGATATTTTCATGCATAATACTAAATGATAATTTAACAAAGGAAAGTCATACAAACCTTGGATGTGCAAGGACTTCTAGTATTGTGCATATACAAGTGGCATATACAAGTGGTATATGAAATGTGCCAGGCTAATTTCGAGTTCTTGATTAAACATGTACATTTTCTTAAAACTATAAGTTGAACTGTTGAACATGTCAATATGCTAAGGCAACTCATAGATTGTGGCAACCCCCAAATATTTCCTTTGGGTGATTCTAAATTAATATACGGTGGAATAGAAATAGGGATAGCCACATATCCACAAAACAAAAGAACCAAGAAAATTTTAGATTAGAAAGTAACAAGATCAAATACTAGTCATTGCTTTGACTACTGTTTATGACATACTAGAGACATTTAAACCTTGAGATCACCAAGTAGATATGATACAAGTATAATACTTTTTCTGTATAGTGATATTCGAAACTGGTTAAGCAACATCAGGTATATCAAGTAATATTGACAGACTTACCCTATCTAATCAAGTAGTCGTAATACTTTCCATCAAGGGTCTTCAGACAGACACTAGAAAAATTAAACCTAAATTACCTAAACAAAATTAATCAATTGCCAGATTTTTCTTCTCAAACTACAATAAATGATATCGGCAAGAATAAGAAGAGGAGAACCACATGACTTCCCGTCTGCATATTCCAGCAACAACCAGCATTTAGAATACATACCGGAAGTGTAGTTTGTCCAGCTTCATCCATGATACATACATCAAATCTTTTATTGGCGAGCAAAGGACTATTTATCCCCAAACAAGTAACTGCAACAACTTTGACTGCATCGACCCTGAGCTTAATGTCCTTGATACTGTTCAACTTTGTCGCTGCATTTTGAATTAAACAAGAAATCAATAATGAACCAACTAGAAAGGAAAAGAGGTTATATAAGTAAGACCAAACCAGAAATGCAATGCCCACGAACTTCCTCATGCACAGCTTCATATCTGCCAATGCGTATAAAATCAATGTCCTGTGGCAGTTTATTACTCAGTAAATTGCAAGAGATATCCTAGATAGTGATGCAGTTACCCACTCAATCTACATATTGTAATAAAATATTCATATCTGCCAATGCGTATAAAATCAATGTCCTGTGGCAGTTTATTACTCAGTAAATTGCAAGAGATATCCTAGATAGTGATGCAGTTACACACTCAATCTACATATAGTAATAAAATATTCATGTATATGGATTTCATGATACGATGTTTACATCTTACATTGGTAGTAATTTGTTAATAGTCTATTAACTTTAACTAGGCCGGGGTTCATTTTATAAAACACAAAGACTAATCAGGTGGCGATCTTTGTACATAATCATTATACTATAGCTATAAATAATAGCACTTAAGCACAGATAATGACCATACAGATTCCTTGATATCACTGTTAAAATTCATCCACCTCTTTATCTGTGATATTTTTAATATTCTATCATCTGAAATATATTAAATTAGGAAGAAATTGTGGTTATCTACCTAGTAAATAAAATAGATTATAAAATAGTTAAAGTCGCTTGGCCACAAAGTAAACAGCTACAGAGATAAGTAATAACTTATCAGGCATCTTATGCCCTATTTGCTCAAACATATTGTATCAACCCGTTATCAATGGTAGTAACAATATCACGCTATATCATAATTCGCATCTATTATAATCCATGTATGTGTGCACCATATTGATACATATCCACACTTCCATACATGATTAGACTCCAGAGATCAAAATAATGCATCCAATGAGCATGAGCTACATAAAACCTTCTCAAATCAAAGATTAAAGCATGTGGACGAAATACTTATCACAAGTACTTCAAGGGACCTATATTGAGAGGGACATTTCAAATTCAAATGCCCAGTGATTAAATTAATCCTTAAATACTCTTTTTTGGTAGAGAAGGGGGGGAGTAGTAATGAAAAATCCATAGTCTCGAAACCCTTGTATTTTATCAAAATAAATCATGTTATTTATATATATAGTATATAAAGAAGCAAATAATCTGATTTAAAAGTATAAAAAAGCAGACCAAAGAATCTTTTTATTCTTTCTTTGTACTTTAGGGTCAGTGAAAGGAAAGGAAAGATAAAAGAACAAATATTCGAACTTTGCTGCATATCCAATAGTCCAATATGAAAGACAATTGAAATTCTCAAATGCTCCATTCTTGTTGCTGGTAGCTGGTCTGCCGGAAGATTGTTGGTCAGTTTATTTTTTTTCTTCGAAACTTTATTTTGTGGTACAAAGAGATTGTATATTTTCAATATCATGCAAAAATCTGAGGCAATGGTATTAATTTACACCATAACAGTAAAAGAATATGCAAGAATGACAAAAAGTACCTGGACTTTCAATTTGATAAGCAAATTATCGATTGCCGAGTTTGTGTAGGATGTAAGCAAAATAGTAGCACCTCTCATTAGAAATGCCTTTACAGCATGCACCATGGTAGATGTTTTTCCGGTTCCAGGCATCCCCAGAATGAGAGCATAATCCTTTGCTGCTAATATCTGAAATCGAATATGGCTTAAAGATACAAACAATAACTAGTCAAGCAAGGTCACTGTAACTAATAAGTGAAGAACATGATGAGAATAACAGTTATTCAATTGTCTAGGCAATTTTGCCCCTAAAATTGCATCTGATTGGTCTGAAATAATACAAGGAAATATTAACGGATAATTTAGAGGTGAGCGAAAATTAGGAAATTAAAAAAGAGGAAAGTAAATACGTTGATAGTATAAAAAGTTTTCATGGAAAAAATAGACTGCGAGTTCGACAAAGGAAGGAACACTAATTTGTAGATCTGGAGTGAAGGTTAGCTCAAAATTTAAGAAACGGAATGTGTGGAGGAATGAATGTTATGTATAAATGCGAAATGATTAGTTTAAAATTCTTTTAGTTCTTTATTCATTCTATCATAACCCGTACACAACCTAGCTCATTTGTAGCTTTACTGGAAATTATGAACCCCTAGCAAATATATAACCTTGAGAATGGCTTTGCGCTGATCATCGTTCAAAGTTTCTTCTGACCGTATGTATGATACTGCAGGATCTTGAGTAAATAAACATCCGTTGTCAAATCTCGGAGCCTGATTAACAAGCACAGGCAAACATTTTCATACGATATCCAAAAGATTTTTAGCAATGTAATTATAATTGTTACTTAAATTAATTATCTACCTCAAGGTCAACAATCATCTTCCTCAGATGAGAATTCCATTCATGTTGTAGAAAGAGTTGCACAATGTTAAACCTTCACCGCCAATACAATGCATATGATATTTTTTCACTTAGGATGACACTGGAAAATTCTAAATGAACACAATGGAGTTGTCCCAGAAATTATTTTCAGTTTCCACTTACCTCATCACTGCAAATGACGACATAATTTCATCTTTGTCAATCCGCCAGACCTCCTGACATAGATCTTTTCCAGCTTCCAAAAGACTCCTCCTTGGAAGCCTTAAGCGCTTTGAGAAAGAAACCTACAAAAGAAAAGGAAAGGAAAATAACAGAATCTGTGAGATAAGTAGTTGTGCAATATGTAATTGTCAACTTCAAGATTAATAAATAAAAAGAGCTGCCTCAAATTCTTACAGAAACATGGGAGCGACTGATCTCCATTATGACCCCGCTTGAAACTATTAGACGGGCAGGTTCCGTGCTTAGAATCTAAATATTATACATAAAATGATATAGTCATCTATACAGAGATAGAGTTGCATAACAGATGAAATGATGTAAAAAATTAAACAGCTAAAAGTTTATGTGCTAATAAACATGTACATACAAACATAAATGCTTACTACTTGAATGACATAATAACAGGCAAAAAGACAACTCTTTGCATGTATGGAGGGTCACGCAGAGGAAAGTTTTTAGAGAGCTAGAAAAATAGATGAAGAGATAAATTTAGACATTTAATATTCAAACAGAATATATTAGAAAAAAGCCTTCAAAATGACAACTAGAACATGATTCAACAATTCATAATAATCTTCGATGAAATAAAATAAAATAATACAACCTTTTTATAATGAACCAAAACTATTCCTACTCGGAAGCGATGAGATAGCTCAAGTGGTTAAGGGGCTTATCTCTTGTCGTACCAGGTTCTGGGTTCGATTCTCGCTCATCCCGAGATTTGTTAGAACAGATACTCAATTTCTAGGAACATAAAAGTTCTACAGATACTTTCAATCTAATCTTATATCCAAATTCTGACAAAAAAAAAATCTTATATCCAAATATTAATTGATACTAAAGATGGATGTCATAATAATTTGTTCCTCGTTGAAGGGTTTTCATAAATATAAATATATAAATATAACATTTGTTGATACACATATTCAAGTTAACTTATACCTAACTATACTACAAACTAGTGAATCATATTTGCATTTCGCTATTCTCCGTATCATATATAATATTAGTATTCTTATCGAAGATAATATATTTCTTTTATTTTCTTTATATTTTTATGAAATAGGGAACAGGGAGTGAAACTCGAACCCTTATGTGTTACATGCATTTCTATTATGAATCTCATTTGTATTCTTGGTGAATCTTGTAGGTCTATGTAGTGCATCTTGTAGGCTTATACAATCAGTAGTTTTATATATCTTGTAGGGAACTTGATCTGTCACATATTTGTGTTTGTTGATTTTTAACTACAAACAAAGTAGTACAAAATTAAGAGAATTCAACTAGTATTGTTATAGTGAATCCTGTTCTTATCTATATTGTAAATCGAATTCTTATGTATCATAAACTATATTCCACATTTTGATTGTCTAAAAATCTTATTTGTGTATTTAGTGAATCTCGTACACTTATACAGTGAATCTTACAGTTTTGTAGAGTATCTAGACGGCTTCTAGTAGAAATTGACTATGTACATACTGACATTTATGTTTTCAGTTTATATAGTTATGGACGTACTCAAAGAATAAAGAGATTAATAATTAGGCGGAGTTATACACAACAGAGTTTGGGTCTTCATAATGGGTGTTTACTTTTGAATCTAAAAACAGATACTCCCTCCATCCTAACAGATTTTCAATACTTTCCTTTTTGGGATGTCCCATCCAATTGTTAACATTTCTTAAACCAGCATATATTTTTTTTTACTAATTCTCAGTAGGTTCCACCAACTTACCCACTTTTTCTTCTCTTTTTTTGACCTTTATTAATAGCTGTGCCCCACCCAAATGTTAACAATTGGGTGGGATGAAGCGAGTATAAAAAAAAGATAGGTGATATACAGATATAAAGGCTGCTATTAACACCAAAATATGCTACCTGAGATGTATAAGCTGTCTTGCATACCTATTTAAAGGATATGCTTGTCTGAAACTAAAAGTAACATCTTGCAGCTATGGTCAAACAATAATACACACATATGAAAATATTTCGATATATATAACTGAATCATTATAAGTACCACATAGTCCCCGCTCCTAAGTGAACAAGTTGTGTCTTTAACTGATGCAGCGGCAGAAGTCCAAGAATCTTCTCCATCTTTTTTACCATCAAGCAAAGGAGATTTTTGACGAGAGAAACAATAAACAAACTTGTTTCCTTTAGAAACCTTTGTCTGTGAGGCCTTATCAGAGGTTTCGAGAAAAATAGGAGACAGGCAACTAGTTGAACGTCCACTATCTGAACTACGTGAAGACCAGATGTCCCTTTTCACATCCTGATAGTCAAATGATGAAAGCTTATGAATACTTCTTAAAATTACTTTGATTGTATACATAACATGAAAAAATATGCTAACCTGCAATTCTTTAGCTTCTAAATCGATTAGTCTGTCCCATTTTTTAAGAAATGCGAAGTGCGAACTAGTCAAGTGGCCAACAAGAGAATCGAACAAATTTCCTAGACCACTGCCATCTGCATTCCCTCCTTGTGCCTTCAAATATAACATTATTCAGTATTTATTGTTCTGATTCTTATTAATGTGAACTTAAGTGTCTGAAATAATATGAACAATTTAAATATGCCTGTATTTATACACTTACTATAAATGTATACAACTGAGGACCCTAAGTTGGTATAAAGAAGTTTGATAACTTCTCAAGTAGACAATTAGGTGCAGATTGTAATTCTGTACCCACCATCAGTTGTTGCAAATATGATAGAAATACAGATTTCACCTACGATAGGTTCTTTTAGGAGGAAAGTAAAAATGTATTATTTAGCAAAAAAAAAAGTAAAAATGTTTTTAACTTATCTTTTTCTAGTTTATTATTCTTAAAATTTTATTTTTTGTATACGAATTTTGTAGCTTACGGAGAAAACTTTTCCAATCAATTGCATCGAGCAAAATCTATGCATCTAATATTCAGAAGTATGGTGGCCAAAGCATTAATAAGAAACCCCTTTACACTTTAGATAACAAATCTCTAGCAATGTGATTATGGTGCTTGTACGCACCCTAATTAGTTGTAGGTTTCTCGAAACCATTTATAGCAGAATGAGTACAGCATTCCAGTGACGTATCCCTAATGTTTCTCAAAAGATTACAAGTTACAACAGTAATTATAAATATTGCTCAATACAATAAAATTATAAATCAGACAATAGTTACTGGCAAGGAAATCATCTCTGTACTTAAATGTTGGTATTGACTGACTAATTACAGTGTTTGATAAATTATAATTCAGTCATGTGCCAATGGGATATTAAATCTACCGATTCTTGTTAGAATACAACTAGGAAAACATATTTTTAAATTCATCCCTGACTAGAGCAGAGACTATTTTGACTAATTAAAAAATTCAACTATTTGACAATCCTACGAATGATTCCTTTTATAGGGGTATATATGCTACAAGTTTCCCCTTATTAGCTAGTCCAATTATCCAGTTAAGGTACTAAAAGCCGAAACAACATAGATAGCAAGCATTTAATATGTAAACAGGGTATTTCATTCACCTGTTGTATATCAAACATTATTTTAAACTTGGATATGTTGTCAAGCTAAGTATTCCACCCCTTGGAATGCACAAGTATGTGCTGTCTTAAAAAAGTACCATCTTATAATCTTAAAATGAAAGGAAGCAATATATATAACCTATAGATAGATCTGAACACTAGGGTACACATGACATCCTGCAACTTAGTGATCATATCACTCCTATGTAGTACTTCCGCTTGTATTAATATTCATGTTTATATATAACTCAATTACCAGATGTACAATACAATATAAAGGAAGCAACTGTTTAGAAATAATTACCGTGAGATACAGTGCGTACAAGGAGGACAATATTAAACGGAAGAAAAGATAAAATCATATTTCTAAAAAGGTTCATTAATTAAACAGCTATCAGGAAACAAATATAGACAAGTTCAGAATCCTACAAAACAAAAAATACCTTATGGTAGACAGTACAAACGTTGAGGTGTCGACAACCTCTGCATATGTTTGGATTCTGCATACAAAGTAATAATTATATATTTAGACACACGGTCACATTAAGAATATATTCAAATGGTAATGATCATTGAGTGTAAACCTTTAACATCGGTGGCAGTCGCTGTGTTGTTGAAGCTTTTAATATACTATCTGCGAGTTCATTACGACGCATGAGTAAGCCTACCAAGTCAGATCTTCGAACAACAACTCCCTGCAGTGATGTAATATGCTCAACTACATGAAAGAGAGGAAAGACAAAAATAGAAACCATTCTGCTGTACCTGTGTCTGGTCTGTGTGGAGATAGTACAAGAAGCCTGAATCAATATTCTCATGATATCTGTATACATATAATTTACAAGGAAAAGAGCATTAAGTACAGATTTTTGTTCTTTTTGAGATTGCTAATCAACATGTTTAAAGAAGTGGACTACTCTGTACAAACCTATCTGACATAAGGAGAGTGTACAACATCACTTGCGC
This sequence comes from Apium graveolens, assembly GCF_009905375.1. Lineage (NCBI taxonomy): Eukaryota > Viridiplantae > Streptophyta > Magnoliopsida > Apiales > Apiaceae > Apium > Apium graveolens. The sequence continues at coordinate 222,490,075 of NC_133654.1, forward strand.
ATTATGTTCCATTGCTGCCTGCGAATTGATAGAGTATGAGTACATGTTACAGAGAAAACAAGAGAAAGGATGAAAACAATCAGATCAACATGGTGCATAGAAGAAACTAAAAAATGCAAATAGACAAAGGATGATACTGGCATCTGTCAGAAAATTTTCTATTACTAAAAACCTTGCCTGGCCAGTAGTTGCTTTTCCAGTTTTAAACTCTAGAGGCATGATCTTCTCCAAAGTTTCACCGGCACTTGATTCAAATTTTACCTGGAGTGAAGCATCAATTATTCCTTTCAGACCATACTTCGGGGCCCATGCCACTTCCTCAATATCAACTACCTGCATGTGAATTTTATTTATAATTTTCAGTAAAATATTGTATGTCTAATCAAGCACAATGTAACACCTGAATCTGTCATGAACACAGTATCATAAAAAAATTTAACCAAGTACTAAAGCACTTTCAAGACAAGGAAACATCTACAGATGGAAAATTTATATAATTAATCCATCAAGGATAGCTATGTAAATTCTATAATGAGACCATCCAGAACAACTGACCTCGGAGATTTTAACCTTCTTTAATCCGTCATAAGATCCAAAATCAACAATAGGAGTTCTGAAATCCTGCAAGGTATTAATATGGACACGTGTAAATTCAATATCTTCCATACAGACTAATTACAGGTGCAACACTTGTGACGAATAGAACGCACATTGCTTGACAGCAGTCAAGATAATGAAAATGTAATTTGACATTGAATACTTCGATAAAAGGTCACGCTGCATAGGATAAGCAGGTATTTTATTACACATAAGTATATATTATGCAAACTTTAATTGTACAATAGAAAAAATATAATTTTAGTAGAGTTACTTGTGTGTGAGTCTCCATAAATTTACTACTGTTCAAACTGGTTACTACAACTACTAGCAGAAATTTATGTGAATTGAACTTAAACACATAATAATATATTAGTGACTACTGGATCAGAAAGGGTATACACATACCACAAGGATAATACTTGACCTCATAAAAGTACAATTCTATATGTATATATGTTAGCATCCCAGCATATCAACATTATTGATACTTTTAATAGTCAACTTATGCCGTCTTTTGATGCTCGTGTAATTGTAGATGTAGGCACACACAGCTACTAACTTCAGCGAACTTAAAGCCATTTTATAAACAGTGGATACAATTTCATGAAAATTAAAATTTCACCTTTGAATCTCTGAAGAGGAGGATCCAGTTTAACATTTTTGGAATTGCCTCAGTCAAAGCCTTGTGAGTATTAGCATCATTTGCTGCAATGTTTAGCAGAAGAAGTCATTAATTCAAGAAATAAAAACAGTGTATATTTCACACCCTATCCTGGGAAGTATAGGCTGACTGCTGACATATAAGCTTAGTTTTATAAGTTCAACGTAGTGATGAAATGCGTGATCCTGCAGTTCAGAAAGTGGTACTACAATAAAAACCAGTTCTATTATTTGCACCTTCGCATGCATACAAGCTCTCAAAGTTTTTCTGAAGCACTATCCTTGCATATTCCTCCAAATATTCTTTTGTCGGATTTTCGTGAATAAGCCCAGCCTGGTAAAAAAACATCTAGTTCATAACATATGAGATGCATTCACATGCTTATATATATAGCAGCTTTGTTCTATTCAAAGAAAAGATATTTCAAAGAAAGCTCAAGAACCTGGAATATCTGATGAAGTAAGGTACCAATCAATGCTGTAATTGAATGTTCACTACATTTTAACCTCTCATCCAGAACAGCTCGTCGTGTACAATTGTAACTACTAGCAACCTATATATACGTTAATGTGATGAAGATAATTATAAAATTAAGAGGAACAATGCCAAATAGATACAAATGACTGCTTGAAGCACTACAATTTTGATTTATTTACAGTAAACAAAACAAGATACTTGGCATTAGCAAAATTAATAAACTCACCCGAGTTCCAGACATTAGAATATCACCATGAACTATTATAAAATTTTTCTCACGATTAACATCACAATTCCCCTGCTCATCAAAATCCCCGATGACTTGAACTGTATCTCCAGGTTCAATGACACTACAGAACCTGGAAGAAGAGGTAATTAGATATTAGACTCTCCAGCAGGCTAAATTGCGTTTTCTGTGACTGACACTCCATGTTACTCGCACAATTATATATCAAATATAAATAATAATATTCAGTTAAACTTTTTTAATATACAAAAGAAAATAACTAAATTACATTAAAAACAGAAGAGAGACACAAAACTGAACTCTCTGCATAAAAATGGGTTAATAATTATATTTAAGCAAATATTAGACCCTCATGAAGGCTAATTAATGTCTTTACTGAGACTTTATATGACTTGATACTACAGTAATACACATATGTCTAATTAGTTTTCTTTTAAAAATAATATATACTAAAGAACAAATCTTAATTACCACTAAAAAACAAAGATGAGGTACCAAATTCTAACTATGGTACATTAATATGGGTTTATACTTACTCAAACAGTAAAATAGTGACATTTAGAAATACTGTAAAATAAATTGGACCAGCTAAATATGAACTACGATTAAACACATGGGCTAAAAGTTAAGCAAAATATTCAACATTGGAACGCTTATAATTTTAAGCAGTAAGTACGGTACGTTCTTTTCGTTTCATGAAGTCTTGACTACCCAGCTTAACTTTCTAGTTTTCACTCGCTTCTCCAACTGAAAAGCCTTAACCGTGAAATTAAGTGGGGAATTTTGTGAAGTGTTTACTTGGCATAAATTTCTTGTATCATATATTCTTATGTTCTTAGGCTATGTTACCCCGACTTTTTATATCACTTTGATCACCACCCCTTGTCCAACTTTCGACACTCAGACATGGCTATGGACACTCAACATCATTGAGGATCAAAGTACAGCAGAGTCGACACTTGTACATGCATCCAATCATGGACACTTCCAGACGAGCCTCATAACATCAGTTTTAGGTTAATTTTGGTATTTGCCCACGTAGTGTAACCATGAAGACTGGAAACAAATATGATTAACAATTTAGGACAGAGGAAGACTTGATGCAGAAGTTCTTCAGGTATGACTTTTGAAATTAAGAGTAGTGAAGATGACAAACAGCTGATGAAATTACTCTTCTGAAAGAAATTCTCATACTCTTTAAATGTCTATTCACGTGGGATGTGGCATGGATGTGAGAGATGTAACAATGAAAGACATAGTGTCACAGTTATTAGTCCATTTGTTACAGGTACCAGGGAATATTGATCCCGAGAACTTTAGGAATTTAACCAGTTAACAGTTTTCTAGATGGATTGAACTAGTATATCTGGAGTTTTTCCATCAACATAGGACCTAATTGTTTGTAATACGTCCTCCTCATGTCTTCTTTTTCTACTATTGTACTAGAGAACCATCCATTTCTATGTTTAAATATATTTGAAATTGTACCTAGTTTGGACTTTGTAGTGTGGAATGACTTGATTCAACCTTACTAAATTTCTCGAAATTTCTTTACCGAAAGTTGTTATTTTTTTCTCTTGTGCTTAATAATGATCAACTGGCTATGTACATAATTAACTACTAGACTGATTATCATGGGACAACCTTTAACTTGATATATGGTATTAATCAGTGACAGACACAAAAAGATTTGGACCCCCTTTACACTATTAATTCATGATCCAAAATGATAGGCATGCTTAAGTGGCTAAACAGCATATTGGACAGGCCTGCGATGTGAAGGTGCTAAATAAGCTTCTGGGAATCTATAAGAATGTATTTAATTTAAGTAAAGGGTAACTGGCCACAGATCTTATATCATTCATTGTATAAGGTTTTATTTTTCGTCAGTATTTTTTAAATGAACTCGTTAGCAACAGTTATACAATCCCAAGAAGAAGTCTTTTTAAATACTTACCACTCATCGTACAAATGCACAGCCCGCTCTTCTCCACTTTGTTCATTTAATAACCGGAGTACCTGGCAGAAAATCTAATCACTGTAGTACTATACTATAATTAAATAAGTGTAATTTAAAATGGAAGTACAATACATACCTTAATAGGATAGTGAGTACCTGTCAAACTGAGAGGCCTTTTTTCTGACACCTGTTCAAAGACACAATGAAAAATTTGGCTTAAAAGAGATACAACTCTTTTTAGAAAAGAAAAGGGTACATCATAGATAAAATGCATCAAACCTCTAACACAAGAAAACATAGAGTTGAAGGTTTTCTTCGGGCCTCAGTTGGTTCCGCTGCAGTTCCGGATTTTGTGCATATCTCGTCATCAAAACCACGGGAGGTAAAATTTTTTGAACCATCAGATGCTGGATCAACAGAAAGAACATCTCCTACTTGATCCAAAAGATCAAGCAATGCCTGGAAATAAAAACAGACGAGACGAGATTTACAGATCACAGCGGTTTGAACATGTTCCATTTTCACAATAATGCTTAAACAGTTAATTTTTACAAAGAAGTATACGGAATATAAGGAAGCAACTACTGGGAACCAAAGTAACATATCAAACAGGAATTCTGACAAAGCAAGAGAAATCAGCATTTCTGGACCTTTCTGTGCTGCCGTGAATCATGCTGATCAGATGCTCCACTTAAATCAACACCATCTCCCAGCTGTAAATCACTTATCCCATTTAGCACCAAACATTTTTTATATAAAAATATAATACTTCTTATATGTTTACCTTGTAAATACTAAAATGTGTAAAATTGAATGCACGAGTTACTCCATTTTAGACACAAAATAACCTTATTATTGGAATATGACAGAGATGGTGGAGTCTTGAAAGGACTCTGACTCTTTTCGGCACCAGATTTATCCTTATCATTCCCGCAGTGAGTTGTTCCATGAAAATCCAGACCATGCTCCAGGTTATCATTTCTCAAGCTTGCTCTATCTGAGAGTGTCAAAGAATTTTCCAAAGCCTTTAATGGCGGTGATGAAAGCCACTTTTCAAGCTTTCCTGAGGAAGTAACAGAATCCTGTATGTTTACAAAAGTCATCTATCAAATGGTTTTACGGACATTTCTAAACCACATGAGAAGCTAGAGAAAAACATGCCTTGTTCAGTGAGCATTTCTGAATGCTCATAGAATTTAATCTTGAAGAATCAGCCAACACGCGCATAACACCGGGTAACTGTTTGGATTTTGCATTGAGTCGCTCATTTACTGGAGAAATTCTCCATGTGACCTCATCACCCCCTTCATCTTGACTTTGCTTTATCAACTATCATCATAATCACAGTATGAGGATATTTATGAATTCACTTATATAACCCCCTAATTGTACAAAATTATTGCGCCTCTTAGCCGCAAAGTCCGTCTATTGGTGATAAACACAAACAGAAGTAGTAAATCTAACTATGCAATGTGTTTCATGGCACTTGTTGCTATAAATTTAGTATGCATAAATTCTCTAATCACAATTTGATCCTTTTAAGTAATTTTATTCGGGGGCTAGTAATCCCATAAAAAAAGTATGGTATTAATTAGTCCCCATAGATAATGTGTTTTGTTTGGATTAAAACAAACACATTATCTATCTAAGGCATTGGTCCATAAAATTAGAAGAAAAGGCCAGGAGGAATTAGGTAAAAAAATGGTAAAATACCATTCCGGGGGAGAACTTAAAGCGTTTAGCCGAAACCACCTTACTAATCTCCGGAGACACATCCAAATCCAAATCAAGCATTACACTTCCCCCCTGACTGAGGCCCACTCTACTAGGGTTTCCATCATCCAGTTGAATTGGGGGTTTGAATTTAGGGTTTTGGGAGTTTTGAGTATGACGATCGAAGAAATGTTGGATTCCGAACTTGGGCGGCTGCGGTTGTTGATTATTCTGATTACACTTTTTAGATCCTCCACTGCTGCTGCCTCCTTTTTTGCGTGGGGCCATAGCTTTTGTGTGTGTTTTTTCTTGTTTATAAAGAATGTCAAGCGATTTTCCCGCGTCAAATGTATGTGTGGGGACGGGGTGATATGTATTGTAGGTCTGTCTTTGGAGGCGGTGATGAAAGCCACTTTTCAAGCTTTCCTGATGAAGTAACAGAATCCTGTATGTTTACAAAAGTCATCTATCAAATGGTGTTACGGACATTTCTAAACCACATGAGAAGCTAGAGAAAAACATGCCTTGTTCAGTGAGCATTTCTGAATGCTCGTAGAATTTAATCTTGTAGAATCAGCCAACACGCGCATAACACCGGGTAACTGTTTGGATTTTGCATCGAGTCGCTCATTTACGGGAGAAATTCTCCATGTGACCTCATCACCCTCTTCATCTTGACTTTGCTTTATCAACTATCATCATAATCACAGTATGAGAATATTGATGAATTCACTTATATAACCCCCTAATTGTACTAAATTATTGCGCCTCTTAGCCGCAAAGTCCGTCTATTGGTGATAAGCTACAAACAGAAGTAGTAAATCTAGATGGCCGTTTGGGAAATCTTAAAATAACTAACTTATCACTTAAATGTAATAAATGACTTATAAGTAATAAGTAATTTTAACAGATAAGTTAATTGGAACTTTTTATTGAAATTATTACAAGCACCACACAAATTGATTGAGAAATTACAATATTTATGTTCTATTATGAATTCTAGCAGCTCAGTAGCTACATGTATATCAAGAACTATGTTCTATTTGTTATACATGAGAGAACAAGTTTTTACACTTAATATCAATACTACAATCTACTATCATCACTTGCCATCATAACCACTTGCATACAGATTTTTTGTGCACCTCGTTAATTTATACAAGACACGCAATCATTTACCACAAATAAGAAGAATAGAAATATAACAGGAGGAGCAGAAGGAGCCCCAAACAATGGTTGAACCCTTAGCCGTGTCTTAGAGGGTGCCTTCGATTGTGATCTTGACATATACACAAACTATTGACATGATAAAATATAACAGACATACATACATACATACAAATGGAAGATAAAATAATCAGATTTGTTAAACAAGTTGAAAATTACACACATATAGGCATAAAGGAGAGAGGAGATATAAGGTGCAGGAAGCGCGGAACGGGATTTGATCGCCAAATATACAGGATCAGTTGAGAGGAGAGACGGGAGTGAGAAAGAGGCGGTAGGGATTAGAAATTGGATTAAGTGAAGACTGAAAAGTACCAGGTCATGTACTTTTTTACTTATGGGCTTATCCCATGTCAACTAATCTCTAGTAACCAAACAGTCCATCATAGTGATAATGGGCTTAAGCCCATATATGCTAACTTAACAGGTACTAACTATGCATCGCCTTTCATGGCACTTGTTGCTATAAATTTAGTACGCATAAATTCTCTAATCACAATTTCATCCTTTTAAGGGGTCGTTTGGTTCAAGAAGTGGTATGGGGTTGGAATCGGGTTAAAGTGATATGGTGTTGAGGTATCATTTATGATATCATGTGTTTGGTTGAGTGCTGGAATGAATATTTTAGATTTAAAATATTTTTTAAGTTATTAATTTTAATTAATTTAAATATTATTTTAATTATCATTTTAATACATTTTAGTTCATTAAATTATTTTTGTATTAAACATTTACATTTGATTGCTTAAATAAAGTTGAAATACTATAAATAAAATTGATTCCCTGTACCCTTCCCCATATCCACCTCCCCCTTGGGTATCAAAAACTCATATCTTGGGGGTACGAGGAATGGGTTTGGAGGAAAAAAATTCTGAACCAAACATCAGGTATGGGGTTGGAATTAACGAAACCCATACCTTATACCAGGCACGAGGCACGAGTGATTATCAAATGAATCTAGGTTAACAAGGTATGAAATATAAAAGGTTCATTACGACTCTCTTAGGGTCAAAGGATCATAAGTTAACAAAATACGAGAACAGGGTATAAGTAAGTACTTGGAGTAAGGTGTTACTATTAGGGTTTATCACAAGGATCAATAACAGGTTTATCACAAGGATCAATAACAGGTTTATTACAAGGATAAATAACATGGTTATCACAAGGATTAATAACAAGTTTACGAAGATTCTTTATTCTATCAGTGCATAGCATCAACAATCTCTCTATAAATAATTCATATTAAAAGGCAGAGTTACTTGTGTAAGTCATATGTCATAGCCTATTTGTATATTCGAGGATTCAACTCAACTCAAATAAGAATGTAATAAGTAAATAGTGGATCGACCGTCAGAGAGATCTCGCAAAGTAATATCTGTCAAAGGATTCAGAAACAAGGTTCATCTACAGACTTGAGGAGTTAATTCACTGGAAGAAGTTCAAGAAGTTGATCATGCCTCAGTGATATAAATCAAGATCGTGGATTTAATCAAGTGACAGAGATCTCGTCAGAGTATCATTAATTACAAGGATTTAATCTGAAGAAAATCAGAGTATCAAAGTCAACACATGAAGAAACGTCACGGAAGTTAGTCACTCATGAACCAGACAGTACATCGAGTGTCAACGTTGAAGTGGTGGAATTGATTCACAATTTTCAGTGATTTTCAGAAGATTTGCAGAAGAATGGTTGCTGCTCAAGACTAGAATTAATTCTCTATTAATTAATTAAGTCATCTAATTTAATTAAGAAAATAAATTATATCTGCGAAGAATAATTTATTTATTAATTGAATTAATTGATTAATTAATTCTGAATTAATTTTAGGAATTTTCAGAATTTAAATTGGATTAAAATCTGCATTAAATCAACAAGACAATTGAAAATGAACTAGCATGACAATCAGGATTGTCATACCGATTGTCATGCTAGGCCATTTTCAATAGTCTCACCGAAAGTTACACTAGGAGAAGGATTGTCTTGCTAGTTCATTCTGATTGTCATGCTAGTTCATTCTGATTGTCATGCTAGTTCATTCAGATTGTCATGCTAGTTCATTCAGATTGTCTTGCTAGTTCAATCCATTGTCCTACCGAAAGTCTTGCCAGCTATAGGATTGTCATGCCAATTCAATTCTATTCGGTTGTTGATTAAAAAGAAGCAGAGAGTCATTCAACTCAATCATCCATCCAACAGACTGAAAAAATACAAGAACAAAGAAAAAAAGCAGCCGCCTTTAAAACATTTTATTTTCTTTTCTGCTTACATCAAGATCAAAATTCTAGTTTGTTAATGTTAAATCCAAACCACTAGAATTATTTATCTTGTTCTTGTGTAACAATCTAGCGGATCAAAATCCCTAGAACTTAATCTCAAATCGCTTTTAGCATTTGATTCTAATTATTGCAAAAATAGAAAAAGTTCATGTCGAATTTATTCTAGATTTGTGATAATTGATTTGAGATTAATTCCTTGTAATCGATACAGTTGTTGTAACACCTTTCAAGTTTAATAATATTTTTATTTAACTTGAATTTTGTTTCACATTTTTTATTCCGCATTTAATTCGATTATTCGGTACTGTTTGTATTCAACCCCCCCTTTTACAAACTCATTGGGACCCAACAATTGGTATCAGAGCCTTCTGATTAACGAACAAATCAAGATCCTAGACTTTTGTGATTTTTCAACTCCTTGAATTTTTATTTATTCAAAAATTCATAATGACTTCACATAAAGTTGGAACCGTTAAAATTCCACAATTTGATAAAGAGAATTATATCATGTGGAAGAAGAAGATGCTATTATTTTTACAAGTTGCAAATCCCAAATATTCAAACTTGTTAAAGAAGGGTATAAAAACTCCGATGGTTATTGAACCGGAGGTAATAATAGATGGTGTGGTGACTACTGAAGCTAGAACCTATCCAAAAGAGCCTGAAGATTTTACTCCTGCTGAGAAGGAAGAAGCCCCTTGATCCCTTGATGAACAGACATGTGATGAACTGTAAAAATTCCAAACACATGTGGGAAACTATTGAGGTGATTAATGAAGGCACAGAGGAAGTTAGGGAGAACAAGTTGGAAATCCTAACCTCTGAATATGAACATTTCAAATCAAATCCAGGAGAAGGAATTACTGAAGTGTTTGAGAGGTACAATGCGTTGATCAACAACCTGAACATCAATGGAAAGTATTATTCAATCAGGGAGGTCAACAAAAAGTTCCTTTTAACACTGCCAGCTCATCTTGAACATAGAATCACTGCCATTAGAGAAGCTAGAGATCTGAGTGAGATTTCTTTGGACAGGCTCTATGGAGTGTTAAAAACCTATGAGTTGGAGCAGATTCAACAGAAGGAAGTCTACGGGAAGGATAGAATGGTCAGCACATCTACTGCACTTGTAGCTGAAGGTCAACAACAACAACAATCTCAACAGTTAGAAAGAATGGTACAGTTTTCCAAGGGTGAGGAAAATGAGTTAGTAGCAGAATATGATCCTCCTACTACAAATCAATCTAGTGATGATTTTTATTCCTTGGAAGAGCTGGAGCAATTGGAAGATGAATCAATGGCCCAAATTGTCAAGAGATTCTCCCATGTCAGATTCAGGAGGAATCCCAAGCTTAAGTACAAGTCCAACTACAACAAATTCCAGAAAGGTGGATCTTCATCCTCTAACACCAGCAGTGGTGGGTACAAAACAGGGATGGTTGATCGAAGCACCATTAGATGCTATAACTGCAATGAGTTGGGACACTTTGCCACAGAATGTAGAAAGCCAAAGCAAGTAAGAAAGAACTCTGAAAGGGCTTATCTGGCAAAGGGAAGAAGCTGGGATGATACTGACAGTGAAGATGAAGATGAAGGAAATCTTGTTCTTATGGCTATTGATGGAAAAGCTTCATCGTCAAGAATAGAGGTAAAACTTTCTGATGCTGAAATGGTTTATCATCTAAGAGGTAACTTAGATTGTGCACGTCGTGATAATGAACTGTTAAGTTTACAGATCACAGACCTTGAGAAAGAGGTCAATGAATTAAGACTTGTGCACATTAATCAAGACAAATTAAAAGAACATGTATCTTTTCTAGAGAATAGAGTTGACTGTTATAGAAAACTCGAAACTATTCTCAAAGACAAGATCACCGGTCTTGAGACTAAGGTTAGAGCCTACTTCAATTCTTGTTCGAAGGTTAAAGAGTTCTACAGTAAGCAAGCTGTTAATCAAACATCTGGAATAGGTTATGATTACAATGCTGCTATTGGAGAATTAGGCATAAACTCCCCTCCTCATGTATGTGCTAAAGGGAGGGAAGTACCACATGTGCTTAAGGGTGTTGATGAACCCCTCTATAAAGCATCAATTGCTGAACCATTTGATGCGACCTCTTCTGTTATTCAAGAAGAAATACGTGCTGAAGATCTTGCTAATGAGAAGGTTGTTTCCAAGTCAAGTGTGTCGAAAGTTCCAGTCAAAGTTGTGAAAGCAACTGAGACTAACTCAGACACACATGAGTTGGATAACAAAAATGCCATGTCTACCATGCATAAATTGCCTGCTGTTAATCACTCTCATAAAGCATGTGGTGTTTCTAATTGTATGTCTTGTGCTTTTAATATGATGTATGCTTATTTTAATGGTAAGCATGTGTCTAATGATAAGACTACTCCTCGTCAGCATGTGAATAACAAGAAGCATGATAGGTCTAAGACTGCCAGTCCTTCTAAGGCTAGAAAGGAGACATTTGTGCCTAAGCTTAAACAGAAATTTGTTAAGGCTGTTTACAAGGTCAAATGTTCAGTCATTGAGAAAGTTGAGACCATTAAAATTAAAAATGTTGTTTTGCCTGACAAAGGACAGTTCTACAAGTATGTCGGGCCCAACCAAGTTTGGGTTCCGAAGAAGGTCTAATCCATTTGAAGTGCAGGGCATTAAACATGTGTAACCGGTAGTGTGGATTCTTGACAGTGAATCATCAAGACATATGACCGGAGATAGAGCCCTGCTATCAAATGAGGATTGAGAAAGCTGGCCCCCTGGTTACCTTTGGAGATAACAGCAAAGGTTTATCTGAGGGATATGGCTGTTTGCAAGCTGGGAATGTTATCATTGTAATTTTGTATATTGTGCTAGGTTATTATCAGGAAGCAGTATCTAACATATAGCACCAGTGACGAGACTTGGGAATATTACGACATATCAAGCACCTGCTGCACATTACACTTGGAATTGTACTCTAGTAAGATGTGTACAAGTGTACTTCTGGTTGGTGAGTTAAAAGAGGAAGTCAGTGCACCACAGTTCATGGACTTTGCAGCTGCAGATCTATTGGACTATGCAATCTCTTCTTCACAATCTCACTTTAGGTTGATATGAACTAGTATACTGCTCAAGCAATCGTCAAGGACATGGTATGGCACTCTAACAGAAGTTGTAATTTTATATGAACTAGTAGAGTCGTCATATTTATAACTATTTTATCACTAAGCACAATCATATTGTTTTATATGTGCAGTGGTATATTGGTTATGCAACATAATAATTAGTATCTAAAGTACTTGACAAGTATCGGTCAATGATATCTTGTTAACATTATGTTGCAGATATTTGTAAGCTTTTGATATGAATGAGAATTACTTAGACTTTACCCTAAGTGATCAATGTTTTATCAAAAACTCATTCATATTGAAAAACAAAATCAAACTTCTTTCTACATTAGTGATTTCTTATTTCATGTAAAATCTTTTGAAATCACTATTGTAAATCATTTTCTCTCTATTACCATATGTTCTGTGTTACAAGTTCAGTCTCCAATGACTTTCTTTCATTGACAGTCATGAGGTTGAAAACCCACAACATCTATCCCAGACTGTAAAGACAAACACAAAAACAGAACCAACCAACACTCTCTTACCACTAAATGTAGTATGAATGAGCGTGAGGGAGATAGTGCCTAGTGCACCACATAAGGAAGGTTCTGTAGTCAACCCAGTGGCTCTGTCTCATATATAGATGAGTAGTATTTAAACCGAGACAACTGCTAGCCCCCATACATCTTCTCAAAAAGATGTAATGGCTGAAAAGGCACAAAAATAGTTACTAGATTCATTCTCTCAACAGGGTGAGTCTATTGAATTTTGCCTGTCGGCCAAGGTATCCGATGTAGTGTCACCACTTCAAATATAATCAATTCTTGATGCACAAGGAGAGGTTACACACACAAAGGATGAGTTGACGGAAACAAGAGTTTCGACCATTTTAAGGTCAGATTCGATTGTTCAAGGTTCGTTAGTGGACCAATTGCCTTTACAGGTGTTAGGAGAGGATACTGATCCAAAAGCCATATGTCAGTGGTCAGTGTCTACCTCCCCAGGCTTAAATCCCCTGGATGCATCTGCGGATAGTGGATCTGACATAGGCACAGATCGGCAACTTGTTGACAATGATTCAGATATTACCTGATGAGTCACAAGGAAATGTCTTCACAGACATTAGAAGGGAACCTTGATCTTTATGCTAAATTCTTTGGATCATTGTTTACCTTCCCAGAATTCAAATCTGGAACCCTAAAAGGGAAACTAGCAACTTGTAAATTATGACTCAGATTCATCTGACGAGTTTAACAAGGATGGGGATTTGTGAACTCCCATTGCACCACCTGTGACCTCCTTAAGGATGGCTAAGGTGATTTTCCTTGCAGGTACAGCTGGATTATGGAGCTATGAGAGAAGAGTGATACACTTGTGAGAATGAGTGTAAACACGAGTGGAGAGAAGAGTGAAACACATGTGAGGTACACTAAAACACATTGGGACCTAACAATTCACACACTCACAGTGAGGAAGAAAGAGAAACTACTTGTTATTTCTTTTCCAACCAAGTGAAATATGAGAACTCCTTCAGACGACGGCATGCATTCCTTCTTTAAGGGGGAGATAAAAGCTTAAGTAATAGTTTGGAGGATTCCTCAACTAAGAGGGAGAAATAGCAGGGAGGAAGAAAAAGATCCTAAAAGATCCTATATGTACACTACACCACACCATTTTTGTTTGTAACTACGGATCCTATTGTACGGGAGAGGTGGTAAACACAAGGTGATTTCCTAGTAAGGGAAGAAGCTGTTAGGGGAGTACCATTGGTTTTTATCTGCGGATCCTATTGTACGGGAGAGGTGGTAAATGAAGGTGATCTTCTTTAATCAGTTGATTCTCATAGGGGGAGAAGCAAGAGAGATATGGGCTTCTCAACAGGAAATGTGGTTGTACAAATGAAGATGGAACTACTTGAAGATATGTTCAGTCTAGAGGAACATCTACTTGGAATCTGGAAAATGTTAAATCTAGTCCAGAACTTTTCTACTATTTACTTTGCATTTCTGTTTATATCTTTTTCTTATTTGTTAGTTGAGTTATCCTCTAGGTATTTGTGTGTTATTGTCTAACAAACAAATAGGGGGAGATTGTAAGTCATATGTCATAGCCTATTTGTATATTCGAGGATTCAACTCAACTCAAATAAGAATGTAATAAGTAAATAGTGGATCGACCGTCAGAGAGATCTCGCAAAGTAATATCTGTCAAAGGATTCAGAAACAAGGTTCATCTACAGACTTGAGGAGTTAATTCACTGGAAGAAGTTCAAGAAGTTGATCATGCCTCAGTGATATAAATCAAGATCGTGGATTTAATCAAGTGACAGAGATCTCGTCAGAGTATCATTAATTACAAGGATTTAATCTGAAGAAAATCAGAGTATCAAAGTCAACACATGAAGAAACGTCACGGAAGTTAGTCACTCATGAACCAGACAGTACATCGAGTGTCAACGTTGAAGTGGTGGAATTGATTCACAATTTTCAGTGATTTTCAGAAGATTTGCAGAAGAATGGTTGCTGCTCAAGACTAGAATTAATTCTCTATTAATTAATTAAGTCATCTAATTTAATTAAGAAAATAAATTATATCTGCGAAGAATAATTTATTTATTAATTGAATTAATTGATTAATTAATTCTGAATTAATTTTAGGAATTTTCAGAATTTAAATTGGATTAAAATCTGCATTAAATCAACAAGACAATTGAAAATGAACTAGCATGACAATCAGGATTGTCATACCGATTGTCATGCTAGGCCATTTTCAATAGTCTCACCGAAAGTTACACTAGGAGAAGGATTGTCTTGCTAGTTCATTCTGATTGTCATGCTAGTTCATTCTGATTGTCATGCTAGTTCATTCAGATTGTCATGCTAGTTCATTCAGATTGTCTTGCTAGTTCAATCCATTGTCCTACCGAAAGTCTTGCCAGCTATAGGATTGTCATGCCAATTCAATTCTATTCGGTTGTTGATTAAAAAGAAGCAGAGAGTCATTCAACTCAATCATCCATCCAACAGACTGAAAAAATACAAGAACAAAGAAAAAAAGCAGCCGCCTTTAAAACATTTTATTTTCTTCTCTGCTTACATCAAGATCAAAATTCTAGTTTGTTAATGTTAAATCCAAACCACTAGAATTATTTATCTTGTTCTTGTGTAACAATCTAGCGGATCAAAATCCCTAGAACTTAATCTCAAATCGCGTTTAGCATTTGATTCTAATTATTGCAAAAATAGAAAAAGTTCATGTCGAATTTATTCTAGATTTGTGATAATTGATTTGAGATTAATTCCTTGTAATCGATACAGTTGTTGTAACACCTTTCAAGTTTAATAATATTTTTATTTAACTTGAATTTTGTTTCACATTTTTTATTCCGCATTTAATTCGATTATTCGGTACTGTTTGTATTCAACCCCCCCTTTTACAAACTCATTGGGACCCAACAATTGGTATCAGAGCCTTCTGATTAACGAACAAATCAAGATCCTAGACTTTTGTGATTTTTCAACTCCTTGAATTTTTATTTATTCAAAAATTCATAATGACTTCACATAAAGTTGGAACCGTTAAAATTCCACAATTTGATAAAGAGAATTATATCATGTGGAAGAAGAAAATGCTATTATTTTTACAAGTTGCAAATCCCAAATATTCAAACTTGTTAAAGAAGGGTATAAAAACTCCGATGGTTATTGAACCGGAGGTAATAATAGATGGTGTGGTGACTACTGAAGCTAGAACCTATCCAAAAGAGCCTGAAGGTTTTACTCCTGCTAAATTTCCACTGGTTCCAACTCGATTACGTGGTTAGAATCTGCATTATACTTATTCAAAAGAGATATGTGGAACACATTATAGAGATGTTACATCTGCGGAGGTAACGCTAACTCGTAAGCTACTTTTCAACTCGCTTTAACACTTCGAATGGTCCAATATATTTGGGACTCAACTTTCCTTTCTTTCCAAATATGGATAAGCCTTTCCATGGAGATATCTTTATCAACGCTTTGTCTCTGGGTTCGAATAACATATCCTTTCGATTCTGGTCAGCATACTTTCGTTGTCGATCTTGGGCAGCTACCATCTTTTTGCGAATCAATTCCATTTTCTCTTTCGTTTGTTGAACTACTTCTTGGCCCAACAGCTTACGCTCACCGGCTTCATCCCAATACGTAGGAGATCTACATTTCCTTCCATACAATGCTTCGTACGGTGGCATGCCAATACTCGCCTGATAATTGTTATTATAGGAAAATTCAATCAGCAGCAAATGATCATCCTAATTTCCTTTTAAATCCAATGCACAGGTTCTCAACATGTCTTTGATTGTTTGAATAGCCCTTTCGCTTTGTCCGTCTGTCTATAGATGGCAGGCGGTGCTCATTTTCAATTTTATACCCAAATGATCATGAAATTGTCGCCAAAATCTTTAGTTAAACCTTGGATCTCTATCAGACACGATAGTTACTGGTACTCCATAACGTATCATTATTTCGCCCAGATACAACTTGATTTTTAATGAGAATCTTTCGTTGATTGGCAAAAAATGCGCCGACTTTGCCTGTCAATTGATAATCACCCAAATCGCATCATAATTAGCCTTGGTCTTTGGTAATCCTACCACGAAA
Organism: Apium graveolens; assembly: GCF_009905375.1. Classification (NCBI taxonomy): domain Eukaryota; kingdom Viridiplantae; phylum Streptophyta; class Magnoliopsida; order Apiales; family Apiaceae; genus Apium; species Apium graveolens. The sequence goes on from NC_133654.1 coordinate 222,506,976, forward strand.
TCCATCACGATATGTTCCCACTTCCATTTAGGTATATCTAGTGGCTGAAGCAATCCTCTTGGTCGTTGATGTCCCGCCTTTACTCTTTGACACATATAGCACTTTCTTATCTATTCTGCAATTTTCTTTTTCATATTCGGCCACTAATAGTTCTCTTTCAGATCCTTGTATATTTTTGTACTTACAGGATGAATCGAAAATCTCGAATTATGCGCTTCGTGTAAAATATCGTGCTTCATGTTAGGGCGAAAACACGCGCTAATATTCACGCAAGTATACGCGTTCGCAAGTAGTATAAGATATAAATCAGATTCGTTCCCACAGAGACTGGTTTAGGTTAAGTTCAATTAATGCACCTATACAACAATATATGGTTATTGCTCAATGCTAAGACAAATAACAAATTGGGTTTTTATTAAACTAAGAGATTATACTAAATAACATTAACTAAGAGAATTGAAGTTGAATTACTATATATGACAAACATGAGATCCTAACTTCATTACTACTTCATTCAATAGCCTTCTCGTTCTTAACCTTAGCATGTGATGGTGAGGACACTAATCAGATAACACGAAACTGATAAACGCCAACTTTCGTTGCACGAGTACCATTCTACCAGACATCCACAAAAGAGATAGAAGCTGAATAGGCACCAATTATATTGAGACCCTATATGTCTATAGAATTTGACAACATAACGGTTTAAGCACAAGTTATCTATCTTGATTACATAGGGCAAGTAAAACGGTTAGAGTTACCTACGAATCATACATACACGTACATGAACCTATGCTAGCATGGCAAGTTCTAAACCTCTATATTCACTGTCGCTTTAATAGAGATTAACACGCTATCTTATATGTTAGCTACGCACATAAGACGAATAAGCACAACCAATACTAGGATATCAATCAATCACCCCACACCAAGATATCGAAACAATTAACTATTGAAATTCATAAGTAAATCCGCTAGAATCCCATGACAACGATTAGCCCATAATCGAACTCATCGTCACCATGGGTTCCAATGAAAGCATGGTATAAACAAGGTCTTAATAAACTAAATAATAATCAAAGTACGAATAAACGAGATCTAGGTTCAACAAGAACGAAAACGAGCATCCAAAGTTACAACTAATTCAAAGAATCACAAGTTGAAAATAAGATCTTCTTTTTCGGAGTTGTTCTGTGCTTCTAGGTCTTCTCCTTGGTATCCCAATCTTCCCGGATGATGAAAACCCTTTTTTTAAGTATATATACGCCCCTAGTGGACCTGGACCCTTAAAATCGTCAAATTCTACTCAAAAAAGGCTTTTTCAGCGAAATCAGCGACCAGCCGCTTCCTGAGCGGCCGCTCAGCTCTCCTGAGCGGGCGCTCAGCTCTGAGCGGGCGCTCAGCTACTGACTGGGAAAAATATTCTGATGAATCTTGTTTTGGCCATAACTTGAGTTCTACTCGTCAGAATTAGGCGATTCAACTACCCATGTGAAGCTATTGAGATTCTCTACAACTTGACAATGGCCTTGGCTTCTAATTCTGATCACTTTTAATCATATTTCCTTTAAAAGCTCTTTTCTTCATTTAACTGATACCTGAAATGCATTAACACAAAAACACATCAAAATACCAACAACTTGAGTCCAAAACACCAATTTAAGCTTGTAATAAAGCGTTCCAAGTGGATATAAAATCCACTTATCACACCCCCAAACTTGAATCGATGCTTGTCCTCAAGCATAAACAGACTCAAAACTACAAAATAAACCTAATGCATGAATGCAACTACGTGAATGCACTAAATAACAATGCAATCGATCCCCTCAGAATAACCATAACCAAATGAATAAACTAATGCCTCTAAAAATGCAATGACTTTAAACATAGTTCAAATAAATCCCACAAACCAACTCACAAACCAGAAACGTGCGTGTGTGGATGCTTAACAGATATACTCTCGATACTAGATCAATAACCATAACTTATCTATCATCGAAACAATCAAAAGTTTATAAACAGAATAGACAATAAACGCATTATGACTCACAACACCTCCTTTCTACTAGAGTTATACAAGGATTCACACTATTATTGAACACATAACAAAGATGCTTATTTGATCGTGCAATGAATGAGGTCCCAGAAGACTTATACAATAATACCCATGTAGCGAGCGTTAGGTTAGCGGATCCCAGACTATAAAAGCCTTAGGTCACTAGGCACAAAGTCCCCTAGAACTTAATAACTCGAGTATTAAAGAGCTCACTCTTGATCAATTATGCATAAACACATACTTTTTTCTTTCTTTTTTTTCTTTTTTTTTCTCTTTTCTTTTTCTTTTTTTTTCAACAATTTCTGAATGAGTGCGTTTCGCTCCATCTCATTCAACCCTAGACTACTCATAAAAATATGAGCCGACTACTAGCCATTTGACACCTAGCCTTACAACAACTAGCAATGAAATCCAAGTTTTTCTCCAGATAAAAAAAATCAGTGTTTTTACGTCACTATGAGAATATCACAAATTCTAAATATAACCAAGTGATTAAATCTCAACAACAAACAAGTATGATCATGATCTAGATCAAAAGCAACCCTATAAGACTTTGTGAAAATATTTGTTTCTGGCATGCAAATCAATTCATTAGGACTTAAACATCCCTCTATTCGTCATCACCACACTGAACTCAACATCAACTTATCAAATATCATAGTTCATCTTAAGGGATCATGCTAAATATGCATGCAAATGCAACTATATGAAATTACATAAAAACAAACAAATATGTCCTAAATGAACAATCATACAAAAATATGAATGAACTACAACTAAACATGCAACATGAATCTATATGAATCTATATGGACACACACTACTAATCCTTACATTATCACCCCCAAACTTAAAATTTTCAATGTCCTCATTGAAGGTAATAATAAGGATTTCAGGCATACCTAGTCGTCGGAAAGATCACCCTCTTCGGGTGGAGGATCAGGTGGCCAATCAACTTCGCCACTAGTGTCTCGGAAAATAGTACCGAAAGCGTGTGTCAAATCTGCAGCAAAATGACGGTGAATGTCGTGCATGGCCTCCATACGCCTAATTACTCGCCTGTACTGCTCGTCACCAACACCAGTCCTATCAACTACCTGCTACACATGAGAAGAACCCTCTATAGGCACTGGAGAATCCGTTCGGCTACCCTCTACATCATCAAAGATATATCCCAACCCCTTGTCAGGGGGTGCACCTAAGAATGAATAACTCAAGTGATTTGGTAGTGGGTTGAGCTCAAGTGTAGGAGCATCTTCAATAGACGACTCGAGATGATCCTGAGAAATTTTCAGCTCTGCTAACCCAAGAGAATCGAATGGCACATCCAACTTCCTCTTCCACAGAGGTGCATTCAAAACCTGAATTTGCTCTACTTTAAAGCACTCCTCTTTAGCTGTGGGTAATTTTATTTCCTTGAACACATTGAAAGTGACCTTCTGATCATGAACCTTCATCATAAGCTCTCCTTTTTGCACATCGATCATAGTTCGGCCTGTAGCCAAGAATGGTCTTCCCACGATAATGGGAATCTTCTTATCTTCCTCGAAATCAAGAATTACAAAGTCAGCAGGGAAGAAGAGTTTATCCACCTTGACCAAGACATCCTCCACTATACCTCATGGATAAGCGATGGAACGGTCAGCTAGTTGCAATGATATGTATGTTGGTTTCGGCTCAGGCAGACCAAGCTTCTTGAAGATAGATAAGGGCATCAGATTGATGCTAGCTCCTAAATCACATAAACACTTGTCGAACGATAAGTTTCCGATGGTGCAAGGAATAGTGAAGCTTCCAGGATCTTTAAGCTTCGGAGGCAACTTCTGTTGCAGCACAACACTGCATTCCTCCGTTAGAGCAACGGTCTCTAAGTCATCGAGCTTCACTTTCTGAGAGAGAATACCTTTCATAAACCTCGCATAGCTAGGCATCTGTTCAAGAGCTTCAGCGAAAGGTATGTTGATATGAAGTTTCTTGAACACCTCCAGAAACTTCTCAAACTGCTTATCCGGATTTTTCTTCTGCAGCCTCTTTGGAAAAGGAGGTGGAGGATAGATCTGTTTCTCCCCTGTATTACCCTCAGGAGGAGTGTGTTCCATAGTAGTCTTCCTTGGTTCCACCTCTACTTCCTTCTGCACATCTTCTTCAGCCACAACTGCATTTTCTGAATCTTGAGATTTTTCAGGCTCTTCGACTTGCTGAATTTGGGGGCTTGCGACCTTTCCAGACCTTAAGGTGATGGCGTTCACATGTTCTTCAACTTCCCTCTTTCCTGGATTGGCTTCTGTATCACTAGGAAGCGTTCCTGGTGGTCGATTCAATAAGGCATTAGCAATTTGCCCTATTTGGTTCTCCAAAGTCTTGATAGAAACAACTTGGCTTTGGCATATAAGAGCCTGGTTTTTGCACATAAGCCTCAACTCCTCTAATTCAGATTTTTCATTCGAAGATAGACCTGCATCATGAGTTTGTTGTTGAAGTTGGAGTTGTTGCTGAAAACCAAGAGAGTTGAACAACTTATTTCCAAACGGCTGGAACGGCTGTTGCATCACATTCTGATTGTTGCTCCAGCTGAAGTTAGGATGATTCCAGTTGTCAGGATGATAAGTGTCTGGAACTGGTTGTTGCGATCTCTGAAAGTTGCTCACAAACTGAGCTGAGTCGCTAGATATAGCGCATTGCTCTGTCGCATGCGGACCTGCACACAGCTCACAAACACTAATTATCTGCTTAACACCATAGTTAGCCAGAGAATCGATCTTCATAGACAACGCCTTTAGTTGAGCAGTGATAGCCGTAGCTGTATCCACCTCAAGTACTCCTGCTACCTTGCCCTGTGGACATCTCTGGATTGGATACTGATATTCATTAGCAGCCATCAGTTCAATTAGATCATAAGCTTCCTTATAGCTCTTTGCCCATAATGCTCCGCCTGATGCTGCATCGAGCATGGGTCTGGACTGTGCTCCCAACCCATTGTAAAAACAAGTGATGATCATCCAATCAGGAATTGCATGATGAGGACACTTCCTAAGCATCTCCTTGTAGCGCTCCCAAGCTTCACTTAGCGATTCTCCCGTTTGCTGCGCAAATTGAGTAATAGCGTTTCTGATTGCAGCTGTCTTCGCCATAGGGAAGAATTTAGTAAGGAATTTCTGAGCAAGATCCTCCCAAGTAGTAATCGAACCAGCTGGTAGAGAGTGTAACCAGCTCTTAGCCTTGTCCCTCAGAGAGAATGGGAACAGTCTCAGCTTCACAGCTTCTTCGGAAACACCGTTGAACTTGAAGGTGTCGCAGATCTCAATGAAATCCCTAATGTGCGTATTGGGATCTTCCATTGGAGAACCCCCAAACTGGATTGAAGTTTGTACCCATTGAATTATGCCAGGCTTGATCTCAAAGGTATTAGCTGTGATAGCTGGCCGGATAATGCTAGATTGAATGTCATTGATCTTGGGTTGAGAAAAGTCCATCAAGGCTTTCGTTCGTGCTGCTGGATCTCCCATTGTAATGAGTACCTGAAACACAAACAAATAAACCGTGAAAGTAAAAGAATCCGAGTCAGTGAACTTTAACGACCACTGATGACAAGCACATAAACTAAAAATTAACACCGAGTCCCCGGCAGCGGCGCCAAAAACTTGTTAGGGCGAAAACACGCGCTAATATTCACGCAAGTATACGCGTTCGCAAGTAGTATAAGATATAAATCAGATTTGTTCCCACAGAGACTGGTTTAGGTTAAGTTCAATTTATGCACCTATGCAACAATGTATGGTTATTGCTCAATGCTAAGACAAATAACAAATTGGGTTTTTATTAAACTAAGAGATTATACTAAATAACATTAACTAAGAGAATTGAAGTTGAATTACTATATATGACAAACATGAGATCCTAACTTCATTACTACTTCATTCAATAGCCTTCTCGTTCTTAACCTTAGCATGTGATGGTGAGGACACTAATCAGATAACACGAAACTGATAAACACCAACTTTCGTTGCACGAGTACCATTCTACCAGACATCCACAAAAGAGATAGAAGCTGAATAGGCACCAATTATATTGAGACCCTATATGTCTATAGAATTTGACAACATAACGGTTTAAGCACAAGTTATCTATCTTGATTACATAGGGCAAGTAAAACGGTTAGAGTTACCTACGAATCATGCATACACGTACATGAACCTATGCTAGCATGACAAGTTCTAAACCTCTATATTCATTGTCGCTTCAATAGAGATTAACACACTATCTTATATGTTAGCTACGCACATAAGATGAATAAGCACAACCAATACTAGGATATCAATCAATCACCCCACACCAAGATATCGAAATAATTAACTATTGAAATTCATAAGTAAATCCGCTAGAATCCCATGACAACGATTAGCCCATAATCGAACTCATCGTCACCATGGGTTCCAATGAAAGCATGGTATAAACAAGGTCTTAATAAACTAAATAATAATCAAAGTACGAATAAACGAGATCTAGGTTCAACAAGAACGAAAATGAGCATCCAAAGTTACAACTAATTCAAAGAATCACAAGTTGAAAATAAGATCTTTTTCGGAGTTGTTCTGTGCTTCTAGGTCTTCTCCTTGGTATCCCAATCTTCCCGGATGATGAAAACCCTTTTTTTTAAGTATATATACGCCCCTAGTGGACCTGGACCCTTAAAATCGTCAAATTCTACTCAAAAAAGGCTTTTTCAGCGAAATCAGCGACCAGCCGCCTCCTGAGCGGCCGCTCAGCTCTCCTGAGCGGGCGCTCAGCTACTGACTGGGAAAAATATTCTGATGAATCTTGTTTTGTCCATAACTTGAGTTCTACTCGTCAGAATTAGGCGATTCAACTACCCACGCGAAGCTATTGAGATTCTCTACAACTTGACATTGGCCTTGGCTTCCAATTCTGATCACTTTTAATCATATTTCCTTTAAAAGCTCTTTTCTTCATTTAACTGATACCTGAAATGCATTAACACAAAAACACATCAAAATACCAACAACTTGAGTCCAAAACACCAATTTAAGCTTGTAATAAAGCGTTCCAAGTGGATATAAAATCCACTTATCACTTCAACTCTGTAATATTAGGAATCCAAATATACGAACAAACTCTTTATATCCCTTTATCATCCTTTTGAGCTTTAATCTCTTCACTTGACAATTTATCCTTCTCGTGGTCCATCATTTGTTCTTGACAATGTCGAATCTTTTCCAAAATCTCTGGATGAAATGCCATTGTGTAAATCACTTCATTTACTAGCTCCGGGACTTGCATCTCTATCTCCAACTTCTCAAATTCCATGATCAATTCTGCAGATGAAGGAAGTTAACATATTCAATCTTTCCTTACGGTTTAGCGTATCTGCTACAACATTCCCTTTTCCAGGATGATAACTTATCATGCAGTCGTAATCCTTGATTAATTCCAACCATCTCCTTTGTATTATGTTCAAGTCTTTCTGCATAAAAATGTATTTCAAGCTCTTGTGGTCTGTATAAATTTCACATTTCTCTCCGTACAAAAAGTGTTTCAAAATCTTAAGGGCAAACACAATCGCTGATAATTCTATATCATGCGTAGGATATTTCTGCTTGTGCGACTTCAATTGACATGACGCATATGATATCACATTCCCGTGCTACATCAACACGCAACTTAATACTTTATACGAAGCATCGCTATATATCACAAACTCGCCCTTCTCATCGGGTAGAACCAATACTGGCGCATAAACTAATCTTTTCTTTAATTCTTGAAAACTTTCTTCACACTTATCTATCCAAACAATTTTTTCATTTTTCCTTGTCAACTTAGTCAGTGGAACTGTAATCTTAGAAAAATCTTGAACGAATCGTCGATAATATCCCGCTAGTCCCAAAAAGCTTTTCACTTTCATGGGAGTTTTTGGTCTTTCCCAATTCATAACAGCCTCAATCTTTGCAGGATCTACTTTTATACCTTCACTATTGACTACGTGTCCAAGAAACTGAACTTCCTTTAACCAAAACTCGCATTTTGAAAACTTTGCGTACAACTTCTCTTTCCTCGGAATTTCCAAAGCAATCTTCAAATGTTCCATATGTTCCACTTCTGACCTTGAGTAAATCAAAATATCGTCAATGAAAACTATTGCAAACTTGTCCAAGTATTTCTTAAATACTCGATTCATAAGATCCATAAAAACAGTTGGCATTTGTCAATCCAAATGCCATTACCAAGAATTTGTAATGTCCATATCTCGTTCAAAATGCTGTCTTGGGAATTTCTTTCGCCTTAATCTTTAGTTAATGGTATCCAGACCTTAAATCGATCTTCGAGAAACAAGTAGCTCCCTTCAGCTGATCAAATAAATCGTTGATTTGTGGGAGAGGGTACTTATTCTTGATAGTCAACTTATTGAGTTCGTGATAATCGATACATAATCTCATGTTTCCATCTTTCTTCTTCACGAACAGCACTAGTGCGCCCCACGGGGATACACTTGGTCAAATAACTCCTTTATCCAACCATTCTTGCAATTGCGTCGCTAGTTCCTTTATCGCAATGAGCGCTATTCGATAAGGAGCTTTTGAAACTGGTTCCGTTCCAGGAGCCAAATCGATCGTAAATTCAATCTCTCGATCTGGAGGTAGTCTAGATAATTTATCGGGAAATATATCGGGAAATATATCGGGAAACTCTTTAACCGCAGGGATGTCCTCAATCTTTAGGGATTCCTTCTCCACATCCTTTACGTGTGCCAAATAACCTTTGCATACTTGTCGTGACAATCTTCTTGTATGAACAGCCGTTAGAAACTTCCTATATTGCCTCTTTCCTTTAAATATCACCTCAGTTCCATCCTTGGTTCTTAATTTCACATTCTTGCTTCTACACTCGATCTGCGTATCGTGGTTCGCTAACCAATCCATTCCGAGAATAACGTCAAATTCTCCTAACTTAAATGGTACTAGGTCAGCAGAAAAGTGCCGACCTTTTATAACAACATCGCAACTAGGACAAATTCTATTGGCAGCAACTCGTTCTAGATTTGCTACTTCTATAATCAGATTAGATTCTAAAGGGTACGCAACACACTTTAATCTATCCACAACACTTTCAGAAATAAATGATATAGTAGCTCTTGAATCTATTAACACTTTGACTTCTACTGAATTTATAACAAGTGTACCTGCTACCACATCCGCATCCTGCACTGCATCTTTCATCATCATGTTAAATGTACATGTCTTTGGCTGAACTGTTTGTGCTGGTGAAGGCGGTGGTCCAGCAATTCTAAGAACATTTGCCTTCTGAATAGGCTCCTTGCAATTCCTTGCCATATGGCCAACTTTCCCGCACTTAAAATAAGTCATCTCCTTCTTTCCCATACCACTTACGCATTCTGACGAGTAATGGCCTTTCTGGTTGCACTTGAAACATGTCATATTGAGCTTCTTACATCTTCCGGGGTGTCTCTTTCCACAAGTCTTACATTCCTGTATCTGGGGTCTATTGTCCTTCGTCGACTGTCCAGCTTTCTGAAAGCGATTCTTTTGATTCCCGTTTCTGGGCTTAAACTTCAGGAACTTCTAATTTTGATTTCCTACATTACTTCTAAACTTTCCTCTAAACTTGGAACTTTCCTGGTCTTGTTCTGAATCCTCAAACTTCCTCTTCTTCCCTTCATTTTCCCTTTTAGTTGCTTCTCTTTCTCCTTCTACAATCATTCCCTTCTATACCACAACAACATATGTCCTTATCTCGAGAAGAGCCACTTGACTACGAATCCATGGCTTAAGTCCTTGTTGAAATCTTTTAGCTTTCTTCGCTTCTGTATTCACATACTCTGGCACAAACCTTGCTAACTCCGAAAACTTCACTTCGTACTCTGCTACCGTCATATTTACTTGTTTTAAATCCAGATCCTTATCTCTAACTGATCTTGCATATAACTTGGTAAATACTTCTCAAGAAACAGTTCCGTAAACTTCTTCTAGGAAATAGATTCTCCTTCATCTTGCAACATTTTTGTAGATTCCAACCAATAACTAGCCTCATCCTTAAGATAACTTGCATACTTCATCTTTTTCTCGTTCTTAACTTCTGCTAACTCAAAAGCTTTCTCCATTTCTCTTAACCAGGATTGCGCTTTAATCGGATCGGGCAAACCTACAAATTTTGGGGGATGGACGGATTGAAAATGTTTAAAGTTTCTGATTCTCGAGGCTGGGGGTTGTTGTAGAAGTTGAAGAAGTCAGCTCATCACATGGGTGTCTTGGTTATGATCTTGGTTTTGAGTTTGAGTTTCTTCTTCAGGGTGATTTGGTGAAGCGGCCATTTGATAATCCTAATGAGCAATTATTTAGCAACACGATAGCATGGTATATATATCAATAATGATTATTTTAGGAATAGTTTTACGAGTTATATGTTTTACCCATTTGCATATGCAATCCTATTATTACATAATTCGCTCACCGATTGGGGTTCTCACATGACATAAGGTATATTATCACAAAGGTGTTAAATGCAATTGTTCGCAAAAATATGGTATGCAAAATAGTTTATGAAACTCAGGGATTCACAATATGGAACAAGGTACATAGATAAATAACTTGAGTACAACAATGTTATGGAAATGAAATACAACAACGTAGCAGGGTTAATCAGAGGAAAAACTGGAAAATATCCCCTATCTACTCCTAACTTCTACCTAGCTATCAGTGATACAACCAACACTAAGTTCTGAATCACAATACAACATAAAGGGATCCCGACATCTGACCAAGTATCACAAAGCCTACCGCTGCTAAGAAGATATAACAACAACTACTATGGGCTCTACCAGATGTCCCGTCTGAACTCACATCCCAACTAAACATGGCGATCAAGAACCCCCCTCAATACAGAAAGCATCTAACGCACTATCTTATGAACTCTGCGGGCTTCGGCTTCAGCATCACTGCAAGAAGGTCCCTCCTCCAAACGTCTACGGACAACCTGCTCCACCATCTCAATACGAACACATCACTCGGGCTCTGGCACCAACATCTGCAGCCTAGACTCTCGAGCCAACCTGTTTACTAGAGATCTCAACTCAGGTATGAAAGCAAACACAAAGTTAAGGTCTCGGGCTAGCTTATCACCAACATGAGTAGGCACAGGTATAACAGGGACTCTATTAGGAGCTGGGGACTCAGGCATAGGATCTAGGAAATCTGCCCTAACCACTGGGGAATCAGGTACTGGTATCAGGGGAGAAACAGGCATAGGGGCAACACTGTCCTCAGTCAAATCCTCCCCAAAAGTATCTGATTCAACTATTACACTTCCCACCAACTCATTGTCGCTTACTCACACAGCATCTACCTGATCTGGCATCTGAAATCCCGCGACACGATAGGGACCGTCAGGAACGCTCTTACGAGCGGTGCGCCTAAGTCTGGCCATCTTCTTGCTTATCTACCATCGTTAGATCACACAAATAAATGAGCAAATGAGCTCAGCAAGTAACTATATAAGCAGTTCTAAATATCAACATATACAACAATATATGAGGCATTCTATTTCAATAAACTAGGTGGCAACATTCTATCAGTTTCTAGGGAAAGGTTCCAAAGGAAGGTTTCAAAGCTTTTAAAATTTAAGTTCGAATAATCAGTGGTTCTCAAGCTCAATCGATAGGGTTCTCGATTACTAAACCTCGAACCAAATACCAAATTCGAATCATTCTCAAGAAATTAAATCTTAAAACCTTAGAAAAACCATAAACATACACATTCATGTAAAAATACAAGTTTAAAATAAAGTTTTTGTGTAATCATCAGACTCAAGGAGCATCATCGTCCCCGTCGGCTCACCGGAGGTTCACCGCCGATGGCGGCAAAGCACGGTGGTGCCCCGTTTCAGGGTTTCCAACCGAAACTCCACCAATAACTTGCTTTTAATCATCAATTACTCACATAATCATAATAACATCAACCAAATCATGATTTAATTGCTTATAACCTAAAACCGAACAAAACCCTAAAAATCAACCATATGCAACCGTGTATAGACATGGAGGAAGCAAAGGCCATCACAATGATGGTCTCGAAATCGAAAACCACCAATATACGGTAGTGAACGGAGATGGGGGAGAGAGAGAGAGAGAGAGAGAGAGAGAGAGAGAGAGAGAGAGAGAGCGAGAGAGAGAGAGAGAGAGTTTACTGAGATGAGAGAGAAAGCAGAGAAAGTTCGAGAAAGAGAGAGATTGGAAAGGTCGGGAGTAAAAAAAAGGCAGGGGGAGGGTGATATATAATTAGATTGCAGGGGCAATTTAGTAATTTGCCATCTAATTTTTTGAAATTGTTTTCTTTTATCTTACTTTATTCTAAAATCATTAAAATCTGTTTAATAAAATTAAAGCAGCTTTTATACAATCAGAAAATACCATGAATTCCATTTTAAAAATAAAGAGCATGAAATTTGCTCTTTCCCCATATTTTCAGAATATTTTTTGAGCAAACGAATTAATTATCATGAATTTTACAAATAATTCTTCAATTATAGAAATAAACCTTGAAAAATCATTTTAAAATATCAAAGGATCAAAACAATTTCAAATATCATTTTTAGAAAGTCTCTAGGACTATTCTAGAGATAATAAAACAAATTTTACACCTTGATCATATTTTAATAATTTTATAAAAATATGTAAGGATCAATTAATCCTTATTTTAATAAATATAAATCCCTTGAAAAATATTTAAAAATCATGAATCACAGATAAATACTCGTAACTTTAGAGTCACCTTTATTCATACACTAACATCACACATATTCCATATTGGTACACTTAACCACATTATTCCCTTTTTATTAGCGGGTTACACGAGTAACCATTACTCGATAACGATATACCTTTTTCAATTATGAATCCAAATCATAGAAACATACAGAGGACTCCACATTTATCATAACTTTATATAATTCTCAATTTTATTATTTCTAATCCTTCTCATCCAATCCATCCTTTGAAAAACAGGTCCCGTTCTACCCGACGACCTGACAATCATAACTTAAACCTTTTTGTTGACTCATCAAATTGTAACGAGGCTTTGCCCATTCCTAATACTATTTCACAGAATTTCACATAAACCACAAAATAATATAACTTAATATTTTATACTCATAAATCTAAAAAATCCACACTTATAACGCATAATTGTATTTTATTCATATAAATATTTCGCGAAAATCCCAATCGTTATAATCTACCCCCTTAAAAGGATTATGTCCTCAAAATCTAGTCTAAGCAAACAAATGGGGATACTTTTATCACATTTTGCTTTCTAATTCCCAAGTTCATTCTTCTACCTTAGGATTTCTCCATAAAACTCTAACTAATGGCCCCACTTTATTTCTAAAATTACGATCTAAAATTTCAACGGGTTGTTCCAAATAAGATAGGTCTTGCTGAATTTCCACTGGTTCCAACTCGATTACATGGTTAGAACTGCATTATACATTCAAAAGAGATACGTGGAACATGTTATGGAGATGTTGCATCAGCGGAGGTGACACTAACTCGTAAGCTACTTTTCCAACTCGCTTTAACACTTCGAATGGTCAATATATTTGAGACTCAGCTTTCGTTTCTTTCCAAATCTGGATAAGCCTTTTCATGAAGATATCTTTATCAACGCTTTGTCTCCGGGTTCGAATACCATATCCTTTCGATTCTGGTATGCATACTTCCGTTGTCGATCTTGAGCAGCTACCAGCCTTTTTTGAATCACTTCTACTTTCTCTTTCATTTGTTGAACTAGTTCTGGGCCCAACAGCTTGCGCTCACAAACTTCATCCAATACGTAGGAGATCTACATTTCCTTCCATACAACGCTTCATACGGTGGCATGCTAATACTCGCGTGATAACTATTATTGTAGGAAAATTCAATCAGCGGCAAATGATCATCCCAATTTCCTTTGAAATCCAATGTACAAGTTCTCAACATGTCTTCGATTGTTTGAATAGTCCTTTCGATTTATCCATCTGTCTGCGGATGGTAGGCGGTGCTCATTTTCAATTTCGTACCCAAATGATCATGAATTTTTCACCAAAATCTTGAGTTAAACATTGAATCTCTATCAGACACGATAGTTACTGGTACTCCATGATGCATCACTATTTCATCAAGATATAATTTGACTAGCTTTTCTAATGATAATCCACTTGGTCGTTGATGTTTCGCCTTTACTCTTTGACACGTATAGCACTTTCTTATCCATTCTGCAATTTTCTTTTTCATATTGAACCACCAATAGTTCTCTTTCAGATCCTTGTACATTTTCGTACTTCCAGGATAAATCAAAAATCTCGAATTATGCGCTTCGTGTAGAATATCGTGCTTCAACTCTGTAACATTAGGAATCCAAATACGCGAACAAACTCTGTATATCCCTTTATCATCGGAAAAACCTACAAATTATGGGGGATGGACGGTTTGAAAATGTACATTTTCGTACTTCCAGAATAAATCAAAAATCTCGAATTATGCGCTTCGTGTAGAATATCGTGCTTCAACTCTGTAACATTAGGAATCCAAATACGCGAACAAACTCTGTATATCCCTTTATCATCGGAAAAACCTACAAATTCTGGGGGATGGACGGTTTGAAAATGTTTGAAGTTTTCTGTAATAACCCCAATTTTTGGAATTTTTGAAACCCTTATGAATAGTGTTTTGCTGAATAAGAAAACTTTTCATGCCACACTATGTAGGGGTTCTTTTATTGATCTTCTGGGATATTATTAGTACTCTATGTGGTATATAAGTGTATGTAAAGATCGTCAAAATCCAAATCCGAACACTTTGATTTTTCCCAGAAATCTACCAGATACATAAAGAATTGAGTATAAGGTAACAGGATAAAAAGGATTTAAATTAAAGGATTATAAGAGAGGATCATAAAAGGATTATAATGTATTGAGAAAGGTTAAGGAAACCCAATTAATAAGATCCCGGGTATGATCCCTCAAACGAGAAACGAGAACGAAAGTTAAGCGAACCGTATAACAGATCAGCGGTCATTAGGCAAACAATTAGGAAGTTAATCAAGGAGGTTAGGGATGATGAGGTCATCCAACAAATAAGAAGAGGGCAAGTAAAGGATGATGACATCACAAAGTGACATAAGCATGACATAAGGGGAAGGAGGTGTGGTTGATTTAAAACCACACAAAGTTCAAGGTTAAAAAGGTAATTAACCAAAAACAAAACAAAAACAACTAAGCTAGGCAAAACAAATCAAAAAACACAAAATCATTTCATTCTTCAACATTGCTCTCGGCTTTTCTTCATTTCAAGAAGAAGAATTTTCAAAATTCAAGTTCCAAGCTTCCTTAATTGGTAAGATAATTATCTAGTACTCCTTATGCATAGATATGGCTATCCTATAAGTTTAAGCCTCCAATTCATTCTCAATCTCTTCCAATAAATCAATGAATAAGATAATGAATAGTGATTTCAAGATTTTTAACTTGATTTTTCTTGTTTTTCCTTTAAGATCCAAGCATCCCTAAGACATCTCAAGGCTTCTTAAGGCTTCCTAGCTACTCCAATCACTTCAAGGAAGGTATAACATCTCCAAACCCTAGCTTTACTTGTATATTAGGATGATTTTGATTGTTATGGTAAAAGAGTAGCTTGATGCTTGTTGGTTTAGAGTTTGGGTTGGAATGGTAGTGAATTGAATATTGAAATCTTATTGATTGGTTAAAGGACTTAAGTATAGTTTAAATTCAAGTTTAAGAATAAGTATAAATTGTTAATGTTGAGTTGATTGGGGCTGTTATGATGTAGTGTGGATGGATGTTGGTTGTATGAATGAATTGGGATTGATTGGTGGTTGAATTGGAATGGTATAAAATTTGGAAATCGCGTAAACATAGTCGTCGTAATGTCCGATTTACTTTAGACTTCTTTTGTTCATAACATTAGGTCCCGAGAACTCCATGCTAGGTATTGACCATTGCCATGTTTAGATAGTTCATGTTACGAGCTTCATTTTGATATGTGGTTCGTTTGATTCCGATGTACGGTTTAGGAGAAACGGCCGTTTTAAGTAACGATGTTTCGCGAACGAATCATTACCCCTCGCCTTACTTTGAAACCTTGGTTAAAGACCTTAAAGGACTAATTGGAGTATGAAACATTTATGTAAAGTGTGTTAGGCAGTTGGTAAGACACTCGCGAAAGAATCGCCTTAAAACTCGTAATGGTTAATTTATTAAAAATGGTGGAGCCGAGGGTACTCGAGCGACTTAAGAGAATCATTAAGCGCAAAGCGAGCGTTAGAGTCTAAATTGGTTAAAGTATAGATTTACAAGTGACTTTGGTTTAGTACTTTCATATAAGTATATCTTTGGTTATTTAATATCCATTTCAAGTATGAGTTTTAAAACTTCTACTTCGATTATTTTTATAAGGATTATCTTTATGAGAATATTATTTAAATAATAATATTCAGATATTTCTAATATATCGGGACTGATTTATTTTAATAAATCAGTAGTACTCCAAACATTCTTAAAAATGTTTTCGAGTCTTCAAAATGATTTTTAAAGTTAGAGTGGACCCCAAAACTTATTTTTATATTTAAGATCTTCCTTTCAAAGGGGATTTAAATACTCGCTCAAAACCTGGGGGATCCGGCTCTGTGGTGTATTTTACATTCGCAACGTGGTTGTTGTTTTGAGAAAACAATTTGATTACTTGCCCAACGTTCGGGAAGTAAGTCCATCTAATTGAGTCGGCATAAGCGACAGGCCGGGGTACGGTCTATCAAAGTGTAAGTGGCTGGGTGGCAGTCCATCAACGCGTAAGAGGCCGGGTGGCGGTCCAGCACAAGGTCCTTATGTGGCCAGGGTGATGACCGGTGGAGGATTCATCCATCTACTAGTGGAAAAGGTTACTTATTGGTATCTTTGCCTGATCAGCAAGATATCAGGTTTATGCCAAGGTTTTCTCCTTTCCAAAATTCATTGGATATTGCAACTCTGTTTATAATTTTCATAACAGAGGTTTTCAAGGAGTGTATGAAATGTATATATATATAGGTGTATATATATATATCGGGACTTAATGAAGTATCTCGTAACTTCATTATTTATAATGATATTTCAAGGATTGAATCTATTCAAGTCTTATCTTGTAGTCTCATCCGGGTGATGAACTTTTGAAACTGATTATAACTTGAACGGTGGTAGTTCAAGTAGTATTCAGATATAAGTATATTGGAGTATCTTGTAACTTCATCTTTTAAACTTATATCTAGTAAATGATTATCTTGTGCATGTCAAACATTTTCGGAAAAACATTGAGACAAGGTTAGATATATGAGATCACCTTGCAACGATATTTTATACAGTTATAAACGGGAACTCTGTGTATATTATACATGTCAGAGGACTTAAAAGATTGTGAAAAGTATATATGTACATATATACTGAATATTTTGCGATTTGGTCGCGGTAAGATATCAAACTTGGTTCATTTCTTCTTCACCAAGACTTTCATGAGTACTATGAGAATGCTCATATATTGTAAATCATTATACATATTATTTTGGTGGGCTTGTTGCTCACCCTTGCTTCTTCTTTCATCACACAACATCAGCTAGACAAGATGAACAAGACCAAGCTTCCAATTCACAAGCGGTTAAAAAATGTTCCGCAGTTTTCTGGAAGCGTTGATGCCGCCGTAGCTGAGGTAGAAGCTACCAATAGGCTAGGTTTTCAACTATTGATGAACCAGATTTATGTATATTTATGAATTGTAATAATGGCAAAGAAATGTAAATTTATTCAGAAACCCTTTTAAGGTGTATTGGCATATAATTGTGGAATAAAACGACTTGTGATTATTTTTGGATATTCATCTCTGAGACTATAACTTGTGGTGTGTGTGTTTATGGTGAGGTCACAGTACAGAATAGTTGATTATTTATTAAGATTGAGTGTTATTAAGGGAAATGGAACTCGTGACAACCCGGATCCCCGACCCCGGATTTGGGGGTGTTACAGAAGTGGTATCAGAGCTAAGCGTTATAAACTCAGAGATGATGTGACGTTAAGATTATAAGTTCACTCAGATAATAAGAACTCTTGCCAAGTTCATGGTCGGACTACTTAACGTAGTATTGACAGTTAAAACCCTTACGGGAACCCTAATAAATATTATGATAGTAACATAGTTCGTTCTCGTATAGGGCGGCAGGGCACCGAACCCTGAGGTTCAGGAGCATCAGCATGAGGATGTTTTATTACGTGTTGGAGATCAAATTGTGAATCTGATAGAGTACCCTAACGAGGGACCAGATGAGATTCATATTGAGAATGTTGCGGTTGAGGATGTTATCCCAGAAGGGATTGTTGCCGAGGAGGATCTCGTGGAGGATCTTGACGAGAATGAAGAGAGGACCGCTGAGGAATTGATGACCGTAGTCAGGGCGACTACCAGAGCAAGAATGGTCGCGAGGGTGGCACTAGGGGATGAAGAGTTACCAAGGGCACAAAGGTTAATGAGGGCAGAAGGAGTGGGGCCTTCCACGGCACCAATTATACCAGTATCAGACCCTCTTCCCGAGGTTCCTGAAGACATCCATGAGGTTCCACCAATTCCTGTTCCCTCCCCTGTACAGAGCCCAGCACCTACTGAGGAAATGCCACCTTTATCTCCTGCACCATTGTCACCCGATACCGTGCTTGGTTATCCATTTGGATCCCCTGGGCCTGCACCACCTGCACCCCATGGACTGCTAGATGCAACCACTCAGGCTTCTCTTATCGCCGATTATTACATGACTTTGGGTGGCCTGTCTGAGGCCCGTAATGTTAGGAGTGATCTGTTGGATCGACTTACTGCACCAAGGATTGAGGGCGGGGTACTTCCGGCAGGATTAGCTCATAGCATGGAAAGGATTGAGGTTACCACCCGTGTTACAACTAGAGGCCATCTTGAGGGTCAGATTGATCCAGCTCTACTTGCCACTATCTTAGACCTCATCACCTCTGTGATGGAGCAGGTTAGGGATGTCGTGCGTGCCCGTATTTCTTGATCCATGGTAGTGTGCAGAGCCAGAGCGATCAGACAAGGGTTTCATGTAGCACCGCTTTTGGAGGATTAGCCTAAGTTATGAATGATTAGTTTTAATGACTAGATGATTATCTATGGTAGTACTTTTGGGATAGAAGCGATCAGATCAAATGATGTAATTCTCTTTAATGTGTTCAGTGGTTGTACCCTCGAACAAATGGTTATGTATATATTCGTTAATTTCATTTCGGATCAGTCTGTTTGTGATAAGTTCATATTGTTAATTGCACTATTAACACTTAAGAGAGTGTCATGAAGTTTATAGAACTTGAGAATTCATAATTTGCAATCATGCAAGGACGGAACGAAGGAAAGACTTAAGCAAAGTAAATAAGAAAAATATCCAGAGATTCTCAATTTTTTTTTCCAAGCATTATGCCCCCATGAGGAATAAGATAAGGGGCAAACCTTGAATGTGATAATCAGGGAAGTCGTAATTAAGCTATAAGGAACCCAGAATATAATGAAGTGGAAAATGAGGATTTTAAATTAAAAGATGACCCCAATTATGGGGAGTAGGAAGAAATATTTAGACTGAGAAAACAGAAGTCGAGCAAGATAGGAAGAACCAGGATGGTACTCCTATTGGGCAATCCATGGACCTGCCTAAAACAAAACTTATACTTTTACCCTAACCACCACCTTGAGGAAACAATGTGGTGTGAAATTCTTTCAGGACCTTTAAGTCGCTAAGCTCTCAGAGTTCCAAGGGAATAGCTGACCCAGCCGAGGCAAGAGCCTGGCTAAAGGAAATACATGAATTATTTGAGATTCTAAATGATTGACGAATCAGAAAATAGTGTTTTTGTCACTTACCCTCCTAAGAGAGAGACCACCCACTGGTGAAAGACCAAGAAAGGCATGGAGTAAGAGGTTATGATAAACTGATTACAGTTCAGTCAATTGTTTTCAGGAAAGTACTTCCCAAGGTTATGGAGATAGTGTAAAAGCTTTAGAGCCAGAACAAGGCGGACGAGTATGATGAATTATGAATCTAAGTTGTAAAAGTTGTCAAGATTCGTTCTGAGGACACGAATCCAGAATGACGGGATGTTTGAAATCAATGCTTATGTTGTGTTAAGTTCAGGAAATAATGATAAGAGAAAGGAAAATAAAAAGAAATTGAAGTGAAAAGGAATATAAAGGAAATAGAGTTTGAGGAATGATAAGGAAGTTGGGTATGAGGAAACCCTAAAGACTCGTAGCAATAGAAATAGAAAAGTATATAATCGTCAGGATGAGGGTGATTCACCATGAGTTAAATAGATGGTTGAAGGCATAAGAGATACATATATTTTATCCCCTGTAAGTTGGGAGGACTCAAGGAAACCTTGAGATAGTTCGAAGGATAAATAATGAGACGCGGATAGATTGAGGAGACAAGAAAGTAAGAAATTAGGAAAATTGGATGAAGGAAGTGACCTTCAAGAATATGAAGTGTAAGACCGGTGGCTGGATACCCAAAAAGGGAGGCGCCAGGTATGAAAGATATCCCAACATTGAGATGACTGTTGAGATAAACAACAAAAGTAAATAAGGAATTATTAAGAAGAAGTTCACGTTGAACACGACCAATATCTTCCAGAACATCTTTGTTATCGTTACCAAATTAGGCAAGAAAAGCGGATAACCGTTGTTATCTTTTGGAGGCCATATTGATTGACCTCATTTTGAATACAGATGTTATTGTGAAATTCAGCATATACTATCGAGGTGGGAATGATTGAATAAGACACCCTTATTAGGGAGATATGACGTGATTATCCATGGAAGGATGCATGTACCTTTTTAAAGGTGGAATTAAGGATAGAACATCGGTAACTTAAAATGAATCCTAGGGGAATGCATAAAGGTTGGCATTTCACCCTTATTAGGGATAGTATGAGTTTTGACAGTATGAATTGGAAAGGATTAAGGTAATAACAACCTTTAAGAATCAGTGGAGAAATTTTTTCAGAAGTATATAGACAATGATTCTGGTATTAATAAATGGTATCTTGATATGCCCTGTATCTAGGGAATACATGAGGAACGATTCAAGGATAACCTTAGAGGTTTTACAAGGAGAAAGGTAATATTCAAAATTCTCAAGAATAGAAATATTGATAAAGGAAATATGACGTAATTATAATGATGCCAAGTGGGGCACGTGTTAAACCACGAGAAAGTATGGATCGAACCAGTAAAGGTCGAAATTGTTCAGGGAAATTAGGACCTAAGATAAAAAATGTTCTAAGTATGATTGAGAGTCAGTCGTGACAGTGATTAACCTCTAAAGACTGAGGCAATAACTTATGGAAAAATGGTGATATTTTTTTTTACTCATCAGATTTTAAGGAAAACATCTTCACATAAGCAGTGATTGAAATGAGGTAGAAAATTTATTTGGAGGTGGTTAAAATGACATTGACTGTAAGGAAATGTTACTATCAGGAAAGACGAAAGAGGTGGCCAACACTTTAAAGGTAAGAGGATAATTATAGGCGCTTGTGCCAAAGGAATACAGTGACGATGGTTAAAGCTGTGAAGGTTGTATTATGGTTTGGAAGATTGACATTCCTTCTGATGACTGTGCAATACCCAACCGTAATAGTAGTTGGTAAAGGTTTAATTCGTGTAATCGCCATGAGCGGGCTATCTATCTCAAAAGGTACTATCTTGAGATAAGCCAGGACCATGTTTCAAAAAGGACTAGACGAACCTTTGAGTTAAGTCTTCTATTGAAGGCATATGATTAAGAATGGTATTAACCTGCTATCGTTGCTTTGATTGAAACTCTTCTGCAATTTTATTTGCTTCATGTCATGAAAGTACGTCAGGATCTGGAGTGTTCTTCATGAATTATGAATGGTAATTATGTTAACTCCTTAGAAGAATTTGATACGACAGGTATGGACTCCGTATGGTTAACTATTAAGATTCCAAGGAAAATGAATGACAACAGTAGGTTAGTGGTGGACCATAGTAATGCATCAACGATTCTTTGAATAATGAGCCGATTACAACCGTGAGAGTTGTAGTGTAATGGATGTTGAGATTGGGTACCCCTAATCGGGTTGTGGTGATGTATAAGTTATCGTTGAATAGACTGGTTAAGTAGATTATCTACCTATTGAATATTTATTCCTTCTTATCAATAGAGAGTCGTATTACTATACGAGGAAGGTTGCGATGCAAGCATAGAATTCTAGCAATGATGGTGTCTAGAATGAGATCCCAGATTCGATTTTCGATGTCGAGGGAGTTTCAAAGGTGATTATGTATAAGCTCGAGGAAGAGCATGGGTCCATAGAATGATGGACGGAATAGCAAAAATATTTAAGCATGTAAAATGCGATGCGATAATACTTGATGTTGATATATATATATACATATGTTTTGTTCTCCTATGACAAACCTCTATAGTTCAGAGGTAGGTTCCAAGCCAGATATTTTGTGGCAGTATATTTTTTCATATATGTAATTCTCTTCAATTCGTTCTTTTCTCTTCTTTTCATTTCATATAAACTGAGAAGAACAACCCTTCCAGAAGGGGAGGTATTGCCGAATGACTATCTATCTGTGTGATAGAAGCCGAGTAGGATACCATCTATTGTTTAAATTGTTTGTCAAGTACTAAAGGCTGACCACCTTCTGTACTAACTATGCAATGTAACAAGTGTTCATGATCATAGTGATCTCTCAACAAATTCCTTTACTTCTATATGATTGATCAAATTTTGGAAAATAGAAACAGCTGAAAAAGGAGTAGTAAAGTTATCGTGGTATTCGGAATGGAAACACATTCGTGATACTAAGGTGGACGTGGTTATTAAAAGGTTATAGAATGCTAACGAGCAAAAGTATAACCAGTACAATATTAGGAACGGAAGGTAGTAGCGATTACGAACTGGAAAAGAATGGGTATTGAGAAGCGAAAGCTCTAATGCTAAAAGCTATAATGAGAGTCTGTGCAATAGACTTGAGAGAATTTGGAATGATCACTTAACGCGGATTGAGTTTTCTCACGATAATAGATCGTATGTCAGGTATCGAGATGTCGTCTTATGAGATCTTTGAGGGAAGAAAATGTCGATCTCCCTTATGTTAGGATGAAGTTGTAGAGCGCAAGATGCTCGGACCAGCAGTGGTCCAAAGGACCAAGGATATGATAGATCTAATCAGAGGACGACTGGTAGTAGCCCAAGATGGACATGAGAAATATGTTAATTTGACACGAAAGGACAAAGAATAGCAAATAGGGGACCTAGTAATGTTAAAGGTATCCCTTGGAAAGGATTGATGAGGTTCAAAAAGAAAGGAAAGCTAAGCCTAAGAATTGTTGGACCCTTTGAGGTATTAAGACGTATTGGGAAGTTAGCATATGAGCTAGCCCTACCCCCGAACATGTAGTAAGTTCATAATGTGTTCCACATATCAATGTTAAGGAAGTGTAATTCGGATGCCAGACAAATAGGGGCATATGAGTGCATAGACATGCAACCAGACGTAACCTACATGGAGCAACTAGGAAGGGTTATAGATCAAAAATGGACATATGCTTAGGAGAAGAGTTATCAAACTAGTCAGAGTTTGATGGTAGAACCACAATGTAGGAAAATTACGTAAGAGTTAGAAAGTGCAATGCTAAGAAAATATCCCTACTCATTTTCTATCTGATTCCCGGACGAAATCCTTTTAAGGAGGGGAGACTGTAATAACCCCAATTTTTGGAATTTTTGAAACCCTTATGAATAGTGTTTTGCTGAATAAGAAAACTTTTCATGCCACACTATGTAGGGGTTCTTTTAATGATCTTCTGGGATATTATTAGTACTCTATGTGGTATATAAGTGTATGTAAAGATCGTCAGAATCCAAATCTGAACACTTTGATTTTTCCCAGAAATCTACCAGATACAGAAAGAATTGAGTATAAGGTAACAGGATAAAAAGGATTTAAATTAAAGGATTATAAGAGAGGATCATAAAAGGATTATAATGTATTGAGAAAGGTTAAGGAAACCCAAGTAATAAGATCCAGGGTATGATCCCTCAAACGAGAAACGAGAAACGAGAACGAAAGTTAAGCGAACCGTATAACAGATCAACGGTCATTAGGCAAACAATTAGGAAGTTAATCAAGGAGGTTAGGGATGATGAGGTCATCCAACAAATAAGAAGAGGGCAAGTAAGGGATGATGACATCACAAAGTGACATAAGCATGACATAAGGGGAAGGAGGTGTGGTTGATTTAAAACCACACAAAGTTCAAGGTTAGAAAGGTAATTAACCAAAACTAAAACAAAAACAACCAAGCTAGGCAAAACAAATAAAAAAACACAAAATCATTTCATTCTTCAACATTGCTCTCGGCTTTTCTTCATTTCAAGAAGAAGAATTTCCAAAATTCAAGTTCCAAGCTTCCTTAATTGGTAAGATAATTATCTAGTACTCCTTATGCATAGATATGGCTATCCTATAAGTTTAAGCCTCCAATTCATTCTCAATCTCTTCCAAGAAATCAGTGAAGAAGATAATGAATAGTGATTTCAAGATTTTTAACTTGATTTTTCTTGTTTTTCCTTTAAGATCCAAGCATCCCTAAGACATCTCAAGGCTTCTTAAGGCTTCCTAGCTACTCCAATCACTTCAAGGAAGGTATAACATCTCCAAACCCTAACTTTACTTGTATATTAGGATGATTTTGATTGTTATGGTAAAAGAGTAGCTTGATGCTTGTTGGTTTAGAGTTTGGGTTGGAATGGTAGTGAATTGAATGTTGAAATCTTATTGATTGGTTAAAGGACTTAAGTATAGTTTAAATTCAAGTTTAAGAATAAGTATAAATTGTTAATGTTGAGTTGATTGGGGCTGTTATTATGTAGTGTGGATGGATGTTGGTTGTATGAATGAATTGGGATTGATTGGTGGTTGAATTGGAATGGTATAAAATTGGGAAATGACGTAAACATAGCCGTCGTAATGTCCGATTTACTTTAGACTGCTTTTGTTCATAACATTAGGACCGGAGAACTCCATGCTAGGTTTTGACGATTGCCATATTTAGATAGTTCATGTTACGAGCTTCATTTTGATATGTGGTTCGTTTGATTCCAATGTACGGTTTAGGAGAAACGGCCGTTTTAAGTAACGACGTTTCGCGAACGAATCATTACCCCTCGCCTTACTTTGAAACCTTGGTTAAAGACCTTAAAGGACTAATTGGAGTATGAAACATTTATGTAAAGTGTGTTAGGCAGTTGGTAAGACACTCGCGAAAGAATCGCCTTAAAACTCGTAATGGTTAATTTATTAAAAATGGTGGAGCCGAGGGTACTCGAGCGACTTAAGAGAATCATTAAGCGCAAAGCGAGCGTTAGAGTCTAAATTGGTTAAAGTATAGATTTACAAGTGACTTTGGTTTAATTCCAACTTATATGTTGTTTATAGGTTACCAGACTCGTCCCAAGCCATTTATAACCCCCAGTCGCTCAGGCAAGTTTTCTACACGCTATACTGTTGTTGTGATGTATATATGTATATGCATTGTCTTGTGATAAATGCATGTTGGTTAATTAGCAAATTCTTGCGATATATTGTAGCATGTGATATGGAATATATGCATGTCTATTCCGTAATCTTGATACATATATCTGTTGATTCAGTTGCATAATACCTAGAAATAAGCAGTAGTTGCGTATACCCTTAGTATAGGGGACCCAAAGGTGAACATATTTCTAAACCGGGAGTCGATGTTCCCGAGTATATTATATATATATTTATATATATAGGGATATAGTTTTCAAAACTATTGATCGAATAAGGTTTATTCGATAACTTTATTTTATTTAATGAATATTATTTGAATATTCATTCGACGACTTATGACTCTATTTATTCTATTTAATGATTATTAATTGGATATTCATTTGAGGATGTATGACTCCGTTTATTTTATTTAATGAATATTATTTATAATATTCATTCGAGGTATTATGACTTCGCTTATTATTTAATAATATTCTTTATTTTATTAAAGAATAATGTTTCGATAATCAAACTTATTTTCGATTATTCAAATAAAGATAATACTTTCATATAAGTATATCTTTGGTTATTTAATATCCATTTCAAGTATGAGTTTTAAAACTTCTACTTCGATTATTTATATAAGGATTATCTTTATGAGAATATTATTTAAATAATAATATTCAGATATTTCTAATATATCGGGACTGATTTATTTTAATAAATCAGTAGTACTCCAAACATTCTTAAAAATGTTTTTGAGTCTTCAAAATGATTTTTAAAGTTAGAGTGGACCCCAAAACTCATTTTTATATTTAAGATCTTCCTTTCAAAGGGGATTTAAATACTCGCTCAGAACCTGGGGGATCCGACTCTGTGGTGTATTTTACATTCACAACGTGGTTGCTGTTTTGAGAAAACAATTTGATTACTTGCCCAACGTTCGGGAAGTAAGTCCATCTAATTGAGTCGGCATAAGCGACAGGCCGGGGTACGGTCTATCAAAGTGTAAGTGGCTGGGTGACAGTCCATCAATGCGTAAGAGGCCGGGTGGCGGTCCAGCACAAGGTCCTTATGTGGCCAGGGTGATGACCGGTGGGGGATTCATCCATCTACTAGTAGAAAAGGTTACTTATTGGTATCTTTGCCTGATCAGCAAGATATCAGGTTTATGCCAAGGTTTTCTCCTTTCCAAAATTCATTGGATATTGCAACTCTGTTTATAATTTTCATAACAGAGGTTTTCAAGGAGTGTATGAAATGTATATATATATATGTATATATATATATATATATATATCGGGACTTAATGAAGTATCTCATAACTTCATTATTTATAATGATATTTCAAGGATTGAATCTATTCAAGTCTTATCTTGTAGTCTCATCTGGGTGATGAACTTTTGAAACTGATTATAACTTGAACGGTGGTAGTTCAAGTAGTATTCGGATATAAGTATATTGGAGTATCTTGTAACTTCATCTTTTAAACTTATATCTAGTAAATGATTATCTTGTGCATGTCAAACATTTTCGGAAAAACGTTGAGACAAGGTTAGATATATGAGATCACCTTGCAACGATATTTTATACAGTTATAAACGGGAACTCTATGTATATTATACATGTCAGAGGACTTCAAAGATTGTGAAAAGTATATATGTACATATATACTGAATATTTTGCGACTTGGTCGTGGTAAGATATCAAACTTGGTTCATTTCTTCTTGACCAAGACTTTCATGAGTACTATGAGAATGCTCATATATTGTAAATCATTATACATATTATTTTGGTGGGCTTGTTGCTCACCCTTGCTTCTTCTTTCATCACACAACATCAGCTAGACAAGATGAACAAGACCAAGCTTCCAATTCGCAAGCGGTTAGAAAATGTTCCGCAGTTTTCTGGAAGCGTTGATGCCGCCGTAGCTGAGGTAGGAGCTACCAATAGGCTAGGTTTTCAACTATTGATGAACCAGATTTATGTGTATTTATGAATTGTAATAATGGCAAAGAAATGTAAATTTATTCAGAAACCCTTTTAAGGTGTATTGGCATATAATTGTGGAATAAAACGACTTTTGATTATTTTTGGATATTCATATCTGAGACTATAACTTGTGGTGTGTGTGTTTATGGTCAAGTCACAGTATAGAATAGTTGATTATTTATTAAGATTGGGTGTTATTAAGGGAAATGGAACTCGTGACAACCCGGATCCTCGACCCCGGATTTGGGGGTGTTACATTTTCGGTTCTCGAGGCTGGGGGTTATTGTAGAAGTTGAAGAAGTCGGTTCATTACATGGGTGTCTTGATTTTGATCTTGGTTTTGAGTTTCTTCTTCGGGGTGATTTGGTGAAGCGGCCATTTGATAATCCTAATGAGCAATTATTTAGCAATACGATAGCATGGCATATATAGTAATAATGATTATTTTAGGAATAGTTTTACGAGTTATAAGTTTTACCCATTTGCACATGCAATCCTATTACTACATAATTCGCTCACCGGTTGGGGTTCTCACATGACATAAGGTATATTATCACAAAGGTGTTAAATATAATTGTTTGCAAAAACATGGTATGCAAAATAGTTTATGAAACTCAGGGATTCACAATATGAAATAAGGTATATAGATAAATAACTTGAGTACAACAATGTTCTGGAAATGAAATACAACAATATAGCATGGTTAATCAGAGGAAAAACTGGAAAATATCCCCTATCTACCCCTAAATTCTACCTAGCTACCACTGATACAATCAACACTGAGTTCTGAATCACAATACAACATAAAGGGATCCCGACATCTGACCAAGTATCCCAAAGCCTACCGGTGCTGAGAAAATACAACTACTACGGGCTCTACTAGATGCTCGTCTGAACTCACATCCCAAATTAACATGGCAATCAAGAACCTCCCTCAACACAAAAGCATCCAACGCACTATCTTATGAACTCTACGGGCCTCAGCCTCAGCATCACTGCAAGAAGGTCCCTCCTCCAAACATCTACAGTCAACCTGCCCACCATCTCAATACGAATATGCCACTCGGGCTCTGGCACCAACATCTGCAACCTAGACTCTTGGGCCAACCTGTCTACTAGAGATCTTAACTCAGGTATGCGAGCAAACACAAAGTCACGGTCTCAGGATAGCTCATCACCAACATGGGCAGGCACGGGTACAACATGCACTCTATCAGGAGCTGGGGACTCAGGCATTGGAGCTGGGGAATCTACCCTAACCACTAAGGAATCAGGTGCTGGTATTAGGGGAAAAACATGCATAGGGGCAATACTGTCCTTAGACAGAACCTCCCCAGGGTCTGAACTAATATACTGGGGCTTTGCAGGTGATCCCCGTAACAAACTATCCTCATAATCAACATCACTACCACTATGAGGGTCATGAGATAAAACATAAAACAATAGTCAAGAAACAACAGTAGGGTTAAATAAAACCTCCAACTGACTCGATGCCCTAACTCTGGTTACCACCTTAACCTATTCACTTTACTTAGACTATACCTAATAGTCTAACTCAACTCTATATGAGTCGAACACTCTAGTAATACTTAATTACCCAAAATACCTTTTTATCCTAACTTGTCTTAGGGACTAAATCCTGTAGCTCTGATACCAAACTGTGACGCCCTCAAACTCGGGGTTAGGAATGAGGACCCACAATACCAATTAACTAATATAATAAAAGCAGAAATATAATAAATTCTGAAGCTAACATGATCTAAATAGGATAAAGTATGAGACAAGATTACAACTACAAACTAAAATAATATTATTACAACCCTTAATATAATTAAAACCAAATTATTCGATTACGACTTGGAATCGACAAATAACCCAAAAGTATCTGATTCAACTATTACACTTCCCACCAACTTATTGTCACTTGCTCGCACAACATATACCTGATCTGGCATCTAAAATCCCACGACATGATAGGGACCGCCAGGATTGCTCTTGCGAGCGGCGCGCCTAAGTCTGGCCATCTTCTTTCTTAACTGCCATTGTTAAATCACACAAATAAATGAGCAAATGAGCTCAGCAATTAACTATATAAGCAGTTCTAAATATCAACATAATCAACAATATCTGAGGCATTCTATTTCAATAAACTAGGTGGCAGCATTCTATCAGTTTCTAGGGAAGTGTTCTAAAGGAAGGTTTCAAAGCTTTTAAGATTCAAGTTCGAATAATCAGTGGTTCTAAAGCTCAATTGATAGGGTTCTCAGAGAGTTTCACAATTTGAGAGATAAATCGCTTTAAGCTACGGGCATCAATATAAAAGTTAAGTGACAGGGTTCTCAAATAAGATTCTCAGAATTTTAAGGAAGTTTCAATTCAAACTAGTCAACTTCAAATCAAAAGAAAAGCACAACGCTTGTTGCAACATTTATAAAACTTTTATTTTCATTACTTAACAACAAAGAACCCTTGATTGGAATATCCATCTTTTAAGTATAATACGGGTGATCAACCCGTACTGACCTCCATCCGGTCATTAAGGTACCTATGGCATTATTTCAACCTTATATTGGACTAGCCCCACTAGTCTTTTACGTGACTAGACTAGTCCCACTAGTCTCTTACGTCTCTATCCAATCCTTTAGGAATTCATTTGGAAAACCTTTATGTTGGAATACAAGGAAGTTTGGCTAAATTTATTTTAACTTTACCGATATGTGAAATCGTTTGAACTCATTCAAGTCGAAAGTCATTCTTAAGTTCAATTCAAGAATTCAAGGAAAATGAACAAATTGGAAATAAACAGGGCTTGTAAGTTAAGGAAATGATCAAACGTTATACAGGGTATAGTAAGGTCGTGACCAAGATAGTTCCGAAGAACGATGCATAAAAAAAGCACAAATGATTATCAAAGGAATCTAGGTTAACAAGGTATGAAATATGAAAGGTATGAAATATGAAAGGTTCCTAAGTGCAACTCTTAGGTGACATCGAATGGTACTAAGTGACAATGATCCACCTTCCACTCAAAGTTTGACACTCAAATTACTACACTGGAATCTAAGTTCCTAAATCTAACTTGTGCACTTGGAATGGCACCAAGGCCTAACCTTGGCTTCCTTAGGCCTACTCTCAAAGATGGCTCTCCCCTGTCCTAGTGACAATCAAACTGCCCTGATTTGAACTCACTTTATACTCTTGGTTTTAACTCTAAACCTTCAAACTATGGCTTGAAAAACCTCCCACATACTGCCTAGTATCAATTATAAACAAAGTCTAATGAGGTCCTACCAATGACATCACTTTCTAAGCTTAAAAGTGCTCATCACTCAAATTGTCTCTGTTCTGACCAGAAGTCATGATTCGACTTGTGCACCTAACTAAATGGGTTTATTTCTTACATTTAAAGCTTCTGGGATCAACTATAGGTCAATTCCTAACTTATGATGGCTTGGGCCTCCAAATTCCCAACAAATTCTCATTCAAAACTCTCCTACAAACTAGTGCAAATTTCTGGAAAATGACAAACCTTATACTAACCCTTCCACCTTAACTCCCACTTATAAACCAAGAATCAAATCAATCAATCAAGCTTATCTACTATACTTACTCTCCTAAATTCACAAGTTATCTAAAGGTTGAGATCATTCGATCCCCCTATGCACAAAAAACCGAATATATACTCAAAATAACAAAACCATTAATTAAATCACACTTTCAAGTACTTAAGCATAAACCGAGCACAAATCATAACATGCAAATATAATACCAACTATATATACTCAGTAAACATCTTGACATACTCTTTTTTATCAAAATAAGGCTTTATCTCTTATATGCAAATCAAATCAAGAATCAAAATCTCATAAATTATGACATGCATTCACTAATTCGATTTTAACCAAAAATATACTAATAGTACTTTGGTTTTGTTCCAAAAATATTGACATGCAACCTTATCAAGATCATACTTGTATAAAATTTATAATATGCAAAGGTTTTATACCAAGACAACCACCATATAATCATGATTTAAGCATATAACAATCAAAACTCAAAATACAACATAAGCTACTACTCCATTCAGCTCCTTTGGAGTCATAGCCGAATTGATGAGGGAGAAATGGCACATGTATGTGAGTAATTCTTATATTATTTTTCCCTTCACAACCCTTATGCTAATTTAACTCTTTAGTTTGATCCTTAAGTTTATAAGAACTAAGGTTTTCCACTTGAGTTTGAACTTACCTTTTACATGAAACACCAAATCATCCAATAAACATGTATATGTCTACACAAATATGTATGGAAGGAGTTTATTAAATTTAGGAAGGTGAAATTACACTTGAAATCTTGATTTTTGGAAATGAAAATTAAGAAGAGTGTGTTTGTGTGTGTGTGTGCTTCGGCCGCGAGTGAAGAAGGAGAAGAGAGGAGAGAGTGTTTTTGGAGTACAAATGAGAGAAAATAATTCACTTTGGTGTTTTATTTGTTGAAGAATGATAGTGGAGGGAGCAATAACCATCTTTTCCTTCTCTCTTCAACTAACACCATTTGCATGCAAGGTTATTATGGTACTTTGGCTAGGTTGAATGACTTAGTGGAGTATGAAATGACACAATTATCCTTGTTTTGAATTGTGAGTAGAAATGCATGCAAGGGTAATTATATAGTCTAATAATTATTAATCTAATTAATTACAAAGAATATATTTTATAAATAAAACTACAAATCCATAAATGACAAGAGTGACATCATAAAATAGCTTAGAATTTTAGAATTTAATAAAATACAATTCAAAATTTATTAATAAAAATAATTTTAAAAATGATTTTTCTAAGATAATAAAATGCATTTTATAACTTATATAAATAGCAAATAATGTATTTCTTGTTTTTAAATTTTTTAATAATACCACACAATTATTTGGCAACAATTAAATCATAAATATATATATATATTCACAAATTAAACCTATATACTTATATATATATATCAATTAAAGGATAATAAAATACCGGTTATGACATCCTCTCCCCCTTAAAGGATTTTATCCCCAGAATCTAAGGAAAATAGGTGAGGGTACCGGACTCGCATTTCTGAGTCTAATTCCCATGTCGATTCTTCGACTTTGGGATTTCTCTAAAGTACTCTTACCATCTTTACCGACTTATTTCTAAGACTCTTTTCTTGCCAGTCAAGTATTTTGACAGGTTGCTCCACATATAACAAATCTTTCTGAATTTCTAACGGCTCATACTCTATCACATGTTGAACATCCGGATTATACTTTTTAAGCAAAGACACGTGGAATACATTATGAACATGCTGATATTGAGGCGGTAGAGTTAGCTCATAGGCTACTTTTCCTAATTGATTTAGAATCTCAAAAGGACCAATATAATGAGGTGTCAATTTTCCCTTTTTACCAAATCGGGTTAAACCCTTCCATGGTGACACTTTCAATAATACGGCTTCACCTACTTGGAAACTCACATCCTTTCGGGAGGGATCTGCATACTTCCTTTGTCTGTCTTGAGCAGCAGTTAGTCTTTTCTGATTTAAGGCGTCCATTTCCTTTATTTGCTAAACCAATTCAGGATTAATAACTTTTCCTTCTCCTACCTCTCCCAATTTGTCGGGATCTGAATTTTCTTCCATATAAAGCTTCATATGGAGGCATTCCGATACTGGAGTGGTAACTGTTGTTGTATGAGAATTGTACAAGTGGTAGGTGATCATCCCAACTTCCTGCGAAATCAATTGCACAACTGCGCAACATGTCTTCGATTGTTTGAATAGTTCGCTCACTTTGACCGTCAGTTTGTTGATGATATGCTATGCTCATATTTAGATTCTTG
Organism: Apium graveolens; assembly: GCF_009905375.1. Taxonomy (NCBI): domain Eukaryota; kingdom Viridiplantae; phylum Streptophyta; class Magnoliopsida; order Apiales; family Apiaceae; genus Apium; species Apium graveolens. The sequence continues at coordinate 222,540,541 of NC_133654.1, forward strand.
CCCAAACTTTCCTGAAACTGTCTCCAGAATCTTGAGTTAAATCATGGATCTCGATCCGAAACTATCGATACCGGTACGCCGTATCGTAACACAATTTCGCGCATGTACATATGCACCAACCTATCCAATGAAGTCTTCTCGTTGATTGTAAGAAATGTGCCAATTTTGTGAGGCGATCAACTATAACCCATATGGCGTCATGTCCGGATTTTGTTTGAGGCAGTCCCACTATGAAATCCATGGTGATATTTTCCCATTTCCACTCAGGAATCTTCATTGGCTGAATCAATCCACTTGGTATTTGATATTCTGCTTTTACTCTTTGATAAGTGTAGCACTTAAAGACCCATTCTGCAATCTCTCTTTTCATATTTGGCCACCAAAATTTCTTTTTCAAATCCTGGTACATCTTGGTGCTCCCTGGGTGAATCAGAAATTTCGAGTTGTGTGCTTCCTGTAGTATCTCATTCTTCAATTCAATCACTTGAGGAATCCAAATCCTTGATGAAAATCTTAATATTCCTTGCTGATCCTTTTTCGTACATACTTCTTCTCCCATCAATTTATTATTCACTTGACTCATTACTCCTTCTTGACATTTCTTTATCCTCTATAACAGTTCTGGATGAAAAGTCATGGCATAACAAATATCTTTTAATGTCCCATAATGTTAGGACAAAAACACGCGCTAATATTCACGCAAGTATACGGGATCACAAGTAATATAAAATTAATTCTAGTTCATTCCCACAGAGACTGGTTTTGATTAATTTCAATTAATGCACTTATGCAATAATGGTATGGTTATTATTCAATGCTAAGACGATTAACAAATTGAGATTGTTTATAACTATATAAATTATACTAAAGAACATTAACTAAGAGATTGAAAGGAATTGATTACTATATGACACAAACATGGGATTCTAACTTCATTACTACTTCATTCAATAGCCTTTTTGTTCTCAACCTTAACATGCAGTGGTGATGACACTAATTAGATAACACAAAACTAGTAAACGCCAACTTTCATTGTATGAATACCCTACCACCAGACATCCAATAAAGAGATAGAAGCTGAATAGACACCAATTATATTGAGACCCTATATGTCTATAGAATTTGACAACATAACGGTTTAATGCACAAGATATCTATCATGATTACATAGGGAAACTAAGATGGTTAAAATTACCTACGAATCATGCATATCAAATACATGAACCTATGCTAGCATGACAAGTTCTAAACCCCTAAATTCACTTTCGCGTCATTAGAGATTAACACGCTATCTTATAAGTTCGTGATGCTCATAAGACGAATAAACATAACCAATACTAGGATATCATACAATTACCACACACTAAGGTATCGACACAATTTAACTAAAGAAATCCATAAGTAAATCCGCTAGAACCCCACGATAACGATTAGCCCATAATCGGACTTATCATCAATGTGGGTTCCGATGAAAGCATAGTATAACAAACGTAGTCTTTATACCGAATAAATAATTAACCAAGTACATAACAAGAGTATAGGTTCACAAATAAGAAAACTAGCATCCAAGATTACAACTTTAAACAAAAAATCACAAGAATAAACTAGATCCTCTTCGCCTTGGTTGAATTGTGCTATACGGTCTTCTTACGTCTTCTCCTTAAACTCTGGTACGTCTTGTAATGAAAAATGATCTTAAGTTAACATAATATAGTAGCACATGCAGATTAGAAGTCTAGAAAATCAGAATTGTAGTAGAAACATGATTCCTGGAAATCGACCCGGCGCGGGCGCGCCGCAATTCTGCATCTTTGGCGCGGCCATGCGCTACTACAGCGCGGGCGCGCTGACCTTCTGGAAAATCTTTATTTTTTTATATTTTTGGCTGGTTTGAGTTAGCAATCCTCGAACAATCTTCTTGAGTACCATCCTAATACCAATTTAGCACCAAAACAATGTTAAATCTCCAGATTCTTTTATTTATGCCTGAAATGCAAAAACACTACAAAACACATTAAATACACAAATAACTCGAGTACAAAAGATCAATTCAAGCCTTTATAGAGCATTCTAATTGGACATAAATGCCACTTAACACACCCCAAAACTTGAACCGATGCTTGTCCTCAAGCATAAACAAACTTAAAGAACAAGAAATAAAAATGCATGAATGCAAACTATATGAATGCAACGATCCCCATAGAATAACTTAACCAACCAACAAGCAACATCTCCAAAAATACAGTTGTTCGCACAAGTTCAATTAAATCTCATAAATCAATTCACAAACCAGAAGCGTGTGTGTGTAAGTGCTTACATATATACTATCGCAACTAGATCAATAATCATGACTGACTACTCATCAAGGCAATCACAAGGTTATAAATAGAATAAAAAGCTAAACTCAAAATGACTTATAACACTTGAATTCTTATATCAGAGTTATACATGAATTCATGCTTTTATTCATAACACATAAATAACACAAATATGCTTATTTGACTGTGCAATGAGTGAGGTCCACAGAAGACTTATACAATAATACCCATGTAGCGAGTGTTAGGTTAGTGGATCCCAGACTATAAAAGCCTTAGGTCACTAGGCACAAAGTCCCCTAAGAACTTAATAACTCGGGTATTAAAGAGCCCACTTGTGATCAATTATGCATAAACATATTTTTTTTCATGAATTCTGAACGAGTGCGTTTCGCTCCATCTCGTTCAACCCTAGACTACTCATATAAAATAAGCCGGCTACTAGCCATTTGACACCTAGCCACAAAAACTAGCAATGAAATCTAATTTTTCCAAATTTTAAATGTCCATATTATTTTATCATTAAGAGAATATCTTAAATTTTAAATATAAATAAGTGATTAAACCTCGACAAACAAATAAACTATGATCATGATCTAGCACGCAAGCAACCTACAAGACTTAGTGAAATTTATTGCTTCTAGCATGCAAATCAATTCGATAAGACTTAACATTCCTCTATACGACATCACTACACTAGCATCAATATCACAAATTAATCGGAAAAGCAAACTTAAGGGATCATGTTATAATGTAAATACATGAAACTATATGCAACATACTAATAAAAAAATAAAATAAAAAATAAATAAAACTACTACATGGCAATCATGCAACTATATGAACTAAACTATCATGAATATGCAAACTATATGAGACACACTCAAACATATATTCCTTAACTACTACCCCCAAACTTAAAATATTCACTGTCCTTCGTGAACGTAATAGTAAGGAAACATACATACTTACTCAGAATCAGGGTCATCACCCTCATGGGGTGGTATGTCAGGAGTTTCTGGAGGCGGGTACACATCATCCTCACCGAATACTGGCCACTGAATATCAACTCCTGTGGCTCCGAATGTAGTCCACAACGCCTGGGTAAGGTCCTGTGCAAATTGACTATGGATGTCATGCATCGCATCCATCCTCCTCATCAAGCGCCTATACTGCGCTGAACTCAAACCAGCACTACCCTGTGCTTCCTGCTGCTGTTGCTGTGACTGCTGCTGCCATGAAGGACCGACCTCACCTAACTCAGCTCTCCAACTGCTCTACTCGCCTGAATTATTCTACCAGCATATGCCTGAGGGGATGGCCTTCCACCTGGAAGATGGTCATAAGAATAACCAAGCCCCTTAGGATCGGGCTTCCCACCATACCACTCCTGCATACTCAACAACATCGAACTATCAATCGGGGCACTCGGAAGCTGCAGCTGCTCGTGTGGGGGCCAATGAACGCCAACCGCTATACACAGCTTCCTCACAATGGACGCATAGGGTATAGAACCCATAGTACTCCCTCGTAAAAACCTCAGAATACCATGATGAATCACCATCCCGAGATCCACATAGTCTCCCTGAAGAATCCCCCACAACAACCGTGCACGCTTCACATTAACATCATGCACGTGAGAAGATAGCATGATATTGGCACAAATAAAGGAATTTCATGCACGTGCAAACCTGTTCATGCACGAGGCAGGGAAAGTAGCATACTCGTTCGTGCGCTTCTTGAACTTCCAGTGAGTCTCAGGCACACACAAGGCAGCAACGATCAAATCCAAGTTAAAATCATCCCCCTTCTTCTCATTCTAATTCTCCTACTCTGGCTGTCTCTTGGGCTGTTCAATCACCCTCCGAATCGCCTCAGCACTATAGTCCACAGTCAACCCCCTCACCACAGTAAAACCGTTCTTCTCCGCCTTTATATTCGCGTAAAACTCGCGAACCACACTCATAGGTACCGCAGCTGGTGCCTCATAAAAAGTTATCCAACCCATCTCTACGATCATCTCCAACAACTTACCATCCCTACCCGATGGCATAAAAACTCGCTCCTTGGCTATGGGCTTCGAAAGCAGCCTCGCATACTCCACCTCAGCTTCCGGAGTTGAAAACCCAGGCCTCACACCACCAACACTAGAAGAATCCGTGGTGCTGCTGCTAACTTGGGTTCGTTGTCTTTTGGGTGCCATTGGAAGTGAATAAGAGAGAATAAGAGATGTGTGTGAATAAGAGATTTGTGTTTGAGAATTTGAGAAGTGATGGAGAAGTTTGTGTATAAGTATGTGTATATATAGGAATTTAGGAGAGAATTAGTTATGAAAAAGAAGTGGGAATTGATTATGGGAATAATGGGAGTAATGGGTTGATTGAAATTGATTTGGAGAGGGAAATATGGGAGGTGGAAGAGTAAAATTCGGGTTTGAATTAATTTTGTATTCAATTTTTTGATTTTATATTTCTTTCAGCTTCAGGGGACCAGTGCGGCCGCACGCCATCCTAGCGTGGGCACGCCGTGCTTCTGTCAATCCAGCGCGACCACCCCGCAAGGTAGCACGGGCGCGCGCAGTCTCAGGAAAATCAGCGCGCCCCCCGCACATCTCAGCGCGGGCGCGCCGTGCCTCTGTAGTTGACACTGAAAAATTTTCTTTTTCAGATTTTTTGTGTTTTTCTTCTTTTCTTCTTCCTCTATCTACTAATGTACAACAAACTTGGGTTGCCTCCCAAGAAGCGCTTGTTTTACGTTGTTAGCTTTACGTAGAAACCCGAGATCAAGTAGATAATAAAACGGAACTAACCACCTCACGGGTTGCCGTATCCTTATAGTAATGCTTCAACCTATGTCCATTCACTTTGAACGCTTGGCCTGGATCATTCTCAAAAATCTCCACCGCTCCATGTGAAAACACAGTTTTGATAACAAACGGCCCTGACCACCTCGACTTCAATTTTCCAGGAAAAAGACGGAGACGAGAGTTGAATAAAAGAACTTGTTGCCCCAGCACAAATGATTTAAGCACAAGACCCCTATCGTGCCACCTCTTGACTTTAACCTTATACATTTTGTTGTTCTCATATGCTTGAAGCTGAGACTCGTCGAGTTCATTCAATTGAAGCATTCTTTTCTTACCAGCTGCATCCAAATCAAGGTTTAACTTCTTCAAAGACCAACTTTGTGCTTGAGCTCCACAGGCAAATGACATCCCATACTATAAACTAACTGAAACGGCGATATGCCAAGTGGAGTCTTATATGTTGTTCGATATGCCCAAACAACTTCATCTAGCTCTAAAGACTAATCCTTTCTCGATGGACACACAACTTTCTCTAGAATACGCCTGATCTCTCTGTTAGACACCTCAGCTTGACCATTTTTCTAAGGATGGTAGGCTGTAGTAATGCGATGATTCACATTATATCTTTGCATCATAGCAGTGAACTTGCGATTGTAGAAATGTGATCCCTCATCACTAATTATGACTCTTGGAGTCCCAAATCTTGTGAATATCTGCTTATGAAGAAAATTTAGCACTACCTTCGCATTATTTATTGGAAAAGCCTTGACTTCAACCCAGTTTGAGACATAATCAACCGCCAACAAGATAAAATGATTATTGCAAGATGAGACAAATGGCCCCATGAAGTCAATTCCCCAAACATCAAAGACTTGAACTTCGAGAAGCACATTAAGAGGCATCTCATCCCTATTGGACATATTACCCACACGCTGGCAGCGATCACACTTCAATACAAATTGATGCGCATCCTTAAACAATGTAGGCCAGAAAAATCCTTCTTGGAGGATACGAGCTGCTATTTCTCTCCACCATAGTGGCCTCCATAAACAGTCGAATGACAGTCTCGCAGGACCCCCCCGTTTCGCTGTACAGAATATATCTCCTGATGATTTGGTCAGCTCCTTGCCTAAACAGAAATGGCTCATCCCACATGTACCACTTCACCTCATGTAGAAACTTCTTCCTTTGAGCAAAAGACAAGTCTGGAGGTAAAATATTAGTCACAAGGTAGTTCACAATGTCTGCAAACCACGGTTCTTCTTCTTGCACTCTAAACAACTGCTCATCGGGAAAAGACTCGTTAATTAATGTCTTATCCTGTGAAGTTGCACTTGGATCTTCCAAACGAGAGAGATGATCAGCGACTTGATTCTCCGTACCTTTCATGTCCTTGATCTCTAACTCAAATTCCTGAAGTAAAAGAACCCATCGAATCAGTCTAGGCTTCGAGTCCTTCTTCGAGACGAGATATTGAATAGCAGCTTGATCAGTGAAAACTGTCACCTTCATCCCAAGCAAATAAGATCGAAACTTCTCAAAACCGTAGACAATAGCCAATAGCTCTTTCTCAGTAGTAGTATAGTTCAGTTAAGCACCATTAAGGGTCTTACTAGCATAGTAGACCACATGAAATATGTTGTTCTTTCTCTGTCCAAGAACTGCTCCAACTGCATAGTCGCTTGCATCACACATCATCTCAAAAGGTTCATCCCAATTAGGTGCAGTTATGACAAGTGCCGTGATTAAATTCTTCCTTAAGATCTCAAAAGCAGCAAATCACTCGTCATCAAACTTGAAAGGGACATCTTTCTCAAGAAGATTGCACAAGGGTTTAGAGATTTTAGAGAAGTCCTTGATGAACCGCCTATAGAAACCCGCATGACCAAGAAAGCTGCGAACTCCCTTAACAGAAATTGGTGGATGAAGGTTTTCGATAACCCCCACCTTGGATTTGTCCACCTCAAGACCTTTACTATAGACCTTGTGCCCAAGAATAATGCCCTATCGCATCATAAAATGACATTTTTCCCAGTTGAGAACCAGATTGGTCTCAACACGCCTTTTAAGAACGGCGCCAAGATTTTGCAAGCAAGCGTCAAAAGAATCACCAAACACAGAGAAATCGTCCATGAACACCTCCACATTCTGACCAATCATATCAGATAAGACAACCATCATGCATCTCTGAAATATGGCAGGTGCACCACACAACCCAAAAAAACTCTTCTGAAGGTAAAAGTCCCAAATGGACATGTGAAAGTATTCTTTTCCTGATCCTCTAGAGCAATACAAATCTGATTATAACCCGAATAGCCATCCAGAAGACAGTAGTACTCATGCCCAACCAATCTGTCAAGCATCTTATCAATAAACGGAAGAGGGAAATGATCCTTCCTTGTGGCCTTGTTCAGCTTCCTGTAATCCATGCAAACTCTCCACCCCGTGACTGTTCGAGTAGGAATGAGCTCATTCTTTTCATTAGCAACAACGGTGATACCTCCTTTATTCGGCACACACTGAACTGGACTCACCCAAGAACTGTCAGAAATGGGATAGATGATCCCTGCATCTAGCCATTTATGGATTTCTTTCTTCACAACTTCTTTCATGATCGGATTAAGTCTGTTGCTCAATAGTAGGCTTGCCACCTTCTTCTAGCAGAATTTTATGCATACAATAAGAAAGGCTGATTCCCTTGATATCTGCTATAGTCCATCCAATTGCCGACTTGAACTCTCTCAGAATTCTTAAGAGCTTTTCCTCATCACTACCTGAAAGGTCAGATGCAATAATAACAGGAAAAGTAGATGCATCACCTAAAAAAACATACCTTAAGTGCTCAGGCAATGGTTTAAGCTTAAGTGTAGGAGCTTCCTCAATAGATGGCTTAAGGCGCTTTGCAGATTTGTTCAACTCTTCCAATCCAAGAGATTCAAAAGGCATATCTAGCCTTCGCTTCCAAGGAGAAGCATTCAAATACTGTAACTGTTCATCACCTTCATCATCTTCACTATCTGAATTCCCCAACAAGGCCTTCTCTAAGGCATCAGACCTTAGCATTTGATCAACTTCTGAAGTAAACACAGAATCGATCAACTCCACTTTTAAGCGCACTCTTCATTTTCAGTCAGGAATTTTATGGTATTAAAAACATTGAACGTCACATCCTGATCCAACACACGCATAGTAAGTTCACCCTTCTGCACATCAATCAAGGTTCAGCCAGTAGCCAAGAATGGTCTTCCCAAGATTATGGGAATCTTCTTATCCTCCTCGAAATCAAGAATTACAAAATCAGCATGAAAGATGAGTTTATCCACCTTGACCAAGACATCATCCACAATGCCTCGTGGATATGTAATAGAACGATCGGCCAACTGCAAGGTCATATAAGTAGGCTTTGGATCAGGTAAGTCCAATTTATTGAAGATTGACAAGGGCATCAGATTGATTCTAGCTCCCAAGTCACATAAGCATTTGTCAAATGACACTTTTCCAATGGTACAAGGAATAGTGAAGCTTCTAGGATCTTTAAGCTTCGGAGGCAAATTTTGTTGTAGCACAACACTACATTCCTCCGTAAGTGCAACTATCTCTAAGTCATCAAGCTTCACTTTCCGAGAGAGAATAACTTTTATAAACTTCGCATAACTAGGCATCTGTTCAAGAGCTTCAACGAAAGGTATATTGATATGAAGTTTCTTGAACACCTCCAGAAACTTCTCAAACTGCTTATCCAGCTTTTTCTTCTGCAGCCTCTTAGGAAAAAGAGGTGGAGGATAGATCTGTTTCTCCCCTGTATTATCCTCATGAGGAGTGTGTTCCACAGTAGTCTTCCTTGGTTCCACTTCTGCTTCCTTCTGCACTTCTTCCTCATTCATAGCTTCATCTCCCGAAACTTGAGATTTTTCGGGATTTGCAACCTTCCCAGACCTTAATGTAATTGCCTTAACCTGCTCCTTAGCTTCCCTCTTTCCTGGAACTTCAGTATCACTAGAGAGTGTACCAGGTTGACGATTAAGCAAGGCATTGGAAATCCGCCCAATTTAATTCTCCAAGGTCTTGATAGACACCGCTTGGCTCTTGCACATGAGCCTCAACTCCTCCAATTCAGATTTTTCATTAGACTATTGCAGCTGGAGTTGTTGTCTTGGTACATATTGTGGTTGCTGAAAACCAGGAGGTTGTATTTCTTTGCTGCATACTGCTGATAAGGCTTCTGAACCGCATTTTGAGTATTGCTCCAGCTGAAGTTAGGATGATTGTGATTGTTGGGATGATAGGTGGCTGGAACAGGCTGTTGCGACCTCTGAAAGTTGCTCAAAAATTAAGCTGATTCACTAGAAATAACACACTGCTCTGTCTCATGGGCACCAACACAAAGCTCACAGACACTAGTGATCTAATTAACTCCACAATTAGTTAAAGAATCCACCTTCATCGTCAAAGCCTTAAGCTGAGCAGCTATAGCAGTAGCTGCATCTACCTCCAGAATGCCTGCTACCTTTCCTTAAGGTAGCCTCTGAGTTGGGTTCTGGTATTCATTGGCAGCCATCAACTCAATCAATTCATAAGCTTCATCATAGCTTTTAGCCCATAAGGCTCCTCCTGATGCTGCATCAAGCATGGGTCTAAAATTAGCACCCAATCCATTATACAAGCAGTTAATAATCATCCAGTCAGGCATCCCATGGTGAGGACACTTTCTAAGCATTTCTTTGTAGCAATTCCAAGCCTCACATAAAGTTTCTCCAGATTGTTGAGTAAATTGAGTAAGTGCATTTCTGATTGCAGCAGTTTTCGCCATAGGAAAGAATTTAGTTAGGAACTTTATAGCAAGATCCTCTCATTTGGTGATAGACCTTGGTGGTAGGGAATATAACCAGCACTTAGCTTTTTCCCGCAAAGAGAATGGGAAAAGCCTCAACTTAATAACATCTTCAGAAACTCCATTGAACTTGAAAGTATCGCAGATCTCGATGAAATCTCTGATGTGCATGTTGGGGTCTTCTGCGGAGAACCCCCAAACTGAATTGAGTTCTGTATCATCTGAATCATGCTCGACTTGATCTCAAAGGTATTAGCCGAGATGGCTGGCCGGACAATGCTAGACTGAATATCATTAATCTTTGGTTAAGAGTAATCCATCAAAGCCTTCGTATTCGCTTCTGGTTCTCCCATTGCAATAAGAGCTTCTTTTTCAACTTTCTCCTCGACAAGAACTTCCTCAAAAACTTCCTTAGCTACTACAACTTCTTCCTCAGCTTGATCCAGTGTTCTCTTATGAGACCGAGAATGTGTATGCATACACGCTCGGTAGAGTACCTGAAACACGACAAGGAAATAAGTAAGTAATAATGTCCGAGTCAATGAACTTTAATGATCACTGATGACAAAAACATAAACTAAAAATTAACACCGAGTCTCCGGTAGCGGCGCCAAAAACTTGTTAGGACGAAAACATACGCTAATATTCACGCAAGTTTACGCAATCACAAGTAATATAGAATTAATTCTAGTTCGTTCCCACATAGACTGGTTTAGGTTAATTTCTATCAATGCACTTATGCAATAATGGTATGGTTATTATTCAATATTAAGACGATTAAAAAATTGAGATTGTTTATAACTAAGATTAACTATAGATTATACTAACAAATTGAGATTGTTTATAACTAAGATTAACTATAGATTATACTAAAGAACATTAACTAAGAGATTGAAAGGAATTGATTACTATATGACACAAATATGAGATTCTAACTTCATTACTACTTCATTCAAGCCTTTTTGTTCTCAACCTTAGCATGCAATGATGATGACACTAATCAGATAACACGAAACTAGTAAACGCCAACTTTCATTGTACGAATACCCTACCACCAGACATCCACTAAAGAGATAGAAGTTGAATAGACACCAATTATATTGAGACCCTATATAGCTATAGAATTTGATAACATAACGGTTTAATGTACAAGTTATGTATCATGATTAGATAGGAAAAGTAAGATGGTTAAAATTACATACGAATCATGCATATCAAATACATGAACCTATGCTAGCATGGCAAGTTCTAAACCCCTAAATTCACTTTCGCGTCATTAGAGATTAATACGCTATCTTATAAGTTCGCGACGCTCATAAGACGAATAAGCACAACCAATATTAGGATATCATATAATCACCACAAATTAAGTTATTGAAACATTTTAACTAAAGAAATCCATAAGTAAATCCGCCAGAACCCCACGATAACGATTAGCCCATAATCGGACTCATCATCAACATGGGTTCCGATGAAAGCATGGTATAACAAACGTAGTCTTTATACTGAATAAATAATTAACCAAGTACGTAACAAGAGTATATGCTTACAAATAAGAAAACTAGCATCCAAGATTACAACTTAAAATAAAGAATCATAAGAATAAACTAGATCCTCTTCGCCTTGGTTGAATTATGCTATACGGTCTTCTTGCGCCTTCTCCTTAAGCTCTGGTACGTCTTGTTATGAAAAGTGATCTTAAGTTAACATTATATAGCAGCGTGATAAGTGGCATTTTATACCACTTAGAACGTCTTATAATGGCTTGAATTGATGTCTTGAAATCAAGTATTTTGTGTATTTGATGCATTTTTCTAGTGTTTGTGCATTTCAGGGTATTATTTGCATTTGTGGGGAGATTTTATCAGGAATAGACCTAAGTATGTGCTTGGCATTGCAAGTGGGAAGTTAGGAGCAGAATGCAGCAAAGAACGGGAGAAAAATAATGAATTTTCCAGAAAGGTACTGGGCGCCCGCTCAGCCTGGCTGAGCGGCCGCTCAGGAAGCTGGGCGCCCACTCAGGATTGCTGGGCGGCCGCTCAGGGGTGCGAATTTAAAATCTGATTTTTAGAGTTCTTGTTCTGCTGGACTTCTGACTTCTTAAATGGCTGGGTTTTATGGGGCTTCTATATAAGTAGTTTTCAGAGACATTTTACGTGTGTTGAATCGTAGTATCAATCGAGGAGCAAGGAAATAAGGAAGAAGACCGTTTTAGCACACGCAACAAAGAGGAAGCATTTTTTCTTATGATTCTTTTATTCATTGTAACAGTGGATGCTAGTTTTCTTTGCTTTGAACCTATTTACTCTTGTGACGTACTCTAGTTTAATATAAGTAGTTTTATTAAATATTCTCGTGCGTTATTATCATGTTTTCATATGAACCCATGGTGACGATGAGTTCAATCATGGACTAATCGTGATCATGGGGTCGTAACAGATTTACTATGGAATTCTTTAGTTAGTTGTTTAATACCTTCGTGTGTGATGATTGTATGATATCTAGTATTGGTTGTTCTTATTCATCTTATGTGCATCACGAACATATAAGATAGAGTGTTAATCTCTTGTGAAGCGACGGTGGATCTTGAGATTTAGAACTTGCCATGCTAGCATAGGTTCATGTATGTGTATGCATGATTAGTGGGTAACTCTAACCGTTTTATTTTCCTTATGTAATCATAAGGAATAACTTGTGCTTCAATCATTATGTTGTCAAATTCTGTAGACATATAGGGTCTCAACATAATTGATGACTATTCAACTTCTATCTTAATTGTGGATGTTTGGTAGAATGGTATTAGTACAACGAAAGTTGGCTTTTATCAGTTTAGTGTTGTTCGATTAATTTCATCACCGTTACATGCTAAGGGTAATAACAATAGCTATTGAAGGAAGTAGTAATGAAGTTATGATCTCATGTGTGTTTAATATTATTAATTTAAGTGTCTGTTAAGTGTTTAATTCTCGTAGTTAATTCTAGTTAATAATTAGTTAATCA